>NC_050096.1:12496470-12808529 GCF_902167145.1 Zea mays | reverse complement strand
AGGGCCAGGTGATGGGTATCGTCTGCAGAGCCTGAGCGGGCAGGTGGGTCTGCCTCGCGTAGAATTGACACCCTTCGCAGGTGCGGACAATTCTAGTGGCATCGGCCACCGCCGTCGGCCAGTAGAAGCCTTGTCGGAAAGCATTCCTGACAAGGGCTCGAGGCGCTGCGTGATGGCCGCAAGCCCCCCGAGTGTATCTCTCGCAGGAGTTCCTGACCTTCGGCGACGGAGATGCATCGCTGGAGGATGCCTGAGGGGCTGCGGTGGTAGAGCTCCTTCTCATCGCCCAGCAAGACAAACGACTTGGCGCGCCGCGCCACCCGCCGAGCCTCGGCTTGGTCGAGGGGTAGCTCTCCTTGGTAGAGATATTGCAGGTACGGGGTCTGCCAGTTTCGATCAGGCGTGGCCCCGCTTCGCTCCTCCTCGACGCGCAGTGCCTCACCCTCGGGGGCCGAGGGTACCTCGGGCTGAACCGAGGGTGCCTCGGGCCGAGCTGAGGGTGCCTCGAGCTGTGCCGAGGATACCTCGGGCTGGGCCGAGGGTACCTCGGACTGGGCCGAGGGCGCCTCAGGCTCGGGCGAGTCGTCGATCCTGACGGAGGGTTGATGCAGATCCCAGGAGAAGACGTCAGGGGAACCGTTGTTCGCCCCGAGGCTATTTTAGCCAGCTCGTCCGCAGTCTTGTTGTAGCGCCGAGCGATGTGGTTGAGCTCGAGCCCGTAGAACTTGTCTTCCAAGCGCCGAACCTCATCGCAGTAGGCCTCCATCTTCAGGTCGCGGCAGTGGGAGTTCTTCATGACTTGGTCGATGACGAGCTGCGAGTCACCGCGGGCGTCGAGGCGCCGGACCCCTAGCTCCACGGTGATCCACAACCCGTTGACCAGAGCCTCATACTCAGCCACATTGTTGGACGCTGGGAAATGGAGGCGTAGCACATAGCGTAGGTGTTTCCCGAGGGGCGAGATGAAGAGTAGGCCTGCGCCGGCTCCCGTCTTCATCAACGACCCGTCGAAAAACATGGTCCAGAGCTCCGGTTGGATCGGAGCCGTCGGTAGCTGGGTATCGACCCATTCGGCCACGAAGTCCGCCAAGACCTGGGACTTGATGGCCTTCCGGGGGGCGAACGAGATTGTCTCGCCCATGATTTCCACCGCAATCCTACCCGAGGCCTCTCGGCACTGGATGATCTCCCCCAGGGGGAAGGATGACACCACAGTTACCGGATGAGACTCGAAGTAGTGTCGCAACTTCCGCCGTGTCAGGATCACTGCATACAGCAGCTTCTGAACTTGTGGGTAGCGGATCTTGGTTTCGGACAGTACCTCACTGACGAAGTAAACTGGCTTCTGAACGGGCAATGCATGCCCCTCTTCTTGCCTCTCGACCACAATCGCGGCGCTAACCACCTGAGTGGTCGCGGCGACGTAGACCAAGAGGGCTTCTCCGGCAGCTGGAGGCACCAAGATAGGCGCCTTTGTGAGGAGCGCCTTCAGGTTCCCGAGAGCTTCCTCGGCCTCAGGGGTCCAGGTGAAGCACTCGGCCTTCCTTAAGAGGCGGCACAGAGGTAGACCTCTTTCGCCGAGGCGTGAGATGAAGCGGCTCAGAGCCGCGAGACATCCCATAACCCTCTGTACGCCTTTCAAGTCCTTGATGGGCCCCATGCTGGTGATGGCTGTGATCTTCTCCGGGTTGGCTTCGATGCCCCGCTCGGAGACGATGAACCCCAAGAGCATGCCTTGGGGCACCCCGAAGACACACTTCTCGGGATTGAGCTTGACGCCTTTCGCCTTGAGACATCGGAACGTCACTTCAAGGTCGGAAAGGAGGTCGGAAGCCTTCCTCGTCTTGACTACGATGTCATCAACGTAGGCCTCGACCGTGCGGCCAATGTGTTCGCCGAACACATGGTTCATGCACCGCTGGTACGTCGCGCCCGCATTCCTCAAACCGAACGTCATGGTGACATAGCAGTACATGCCGAAGGGTGTGATGAAAGAAGTCGCGAGCTGGTCGGACTCTTTCATCCTGATTTGATGATACCCTGAGTAGGCATCGAGGAAAGACAGGGTTTCGCACCCAGCAGTGGAATCCACGATTTGATCGATGCGAGGCAGAGGGTAGGGAACCTTCGGACATGCTTTGTTGAGACCAGTGTAGTCTACACACATCCGCCATTTCCCTCCTTTCTTTCTCACAAGCAAAGGGTTGGCAAGCCATTCGGGATGGAATACCTCTTTGATGAACCCTGTCGCCATTAGCTTGTGGATCTCCTCGCCTATCGCTCTGCGCTTCTCCTCGTCGAATCGGCGCAGAGGCTGCTTGACGGGTCGGGCTCCGGCTCGAATATCCAGCGAGTGCTTGGCGACATCCCTCGGTATGCTGGGCATGTCCGAGGGACACCACGCGAAGACATCGGCGTTCGCGCGGAGAAAGTCGACGAGCACTGCTTCCTATTTGGGATCGAGCCCGGAGCCGATTCGGATCTGCTTGGAGGCGTCGCCACTGGGGTCGAGGGGGACGGCCTTAACCGTCTCCACTGGCTCGAAGTTGCCGGCATGACGTTTCATGTCTGGCACCTCCTTAGAGAGGCTTTCCAGATCGGCGATGAGGGCCTCAGACTCGGCGAGGGCCTCGGCGTACTCCACGCACTCCACGTCGCATTCGAACGCGTGTTTGTACGTGGGGCCGACGGTGATGACCCCGTTGGGGCCCGACATCTTGAGCTTCAGGTAGGTGTAGTTGGGGAAGGCCATGAACTTCGCGTAGCATGGTCTTCCCAGTACCATGTGGTAGGTTCCTCGGAACCCGACCACCTCGAATGTCAGGGTCTCCCTTCGGAAGTTGGAGGGTGTTCCGAAGCAGACGGGAAGGTCGAGTTGTCCCAGGGGCTGGACGCGCTTCCCGGGAATGATCCCATGGAAGGGCGCAGCGCCTGCTCGGACGGAGGACAGATCGACACGCAGGAGCCCGAGGGTCTCGGCGTAGATGATGTTGAGGCTGCTGCCTCCGTCTATAAGGACCTTGGTGAATCTGACGTCGTAGATGACGGGGTCGACGATGAGCGGGTATTTCCCCAGGCTCGGCACGTGGTCGGGGTGGTCGGCTTGGTCGAAGGTGATGGGCTTGTCGGACCAGTCTAGGTAGACTGGCGCCGCCACCTTCACCGAGCAGACCTCCCGACGCTCTTGCTTGCGGTGCCGAGCCGAGGCATTCGCCGCTTGCCCAACGTAGATCATGAAGCAGTCGCGGACCTCAGGGAACTCTCCTGCTTGGTGATCTTCCTTCTTGTCGTCGTAGCGGGCCCTGCCACCCTCCGCGGGTGGCCCGGCCCTGTGGAAGAGGTGCCGAAGCATGACGCACTCCTCAAGGGTGTGCTTGACGGGCCCCTGGTGATAGGGGCACGACTCCTTGAGCATCTTGTCGAAGAGGTTGGCACCTCCGGGGGGTTTCCAAGGGTTCTTGTACTCGACGGTGGCGACAAGGTCCGCGTCGGCGGCGTCGCGTTTCGCTTGCGACTTCTTCTTGCCTTTCTTCTTGGCGCCGCGCTGAGTCGACGCCTCGGGAGCATCTTCCGATGGGCGGCCCTGGGGCTGCTTGTCCTTTCGGAAGATAGCCTCGACCGCTTCCTGGCCGGAGGCGAACTTGGTGGCGATGTCCATCAGCTCGCTCGCCCTGGTGGGGGTCTTGCGACCCAGATTGCTCACCAGGTCGCGGCAGGTGGTGCCGGCGAGGAACGCGCCGATGACATCCGAGTCGGTGATGTTGGGCAGCTCGGTGCGCTGCTTCGAGAATCACCGGATGTAGTCCCGGAGAGACTCTCCCGGCTGCTGCCGGCAGCTTTGGAGGTCCCAGGAATTCCCGGGGCGCACGTACGTGCCCTGGAAATTGCCAGCGAAAGCTTGGACTAGGACGTCCCAGTTGGAGATCTGCCCCGGAGGCAGGTGCTCCAACCAGGCGCGAGCGGTGTCGGAGAGGAACAGGGGGAGGTTGCGGATGATGAGGTTGTCATCGTCCGTTCCACCCAGTTGGCAGGCCAGACGGTAGTCCGCGAGCCACAGTTCCGGTCTCGTCTCCCCCGAGTACTTTGTGATAGTAGTCGGGGGTCGGAACCGGGTCGGGAACGGTGCCCGTCGGATGGCCCGGCTGAAGGCCTGCGGACCGGGCGGTTCGGGCGAGGGACTCCGATCCTCCCCGCTGTCGTAGTATGACACACCCGGTTTTGGAAGGCAAACCGAATGCGAACTATGTACGTGCCAGGATCAGAACTCACGTACACAGCGATTACATAAATGAACATCATCGCACAATGCTCGAATAATAACATAAAAGAGTACTTATTACATCATAGAGTCATAGACATCCACATAGTCATTGTCTTAACAAGTAAATCAAAGTGCTACACGAAACGCAGTAAAGATAAAGCCTCCACAGGCAGCTGACTGGGGGTTGCCGCCAACCCACACCTAGAACTCATCGTAGTCTTGAAACTCCTGGAAGTCTCCTTCCACGGCTTCGCCTTCTCCTGAGCAGTGATTACAATGCGGGCAACCTGGTGTTTTGTGGTAAAGCAAGGATGAGTACACATCAACGTACTCAGCAAATGTCCCGTTTGGCTGAGGTGGACTAGCTTTATGTGGGGTTAGGCTCAAGCAGTTGCTTTTAGTTGGTCAAGTATTTATCATTAGTAGAAGCCAGATTTTAGCATTAACCAATCCCGTAAACCATTTCCTCATCGAGGAACATCATCATCATAGTCGAACCAAAACCATATCATAGCCATTGTATCTCGAACCATCTGTATCTCTAATCAAAGAGGATCCCAAGGCTGCTCTTAACCGTGAGCACGGCTGATATACCAGTTTCACTACCCTCTGTAGAGGTTGCACACTTTACCCATGAGTCATGATTCCCCTTCTACCCGGGGAGAGCTACTCCCCATTGACCACTACCTAGGTGGTCCGGCAGGGCATCACTACGTAGCTTTTACAAAGATTCCCTAGAGATCGTAGCTGCCCGTTAGGTTTCTCCAGTTTGATAAACACAGTACCCCTCCCCGCAGGAGAGTGACTAACAAAGAGCAAAACGAAAGAACCTCGGCACTCAGCCTCGGCAGAGCAAGCACTGTGCCTGGACCCCATTGACGGCACGACGGCTAAGCAACTACACCTCTAGTTCATCTAATTAATCAGCTAAGGGCATCCCATTTCACCCTCATGGTTGCACTGTTATCCCGGGTGGTCTCTCAACGAACCAGTCCTTACGGAGAGGTACTCAGGAAACAGCCTGAGCCCCCTAGAGTATCACAAGATCATCAACATCATCAGGATAACAGTATCATAAATAGCCACATCATGTTCATTGATTATGTTAAAGCAGTAGCAAAGTGCTAACCATAATAACCCAGTAGGTCATCAAGGACAAAGTAAAGTGTAAAGCTAGTCAATCCTTAGGTTTCAAGTAAGTAATGCGGGGTAGTAAGTTATAAATGAATAGGACATAGTGGGACAGAGGACACTTGCCTTCACCAAACTGCTGATCAGGGACTTCCTCTGCAACTGCCTCGGGAAACACAGACTGCTCGTTGTCTACGCAAAGCAATCATTCACACTATGCACTTGGGAAAATAACAAACAAAACAATATACCAAACATATGCAGCAGAGAGGGGTCACAAGTTCATAACAGAAAAGGGATAGGCACTCTAAAGTTCCCTAGGTCTGGGGGTAGAGGGTTACACAAAGTGATTCACTATCCACTAATCAGGTCTAAGTTGGTGGTGGGATTAAATAATTATCTGGTTTGAGTTTCTAAACTTAAGTGTTTAAGTCTACAAACTTAAGTAATCCAACTTTTATTAAAGTCTACTCATTTCCAATTATCTTAAATAAGGTTTCAATAGTCTTAATCCTATCCTAGTGATTAGCTATGAATTAATACATGGAAACAGCAGAGAAACATTGCATAAACAGATAGATAATAATATTATGAACATTTTGCAATTTGAAGCACCTAATTTGGAGTTCATATGACAAAGTTATGAATTTTACAAGTTTAGGGGTTAAAATTATACCCTAAGGACTTATTTTTAATTAAATAAGAGGGCCAGGGACTTAACTGCGAGAAACCAGGGACGGCGGGCGCAATTTCCAGAAAACAGGGGGGCTCTTTAATAAAAGCGCGGACGAAGGGGTATCGAGCGCCTACAGCCGTCAGATCTAAAGCGAACGGCCAGGATTAGATCCTGCGGGCGGGCGCGCGAGCGCGCGGCGGCGGGAGCGGCTGACAGGCGGGGCCGGGCGGACAGCGCGGGCGCGGGCGGCTGGCAAGCGGGACCGGGCGGGCTGAGCGCGCGGGCGGACTGACGGGCGGGGCCGGGCGGACAGCGAGACGGGGTGAGGGGGCAGTGGGCCTGGGCCGCTGGATCGCTGGCGGACGCCCAGGATTGGGTTTGGCCTGATTAAAACGAGGCCGCCCGATCTGGGACGGACGGTGGGGATCGGGTGGCCGGCCTGGGCTTCTCCTACGGCTAGCTGGGGCGGCGGCGCTCGTCCCCGCGGCGGAGGGCTCGCCGGAGACGAGGGGCGCGGGCGACTGGCGGGGCTCTGGGGCAATCCGAGTGGTCGGGGAGGTCAGGGAGGGCGCGGGGAGTTCTCCGGTAGGGTCTGGGTCGGGGCAGAGGCACCGGAGGGGGGCGGTTCACGGCGGGGCGGCTCGGCGGCGGGGTTATTCTACTCCGGCGAGCAATCAATCGCAACAGAGAGCAAAACAAGGGGCGATAGGGGCGGGAGAGGTCCGTTACCTCAAGGCGGGCTCCGGGGACTCCTCGGCGGCGACGGAGACGCGACAGGGACCCGGGGCGACGGTGGCGGCTGCACGGCGGACGACGGGTGAGCGCGGGCAGAGAGAAATAGGGAGGGGGAGAGGGAATTGGGGCGCGTTCCGGGTTGCGGACGCCAGA
This sequence comes from Zea mays, assembly GCF_902167145.1. Classification (NCBI taxonomy): domain Eukaryota; kingdom Viridiplantae; phylum Streptophyta; class Magnoliopsida; order Poales; family Poaceae; genus Zea; species Zea mays. The sequence continues at coordinate 12,801,573 of NC_050096.1, read as the reverse complement.
GCGGAGCTCACCGGGGCTAAGGGCGCGGCGGAGCTCCACCGGCGACGAGAAACCGAGCTCGGGACGGCGGGGTTATGGCGGTGGCGCTCTGCGTGCGCGCAGCGAGGGGGAGAGAGGGTCTACTGGGCGCAAATGGGGGAGGAGGTGAGGGCGAGTGGGGTTCGGGGCTCAAGTGGCCAGGGGCGAGGTGGGGGCGAGTTCCACGCGCGACGTGGGCGCGGGGAAGGTGGGCGCGAGCAGCTCGGCGGCGGTTACGCGAGGAAGACGGGGCTGACAGGTTGGGCCCACGGGCAGAGAGAGAGCGAGGGAGCGGGCGCGCGCGGGGAAAGCGGCAGCGCCGACAGGTGGGGCCGGGCGAACAAAGAGAGAGAGAGGCGGGTGCGCGGAAGGCGGCCGCGCCGACAGGCCGGGCCCGCTGCGCAGAGAGAGGAGGGGAGGGAGGCGCGCGCGAGAGAGATGGGCCGGCTGGGCCGAAAGGCCGAGGGGGCGGCTGGGTTGGGCCTCTTTGCCTTTTCTTTTATTCTGAATTGTTTTTCCCTTTTCTTTTTACCTATTCTATTTGATTCAAATTCAAATAAGCCCCAAATTCAAATTAGACCTTTTGAGAATTATGCACCAAACAAAAGTGAAATCTAGGGTTCAACATGATGCAACAATTCATACTCCCTTAGAGTTTAACATAATAAACTATAGTTACAAGTAAAATAAGCACTTAGCCCCTATAGAAATGAGAGAGAAAAGAATTAGGAAGGATGAGAAAAGGAAGTAACACCTGAATTCGTGAATATGAGCAAAGAAATTTTATACCCCAAAATTCAGGGTGTTACAAACCTATCCCCCTTAAAAGAATCTCGCCCCGAGATTCAAGGTTGGTCAGCAAAGAGTTCAGGGTATTTGGCCTTCAGGTCATCTTCTCGTTCCCAGGTTGCTTCATCCTCCGAGTGGTGACCCCATCTGACTTTGCACATTCTGATGGTATTCCTCCGGGTGACTCTGTCTGCAAACTCCAGAATCTGCGTTGGCTTCTCTATGTATGTCAGATCCTCCTGGACTTCCAAGCCCTCCACTGGTAACTGTTCTTCTGGTACTCGCAGACACTTCTTCAATTGCGACACATGGAACACATTGTGCACTGCTGACAAGCTCTCTGGTAGGTCGAGCTGGTAGGCCACTTCTCCACGCTTGGCTTGAATCTGATATGGTCCGACGTACCGGGGTGCTAACTTGCCTTTAACTCCGAACCTTCTGACTCCCCTGATAGGTGACACCTTCAGATAGACGTAATCTCCCACTTCGAAACTCAGTTCCCTTCTCCTTCTGTCAGCATAGCTTTGCTGTCTTGACTGGGCTGTCTTCAGGTTCTCTCGAACCATTTTGATATTCTCTTCGGCTTCAAGCAAGATGTCGGGGCCAAACACCTGTCTCTCTCCAGGCTGGTCCCAATGCAGCGGAGTCCTGCAACTCCGCCCATAGAGTGCCTGAAACGGTGACATCTTCAAGCTGGCTTGATAACTATTGTTGTAAGAGAATTCTGCATAAGGTAACCTTTTGTCCCATCCTGACTTGTCTTGCAACGCACAGGCTCTCAACATATCTTCTAAGATCTGGTTAGTTCTTTCAGTCTGGCCGTCTGTCTGCGGGTGATAAGCTGAGCTGAAGTTCAAATGTGTGCCCAAAGCTTCTTGTAGCTGCTGCCAAAAATGAGATGTGAACTGCGTTCCTCGATCTGACACTATCTTCTTCGGCACCCCATGAAGGCAGACTATTCGTGACATGTATAACTCAGCTAACGTTGCTCCGGTGTATGTCGTCTTCACAGGTATGAAATGGGCCACCTTTGTTAAGCGGTCCACAACCACCCAGATGGAATCATAACCGGCCCGGGTACGAGGTAGGCCAACTATAAAATCCATCCCGATCTCATCCCACTTCCACTGAGGAATCCGCAATGGCTGCAACAGTCCGGCGGGCCTCTGATGCTCTGCTTTGGTTCTCTGACAGCTATCACAGATGGCGACATATTCTGCGATCTCCCTTTTCATACCATACCACCAAAACCTCCTTTTTAAATCCTGGTACATCTTCTCACTCCCAGGGTGTATGGAGTAGGCTGTCTCATGAGCTTCCTTGAGGATCAGTTCCCGAATAGGTTTGAGGTCGGGAACACACAATCGGTCCTTGAACCAGATTACCCCTTCTTCATCCTCTCGAAAGTCTTTGCCTCTTCCTTCTAGGATCAGCTGCCGGATCTTGTTGATGTTTTCATCGTCCTTCTGCCCTTCTTTGATCTCCCGCTCTAGGGTGGGCTCTAATTCCACTGTTACTCCTTGCGTACTGTTCAGGAAACCGAGGCTCAGTCTGTCGAACTCCTTGGCCAACTCATACGGCATTGGGTGCGAGGCCAACATATTAACTTGACTTTTCCTGCTCAGAGCATCTGCAACAACATTGGCTTTGCCCGGATGGTAATGTATCTCCAACTCATAGTCTTTGATCAATTCCAACCATCTTCGCTGCCTCATGTTTAACTCTGACTGGGTGAATATGTACTTCAGACTCTTATGATCTGTGTAGATGTCGCACTTCTGCCCATACAGGTAATGTCTCCAGGTCTTTAAAGCATGAACCACTGCTGCCAATTCCAGGTCATGTGTGGGGTAATTCTTCTCATGGATCTTCAGCTGTCGAGACGAGTACGCTACAACTCTCCCTTCTTGCATCAGCACACATCCCAATCCGGTGTACGAAGCGTCGCAATACACTGAGAATGACTTGTGAACATCAGGCAGGACTAACACAGGAGCTGTAGTCAATCTATTCTTCAGTTCCTCAAATGCTTCCTGACACTTTTGAGTCCACTTAAACTCAACTTTCTTCGCTAGTAACGCTGTCATTGGTCTAGCAATCTTTGAGAAGCCTTCAATGAAACGCCTATAGTATCCAGCCATTCCAATGAAGCTCTTGATCCCACGAACATCCTTCGGTGCTTTCCAGTTCAGGATATCTGCTACTTTCTTTGGATCCACTGCCAACCCCTCTTGGTTTATGATGTGACCCAGAAACAAGACTTCATGAATCCAGAACTCGCATTTGCCCAGCTTGGCGTACAACTGATGCTCTCGAAGTCTTTGCAATACCATTTTCAAATGCTCCACATGGTCTTCCTCACTTTGAGAGTATATGAGAATGTCATCGATGAATACTACCACAAACTTGTCTAGATAGTCCATGAACACACTGTTCATCAGATACATAAAGAAGGCTGGCGCATTTGTCAAACCAAAGGACATAACTGTGAACTCATATAACCCATACTTGGTGATGAATGCCGTCTTCGGTATATCCGAGGGTCGGATTCTGAGTTGATGGTAACCTGATCTCAGATCTATCTTCGAGAATACGCTGGCACCTCTGAGCTGGTCGAACAAATCTTCTATCCTTGGTAGGGGGTACTTGTTCTTGACAGTGACTTCATTCAAGGCTCTGTAGTCTATGCACATCCTTTTGGTACCATCTTTCTTCTCTACAAACAACACTGGAGCGGCCCAAGGCGAGGTGCTTGGCCTGATGTAACCCTTCTCTAGCATCTCATCTATCTGCTTCTTGAGTTCCACCAATTCTGGTCCAGACACTCGATAGGCTCTCTTTGAAATGGGGGCGGTACCAGGGATAAGCTCTATGGCAAATTCGACCTTTCTCTCGGGTGGTATGCCCGTTAGCTCCTCGGGAAACACATCCGGAAAGTCCGACACAACCTTGATAGCCTCGAGCGGGTTGGGCTCCTTACTATCAACCGAAATCTGGTGACAGACTCCTTCTTCTGACTTAGGCATCCTTAGCTCGGCCACTACCTCTTCTCCTGACGGGGATTTCAATGTTATGGTCCTCTTGTCACAACTAACATTTGCTTCATACTTCATCAACCAGTTCATCCCTAGAATAACATCTATCCCAGGGGTGCCTATTACTATTAAGTCACTGGGGAATCCTATCCCCCTTATTTCCACCATTATGTTTGAACATATTTTATCTGTTTGCACCTTGCCACCAACCGAATTAATCCTCATGGGTGGCACCATTGCCTCTACTGAGATGTTATGCAATTCTACCCATGTTGCAGTGACAAAAGAATGAGTTGCACCAGTATCAAATAGCACTTTCGCGGGATGAGATTCGACTGAGAACATACCTACTGCCACATCTGGTGCATCCTGGATCGCTTCGGCCTCCAAGTGGTTCACCTTTCCACGGTTGTACGCTTGGTTACGATTGCCTGCTGCCGGCTGCAGTACACCTTGCCTTGCTGGAGCATTGGGGTTGGTCTGCTGCTGAGCCGTCTTCTTTGGGCACTGCATCGCCCAGTGGCCTTGATCTCCACAGTGGAAACATCCTCTGCCTCCTCCTTGTGCTGGGGCTGCTTGGTTGCTCTGATTCGCTGCTGGGGCAGGAAGGCGAGGTGCCTGGTTGTTCTGCTTCTGATACTGATTACCTCCCTGCTGGCTGTGCTGACGATACTGCTGCTGCTGCTGCGGGTACTGTCTCTGAAACTGATGCTGATGCGGACGCTGATTCTGATTCTGATATCCCAGTGGGTGACCAGGCCTGCCTTGCTGAGATGAACTGCCTGAGAAACGTGGACGGCTGATGCCTCCGGACTGGGGTCCACTCATCTTGCGCTTCCGATCTTCCATGTCCTTACGCTTCTTCTCAGTCATGACTGCCCTATCGATCAGGTGCTGGAAGGTGGGGAAGGTATGATTCATCAGCTGGTAATGCAGGGGATCCACCAAACCTCTCATGAACCTGTACTGCCTCTTGGCATCAGTGTTGACATCCTCGGGTGCATAACGAGACAGCTGCAGAAACTTGTCTCTGTACTCACTAACAGACATGGGTCCCTGCTTCAGAGCCAGAAACTCCTCCTTCTTCACGATCATTAGTCCCTCTGGCACATGGTACCGACGGAAACTCTCGCTGAATTCCTCCCAAGTGATGGCTTCAGGGTTTGCATGGGTGGCGAGGTAGGACTCCCACCAGGACTGGGCTGCTCCCCTTAGCTGGCGGGGACCATACAGGACCTTCTCCCTGTCGTCACATTGGGCGGTGCGCAGTTCCCTTTCCACGGCACGCAACCAGTCTTCTGCATCCATGGGGTCAGCAGAATGGGTGAAGGTAGGAGGGTGCCCTCTCATGAACTCACCACGCTTATCTCGTGGCATCTGGGGCATCTGCACTTGCAATTGGGGTTGGGGTTGCTGTTGAGCCTGCTGCATGGCTGCCAAAGTCTGCCCAATAGCCTGCACCGCCTGGGTCTGCATCAAGAACATCTGCTCCACTGACATCGGGGGTGGTGGGGGAGGCTGCCTCTGATTTTCCTCCTGCTGGTCATGCTGCTCCTGCTGAGCACGCCTGTTGCATCGGCGCCTGTTGTCAGACATCTGTGGAAGACATTCATACATCAGCATTGATCTTACAACCCTTCAGCAAAAAGAGAATACAGAATTCTTCATGACACTGAGTGAACAAAGAGCTTCACTGATCCTCATTCATGATTCAACACAGCTTCTCAGATAAGAAAGGAAAGTAGGAGTAAATGGCTTCCCAACTAAACAACTGACTTCATTAATATTACTAGCTAAGCCAAATTGCAGGGGAAACCCACATGTTGGCTACAGTCATTACAAAGATCCAAATCCAATACAAGTTCATCATAACAAGCATGCAAGCGACTGATAAGCAAACTAAACTAAATGGAAGCAACTGATAAGCAAACTAAACTGACTACCTAAGACTGAGACATCTGACTTAAGAATTATTACAAACTTCGACGCTAACGACCTAAGGATCCAAATCTATCCTGGTCTTACAGACAGGGGAACCATAAGTGTGGTGACCACGTGGCGGTGAGCGGTATGGGTGCTGAGTCCCAACAGGAGCGGGAGAACCACCCTCCTGGTGATGGCGCTCTGCCAACTCGGCACGCAACTCCGCAATCTCCGTTCGAGCCCTGCTTAGCTCGTCCAGGGAGTGATCCAGCTCCGTGTTAAGCACTGCGACTAGGTTGACTGTGCTGCTCAACCTAGGGTTAGCCTCACCAACGGGTGAGACAACCACACTCTCTGTGCTGCCAGTAGGGCGGCGGGGGTAGTACCGAAGGTTAAGACCGTCGGCCACGCCACCGAACAAAGAACAGTACTGAGAGAGTGCACGTCGTGCTGCATCCTGCATAGCCGCCTCTGCAGTGTCCCTCTCGGAGATGGAATAGTGCTCCGAAACGGCCTCCGCACCCCGGAGGTCATCCTCCGGACGGCGAACTAGGCAGGTAGCCTCCCAGCGGTCCGGGTACCTCCCGCGACTGTGCTGGTAGACCACACAACGATACTCGATCGACCAGGTGTGCCGGTCGAAAGCCTGGCGCAGCAAGGTGTCGAGCACGTCGTGGAAGTGACAACCGCGAGCGGCGTCACGGGTGATGGGTCGGGCGACCCATCCTTCCGCCTCCTGCGGCTCAGAAGACTCCGTGCTGTGGTCTGAGTCGTCGTCGTCGGGGTCTCCTCCAGTGGCTCCTCCAACAGCCGGGGCATCCCGCGGCGGAACAAGGGGCGCCTCCAGCTGGGCAACTGAGGAACGGGGCCTCACGGTCTCCACCTCCTGCTGGGGTGAGGAGGAAGAGCCCTGCTGCTCTCTGTGCTGGCGCCGGCGTTCCTGCTCCTCACGCAGGCGGTGGTGCAGCCTCTCCAGGTGACTCGACTGTCCGGACACGGTGCGGTGCAGAGGACGCTCCGCAAGTCGAGACGGCAGGAAAGGAATCACCGACTTACGTGCTGTGTGTCTAAGACGAGCCATCTACAAAAGACACCGTAAGCATAAGAGTAAGAGCAGAACTAATATGACAAGTGAATAAACCAAAGACAGAATAAGATAAAAATTTTAACAAGGTATTGTATAGATAGATAGTAAAATATAGGGTTGGTCGAGGTGACCGACTTTTTGAAGTAACATCAGATGTCAAGGTGAGGGGAAGGGTCAATAGTCCTTAGTACGACCAGTGCTACTCTAGGTCAGCGGTCCTACAGTCAGCATGGGCTCTGATACCACTTATGACACACCCGGTTTTGGAAGGCAAACCGAATGCGAACTATGTACGTGCCAGGATCAGAACTCACGTACACAGCGATTACATAAATGAACATCATCGCACAATGCTCGAATAATAACATAAAAGAGTACTTATTACATCATAGAGTCATAGACATCCACATAGTCATTGTCTTAACAAGTAAATCAAAGTGCTACACGAAACGCAGTAAAGATAAAGCCTCCACAGGCAGCTGACTGGGGGTTGCCGCCAACCCACACCTAGAACTCATCGTAGTCTTGAAACTCCTGGAAGTCTCCTTCCACGGCTTCGCCTTCTCCTGAGCAGTGATTACAATGCGGGCAACCTGGTGTTTTGTGGTAAAGCAAGGATGAGTACACATCAACGTACTCAGCAAATGTCCCGTTTGGCTGAGGTGGACTAGCTTTATGTGGGGTTAGGCTCAAGCAGTTGCTTTTAGTTGGTCAAGTATTTATCATTAGTAGAAGCCAGATTTTAGCATTAACCAATCCCGTAAACCATTTCCTCATCGAGGAACATCATCATCATAGTCGAACCAAAACCATATCATAGCCATTGTATCTCGAACCATCTGTATCTCTAATCAAAGAGGATCCCAAGGCTGCTCTTAACCGTGAGCACGGCTGATATACCAGTTTCACTACCCTCTGCAGAGGTTGCACACTTTACCCATGAGTCATGATTCCCCTTCTACCCGGGGAGAGCTACTCCCCATTGACCACTACCTAGGTGGTCCGGCAGGGCATCACTATGTAGCTTTTACAAAGATTCCCTAGAGATCGTAGCTGCCCGTTAGGTTTCTCCAGTTTGATAAACACAGTACCCCTCCCCGCAGGAGAGTGACTAACAAAGAGCAAAACGAAAGAACCTCGGCACTCAGCCTCGGCAGAGCAAGCACTGTGCCTGGACCCCATTGACGGCACGACGGCTAAGCAACTACACCTCTAGTTCATCTAATTAATCAGCTAAGGGCATCCCATTTCACCCTCATGGTTGCACTGTTATCCCGGGTGGTCTCTCAACGAACCAGTCCTTACGAAGAGGTACTCAGGAAACAGCCTGAGCCCCCTAGAGTATCACAAGATCATCAACATCATCAGGATAACAGTATCATAAATAGCCACATCATGTTCATTGATTATGTTAAATCAGTAGCAAAGTGCTAACCATAATAACCCAGTAGGTCATCAAGGACAAAGTAAAGTGTAAAGCTAGTCAATCCTTAGGTTTCAAGTAAGTAATGCGGGGTAGTAAGTTATAAATGAATAGGACATAGTGGGACAGAGGACACTTGCCTTCACCAAACTGCTGATCAGGGACTTCCTCTGCAACTGCCTCGGGAAACACAGACTGCTCGTTGTCTACGCAAAGCAATCATTCACACTATGCACTTGGGAAAATAACAAACAAAACAATATACCAAACATATGCAGCAGAGAGGGGTCACAAGTTCATAACAGAAAAGGGATAGGCACTCTAAAGTTCCCTAGGTCTGGGGGTAGAGGGTTACACAAAGTGATTCACTATCCACTAATCAGGTCTAAGTTGGTGGTGGGATTAAATAATTATCTGGTTTGAGTTTCTAAACTTAAGTGTTTAAGTCTACAAACTTAAGTAATCCAACTTTTATTAAAGTCTACTCATTTCCAATTATCTTAAATAAGGTTTCAATAGTCTTAATCCTATCCTAGTGATTAGCTATTAATTAATACATGGAAACAGCAGGGAAACATTGCATAAACAGATAGATAATAATATTATGAACATTTTGCAATTTGAAGCACCTAATTTGGAGTTCATATGACAAAGTTATGAATTTTACAAGTTTAGGGGTTAAAATTATACCCTAAGGACTTATTTTTAATTAAATAAGAGGGCCAGGGACTTAACTGCGAGAAACCAGGGACGGCGGGCGCAATTTCCAGAAAATAGGGGGGCTCTTTAATAAAAGCGCGGGCGAAGGGGTATCGAGCGCCTACAGCCGTCAGATCTAAAGCGAACGGCCAGGATTAGATCCTGCGGGCGGGCGCGCGAGCGCGCGGCGGCGGGAGCGGCTGACAGGCGGGGCCGGGCGGACAGCGCGGGCGCGGGCGGCTGGCAAGCGGGACCGGGCGGGCTGAGCGCGCGGGCGGACTGACGGGCGGGGCCGGGCGGACAGCGAGACGGGGTGAGGGGGCAGTGGGCCTGGGCCGCTGGATCGCTGGCGGACGGCCAGGATTGGGTGTGGCCTGATTAAAACGAGGCCGCCCGATCTGGGACGGACGGTGGGGATCGGGTGGCCGGCCTGGGCTTCTCCTACGGCTAGCTGGGGCGGCGGCGCTCGTCCCCGCGGCGGAGGGCTCGCCGGAGACGAGGGGCGCGGGCGACTGGCGGGGCTCTGGGGCAATCCGAGTGGTCGGGGAGGTCGGGGAGGGCGCGGGGAGTTCTCCGGTAGGGTCTGGGTCGGGGCAGAGGCACCGGAGGGGGGCGGTTCACGACGGGGCGGCTCGGCGGCGGGGTTATTCTACTCCGGCGAGCAATCAATCGCAACAGAGAGCAAAACAAGGGGCGATAGGGGCGGGAGAGGTCCGTTACCTCAAGGCGGGCTCCGGGGACTCCTCGGCGGCGACGGAGACGCGACAGGGACCCGGGGCGACGGTGGCGGCTGCACGGCGGACGACGGGTGAGCGCGGGCAGAGAGAAATAGGGAGGGGGAGAGGGAATTGGGGCACGTTCCGGGTTGCGGACGCCAGAGCGGAGCTCACCGGGGCTAAGGGCGCGGCGGAGCTCCACCGGCGACGAGAAACCGAGCTCGGGACGGCGGGGTTATGGCGGTGGCGCTCTGCGTGCGCGCAGCGAGGGGGAGAGAGGGTCTACTGGGCGCAAATGGGGGAGGGGATGAGGGCGAGTGGGGTTCGGGGCTCAAGTGGCCAGGGGCGAGGTGGGGGCGAGTTCCACGCGCGACATGGGCGCGGGGAAGGTGGGCGCGAGCAGCTCGGCGGCGGTTACGCGAGGAAGACGGGGCTGACAGGTTGGGCCCACGGGCAGAGAGAGAGCGAGGGAGCGGGCGCGCGCGGGGAAAGCGGCAGCGCTGACAGGTGGGGCCGGGCGAACAAAGAGAGAGAGAGGCGGGTGCTCGGAAGGCGGCCGCGCCGACAGGCCGGGCCCGCTGCGCAGAGAGAGGAGGGGAGGGAGGCGCGCGCGCGAGAGATGGGCCGGCTGGGCCGAAAGGCCGAGGGGGCGGCTGGGTTGGGCCTCTTTGCCTTTTCTTTTATTCTGAATTGTTTTTCCCTTTTCTTTTTACCTATTCTATTTGATTCAAATTCAAATAAGCCCCAAATTCAAATTAGACCTTTTGAGAATTATGCACCAAACAAAAGTGAAATCTAGGGTTCAACATGATGCAACAATTCATACTCCCTTAGAGTTTAACATAATAAACTATAGTTACAAGTAAAATAAGCACTTAGCCCCTATAGAAATGAGAGAGAAAAGAATTAGGAAGGATGAGAAAAGGAAGTAACACCTGAATTCGTGAATATGAGCAAAGAAATTTTATACCCCCAAATTCAGGGTGTTACACGTAGCGTCCCCCACGCCTGGGGTGGTAGCCTCGGCGCACCCTCTCGTCGAGGTGGGCCCGACGGTCGCGGTGATGGTGCTCGTTGCCGAGGCGGCCCGGGGCCGCAGGCGCGGTGTTACGCGTGCGCCCGGTGTAGACCGAGGCTTCCCGCATGAATCGGGAAGTCGCGGCATGAGGTTCCGAGGGGTACCCCTGCCTTCGGGAGGCAGAGCTCTCGGCCCGTCGGACCGCAGCGCCTTCCAGGAGATTCTTGAGCTCCCCCTGGATTCGCCGGCCCTCGATGGTTGATGGCTCCGGCATCGCGCGGAGAAGCATCGCTGCTGCAGCCAGGTTCTGGCCGACCCCACTAGATGCGGGTGGCGGCCTAACCCTGACGTCGTCAGCGACGCGGTGCTGGAAACCCTGGGGCAGATGACGTATTTCTCCGGCCGGGGGTTGGCCCGCCCATGCCTGCCCGACGTCCCGGTGGATCGGCTCAAGCGCTCCTGCTCCCTCGTCGAGCCTAGCCTACACCCCGCGGATTTGCTCGAGCTGTGGGTCATGCCCCCCCGCCTGAACGGGGATCACAGCTAGCTCCCGTGGGATGTCAACGCGGGGCACCGGCCTAGGGAGATCACCGTCCTCCGGCATGCCGAGATGATTGCCTTCGGAGGGACCCCCTAGATCGACGTGGAAACATTCGCGGCTTGGGCCGCAGTCCTCATCGCTGAGGCTGCGGCTACCGTCGGAACAGTCGGAGAGGCAGTAGTCACATGCGGTCATGAAGTCCCGCATGGCACTGGGGTTGCCAAGTCCAGAGAAATCCCAACAGATGCTGGGCTCGTCGTCTTCCTCGGACCCATAGGGCCCGTAGGTCGAGACGTCCGTCAGCCGGTCCCAAGGCGACCGCATGCGAAACCCCAGAGGGTTTGGACTCGCCTCTACGAGAGCGCCCGCCAAAGCGAGGTCGCTAGGCGGGTTGAGGCTGAATCTAAATGACGTGGGATGGGAATCGGTCGGTACCTCTTGGTTGACGAGCGGCGATAAAGTCACGTCGGGGACTGACTGCACCGTCGTCTCAGGTATGAGGGTGACGTCCAGCAAGCTTTTCGTGAGCGCGCTGGCGTCGTCCGCTTGCTCGGGATTGGCGTGTCGCAGGGAGACGGCGCTCGTCTTCGTCTCAAGCGCGAAGTCGATACCCGGTGCGCCCCCCGTTGGGGTGCCGGCGCTGTCGACTCGCTCGACAGCCGACGAGGCGCTGCCTCCTGCTTGGCCTTGGTTGCCCTGCCTTCCCCTCCGTCGGCGGGGAAGAAGGCGGGATGAGCTCGAAGGTTGTTCTTCCACCACGCGGGGAAGACGTCGTCGATTCTGCCGCCGGTGGGCGGGCTGTCGGCCGCCATTGTCGTTGTCACGCGGCGGTGGAAGGAGTATCATGTCGTAGCTGCCGTCGAGGGACATGAACTCAAGACTCCCGAAACGGAGCACCGTCCCGGGTTGGAGAGGTTGCTGGAGACTGCCCATCTGGAGCTTGATGGGAAGCTGTTCGTCAACACGCAGCAGGCCCCTACCTGGCGCGCCAACTGTCGGCGTTTCGCGACCAGGGGGTCCCTGGGCCGACGAGTGAATGTCGCCACGTGCCCCAGCCCAGATGGGTCGAGCGCGAGGGCGAGCGCGAAGGGGGGAGAGCGAGGCGGCCAGAGACCAGCGTGAGAGAGGTGGGAATCCCGCAGCCTTCGTGTTCGTCCCGCGCCCAGGTCGGGTGCGATTGCAGTAGGGGGTTACAAGCATCCACGCGGGAGAGGGAGCGAGCGGCTTCAAACGAGCGTCTGTCTCGTCCTCGTCCCCGCGCGGCCAACCCTCTCTAAGAGGGCCCTGGTCCTTCCTTTTATAGGCGTAAGGAGAGGATCCAGGTGTACAATGGGGGGTGTAGCAGAGTGCTACGTGTCTAGCAGAGGAGAGCTAGCGCCCTAAGTACATGCCGTTGTGGCAGCCGGAGAGATTTTGGCACCCAGCTGGTGTGATGTCGTGGCCGTCGGAGGAGCGATGGAGCCTGGCGGAGGGACAGCTGTCGGAGCGGTTGAGTCCTTGTTGATGTCCTCTTGCTTCCGTAAGGGGGCTGAGAGCCGCCGTCGTCACAGAGTATGCGGGGTGCCATCATTGCCTATCTGGCGGAGCGAGCCAGATGGGACACCAGTCTTGTTCCCTGCGGCCCGAGTCAGCTCGGGGTAGGGTGATGATGGCGCCTCCTGTTGACGTGGCTGGTCTGCGCCCTAGGTTGGGCGATGTGGAAGCTCCTCCGAAGCCGAGGTCGAGTCTGTCTTCCATGGCCGAGGTCGAGTCCGAGCCCCTGGGTCGGGCGAGGCGGAGTTCGTCGTCTTCTAGGGCCGAGCCCAAGTCCGAGCCCTGGGTCAGGCGGAGCGGAGTTCGTCGTCTTCTGGGGCTAAGCCCAAGTCCGAGCCCTGGGTCGGGCGGAGCGGAGTTCACCGTCTTCCGGGACTTAGCCCGAGTCCGAGCCCTGGGTCGGGCGGAGCGGAGTTCGCCGTCTTCCGGGACTTAGCCCGAGTCCGAGCCCTGGGTCGGGCGGAGCGGAGTTCGCCGTCTCCCGGGACTTAGCCCGAGTCCGAGCCCTGGGTCGGGCGGAGCGGAGTTCACCGTCTTCCGAGATTTAGCCCGAGTCCAAGCCCTGGGTCGGGCGAAGCGGAGCTTCCTATGATGCCTTCGGCAGGGCCTGACTGCCGGTCAGTTTCACTCTGTCAAGTGGCACCACAGTCGGAGTGGCGCAGGCGGCGCTGTCCTTCTGTCAGGTCGGTCATTGGAGCGGCGAAGTGACGGCGGTCACTTCGGCTCTGCCGGCTGGGGGGCGCGCGTCAGGATAAAGGTGTCAGGCCACGTTTGCATTAAATGCTCCTGCGATTTGGTCGGTTGGTGCGGCGATTTGGTCAGGGTTGCTTCTTAGCGAAGGCAGGGCCTCGGGCGAGCCGAAAATATGTTCGCCGCTGGAGGGGGGCCTCGGGCGAGACGGAAACCCTCCGGGGTCGGCTGCCCTTGTCCGAGGCTAGGCTCGGGCGAGGCGTGATCGAGTCCCTCGAATGGACTGATCCCTGACTTAATCGCGCCCATCAGGCCTTTGCAGCTTCATGCTGATGGGGGTTACCAGCTGAGAATTAGGAGCCTTGAGGGTACCCCTAATTATGGTCCCCGACAGAACCGTATGCAAATATCAATCTTGGCAAGCGACTATCTTAAGACAAAGATACTTTTTACAAGCAGTTGAGTTAAGTCATCCACTTGCAAAGACTGATCTTTGCAAGCGGTCGACTTAGGCTAGCCGCTTGCAAAGGAAGTTTATTGCAGTTGATGTTATTATCCAGCCGCATGCAATATGTTGTACAAGTTTCAATAAAAATTTGAATTTCAATTTTTCTACCGAAACAAACCATACAACAAAATTCATAGATTTCCTTTAGTTTTTTATACAGATCATTGTCGACCAAAATATATCATGATGCTATATACAAAGTGGCAGTCATCCATATTCACATTACAATGTTTCAAATGGTTTCATAATACAACCAAAATATATCATTCATCAGTATATATATACACACTAGTTTTGTCATTCATTCATATCCATAAAGTTGGTTCAAATGTTTCAAAATTGTTATATGTGATGCCTCTTGAAGTTAATGAGCTCCGAATGATTTATCAGCGGTTCATCATGGTCGAAGAAGAGACTCGCTATGTATATCACTTCACATCGTACTATGCTCTTATGCACCCAAATCGACTTCTTTGGGCCAACAATGGTGCAACAATGAAATTATCCTTTACTCCATTCCTGCCCTTGGTTAGCAAATAATAAGAATCAAATGTTATGGAAGATATGGATCTATTCTTGTTTTTACACTTTTGTTCTAGGTGCCCTATTTCCTAGCATTTTAAACAAAAAGCGTTCATTTCCCTTCACAAAACTTGTCTTGTGAGTGAAAAAGGCTGCTTTGCCATTCCTAGGGATATAGCTCAATCTCTCTTTGTTGAGAGAAAATATTTAGCTTCCCAAGCACCTCAGCAATCGGGCCTCACCACTATGGACTTTTCCAAAGGTGTGAATGAGCTCATTTACCTCTTTCTTAAGTGTGTTATTTTCAATTTTAAGTGAGATGCTACTTGTGATGGCACTGCTTATAGATGAAGTTTTGATTGAATAAATAATGATAGGTGCACAAATTGTATCATCAATATTGCACGAAACGCCTATACTTGTTATTCCAATACGGTCCTTATTTTGACCAAGGAGAGAGGAATGAGCTTTTTTAAGTTTCTCATGAGTTTCTATAAGAGCCTCATTAATAGCTAATGCTCTTCAAAAGATTTGTGCTTCTTGTGTAATTCTTTGCATTCTTCCCTATTATAGTTTGAGAATGAATGCGACTCTTATAATAGCTCAGTGAATTCCTCCTTAGAGTCTCTTATTCATCGTCACTATCACTCTCATTGAATTTTAACTTAGGGTCCTTGCCATGCAGCATGACAAAGTGTCAAAGACTGATGGTGTGAACACAAGATTGACTTGTCACTTGTGGTTCGGGTTGATGCTGAGTGATTGTCATTAGGTAGCACCTCAGGTCGAGTCATGGACTGACTGAAGAATGAGATTAAGTGTTGTGCAACCATGTCGGTCGACTTGTAAAGTGCAGGTGTGGAGCGAAGGTCATGCGGGTTTTTATCGATGGACAGGTGAAGGACGTGCACTGGGACTTGATCGAGGGACCAGAGTCGCTGGGTGACTAGCCGAGGTGGCTGACACTTGGGAGACGCACTCACGCGAGGACATGGTGGAGCAGGCCGTGTTGCTAGTGTGGTCGAGGAATGGTAGGACATGTGTACAAGACGTGGGGGACACGCATGCGGTGCGCTACTCGTGGTGGTTTGGTGGTTGATCCTTGAAAAACACCTAGCGCTACGGACGACAGGTTTTCGACCGAGATTGGATTCAAATCTCGGTGTTGGTGGTTTTAGCGGGAATCAGAGGCGACACGTGGTGTCATCGCAAAGGGTGCGTCAAGGCGAAGCAACTTCACGTGGAGCACGTGGCTGTCAGATCAAAATCACAGGAGTTGGTCCATTTTGCCCCCAGCTAAGTGGATAGACTCTATGTATCTAGGGTTAGTTTAGAAAGTAGTAATAACCTTCTATAAATAGAAGGGTGGGCTGGTTGTTTTAGCTATCTCTTTGGCTTAGGGTTTTAGCACTTGTGGTTTCCATTCCCTATACTACTCTAGTTTTGTTGCTAGAGATCCGCAACGCTTTGAACCTTTGCGTCTGTGATTTGTAAGCTTCACCATGTAATCCGAGTAAGGGTGGCCAGTTCCACCAATGGCTTTGGTTGGCTATTAATCTCAGTTTTTATTCTTGCTAAAATTTTGAGTCTCTTTGCTCTTGTGCTCTTCCATCCCTTCTCTATGTGATCTTATGAAGAACAATCGAGTTCTTGTGTGAGGTTTTGGTTTGGGGATTGATTAGTGGTTAGTTACACTTCTCGAATCACTGCATACACCCTGTAGGTGCAGATTTTGGTTATGATTTGAGAAAAACTCAGTTTGAAGTCGTTCTATAAAACCCCAATTCTGACCGTATTTACAAATTTGTGATTGATTTACAAATCTGATTGATCTCAAAATTTGAGGAGACCTTGGAAACACTTTTTCAGGGTGTGTGTAAAATTTCATCCTAATCAGAATTTGTTTGGCTTAGTTTCATATCCGACAACTGAATTTCGTGATGCTGAAATTGACACTAGTTCACGACAAAATTTTGGGCCGATTCAGACTTTTCGGTGTCCGATTTGTGATCCAATTGTTTTGCTGGTCTCGTGTGAGTATTAGGAACCGTCGGCGTTTCGACCCCGGGGGGGGTCCCTGGACCGACGAGTAAATTTGTCGCTGTGCGTCCCAGCCCAGATGGGTTGGCGTGAGACGGAACACAAGGGGGAAAACGCGGCTCGTGTTGCCCTGCGCCAAGGGGAGGTGTGCTCGTAGTAGGGGTTACAAGCGTTCGCGAGAGAGAGAGAGAGTGAGCCTGTTTGTTAGCCCGTCCTCCCGCGCGACCTTCCCGCATGAAGGCCCTGAACCTTCCTTTTATAGATGCAAGGAGAGGGTCCAGGTGTACAATGGGGGTGTAGCTATGCGCTAACGTGTCCGGCAGAGAGGTGCCTGAGCCCCGTGTACATGCCAACGTGGCTGTCAGAGAGGTGCTAGAGCCCTTTGTACGCGGTATCGGGGCCGTCGGAGGAGCGCTTGAGCCCTGTAGAAGCACAGCTGTCGGGGCTGCTGGGATCTTGCTGACGTCTCCTTGCTTCCGTAGGGGGCTGAGAACCACCATCGTCATGGACGGACGCGGGGAGCCATCATTACTTGTTACTGGGGCGAGCCTGGATGGGACGCCGGTCTTGTTCCCCCGTAGCCTGAGCTAGCTAGGGGTAGGGTAATGATGTATCCCCCGTGGTGCGGTCGGTCCGAGCCCAAGGTCGGGCGAGGCGAAGACTCCTCCTGAGGCCGAGGCCAGGGTCGGGCGAGGACACGATTCCTCTCGAGGTCGAGGTTGAGGCCAAGCCCTGGGGTCGGGCGAGGCGAAGACCACCTTCCGAGGCCGAGGTTGGGGCCGAGCCCTAGGGTCGGGCGAGGCGGAGACCACCTTCCGAGGCCAAGGTGGGGGCCGAGCCCTGAGGTCGAGCGAGGCGGAGACCTCCTCCTGAGGCCGAGGCCCAAGGTCGGGCGAGGCAGAGCTTCCTGTTGCGCCTGAGGCTGAACTTAGCTGTTGTCAGCCTCACCCTGGTGTGTGGCACAGCAGTCGGAGCGGGGCGAGCGACGCTGTTTTCCTGTCAGGTCGGTCAGTGTAAGGGCGAAGTGACTGCGGTCACTTCGACCTTGCCGACTGAGGCACATGTGTCAGGATAAGGTGTCAGGCGATCCTCGCATTGAATGCGTCTGTGATACGATCGGTTGGTGAGGCGATTTGGCCAAGGCTGCTTCACAACGAAGCCTGCCTGAGCTAGGCTTCGGGCGAGTCGAGGGTGCGCCCACTGCCTTTAGGAGGCCCTAGGGCGAGACGTAACTTCGTCTGGGACTACAGTTCCCGCCCGAGGCTGGGCTCGGGCGAGGCGAGAACGCGTCCCTTGGTAGGCGAGGCCTTGACCTGAACCGCGCCCATCAGTCTTCGTGGTTTGTGCTGATGGTGGTTACCAGCCATGTTTAGGAGTGTTGGGGGTACCCCTAATTACGGTACCCGACAGGAACATTTTGAAATCATGAGATCGCTGGTTTGCTGATATGATTTTGGCTTGAGCGCTTTCTTCATCTCAATTGAAGTGAATTGCTTTCAGTTTTTAGCAACAAATTTGATTGGCTTCTATTCACCCCCCTCTCGTCGTGTCACCGGTCCTTTAGATAGCTTGTTGTCGCCGGTGATGCTTGCAAAAACTTTGTTCTTTGTGATTTTGTTGTCATCATATTTATCTTCACTATACACAGTATTCATTCCCTTCTCTTTTTCTTGAATGTCATCTTCTTGCCTTCTTTGTCCTTGTATTTTTTTTCTTTTCTTCATTATTCTATGGATACTCAACAATAAGATGATATTAGCTACCACACATGTAGCATGTTCTTTCTTCTCTTGCTTTTGATAAAGACCTTCTTCTTCTTCTTGTGACATAACCTTTCTTGTTCACATCTTTTCCAAATCAGCGCATAAAGGGAGCCATTTCTTCATCTTCAAAATTTAGATATTTCTTTCATCTTCACTTGATTTTTCAACTTTCTTGTTGTTTCCCTTGGATGATGTGGTGTATTTGAATGCCACACTTTTCTTATTCTTCTCATTTCATTGTCTTTTGTGTCCCTTTTAACATGGTATGTGTCTTGTGTGACAACATCACCTAGTACTTGGGTTCGAGGTAGCCCTTTAAGCTCGCCTCTTACAATAATGGCGAACAAAGTGTCGAATCTTCGAGGCAAGAACCATAAAAATTAATTGTAGAAATCTTCATTGTCCACCTTGTGTTCAAAGTTTCTTTGCTCATTTATAATGCTATTGAGCGTATGAAACATTTCTAGCACACACTAACCTTCTTGCATCTTGAAATTACATATTTATCTTTGAAGATGTATGGTTTTGCCTCTTTCATGGTCAGTGTACCCTTGTAAGAATCTTCAACTCTATTCCATACTTCATGTGAAAATTATAAGTCTTTGGTTGATTCAAAGACCTTAGGATCAAGGGCTGCATATATTACATTGAGAGCTTGATCATTTAATTACAAATTCTTCTCTTCTCTTGGTGTTGAAGCTTTTATATCAAGCACTACAAAAGAATTATTCACAACACCCCATATTTTTCTACCCATTGCTTTTAAGTGTAAACACATCCACTTTTTCCAATAAACATAGATATACCATCAAACTGAGGAGGTTTGCCAACATGATTAATCCAGTTTTTTTTTCATTTTAGGTTGTTAAGCCTAAAAATAACAGTGTCCTGGCTTTGAAACCAATTGATATGACCTAGATGGATAGGGCGGTAAATAGCCTATGAAAATTGTTTCAACAAAACTTACAATTATAACTAGAACCTAGATGATTAAATATGTGCAAGCATTTGCTTGCTTTAGTTTTAATTTACTTGAGTCTTTCTCTTTAAACAAACTAGTACCTTGTAAAAGAATTTTATGAATAATACAAGCTACCCACTGAATAAGAGATAAAACCTAATAACTAGTTACACTAAGAGTATATGGTATACAAAGACATAACAAGTGTAATTTCAAGGATAGATTGGAGTGCAAACTAGTCAGGGCAAGTGATAACATAATATTTATCTCTGAGGTTCGATTGCTTGCCGATATGTAACACCCCGTCCAATCCCTGGACCGACGGTACTTACTCCTGGCAGCTCTCTAGAATCATATATTGTCCCCACAGACCAACACGGGTCTTTTGTGCACACTTTGTCGTCGCTCATGCGCACCCGAGAAAACTTCCCTGTCGGTCACCCATCCCAAATTACTCCAAGCCAAGCATGCTTAACTTGGAGGTTCTTTCGAGATAGGCTTCCGAAAAAGAAGATACACCTTATTGGTATGGATACTCTATTAATTCTATTAAGCCTTGGGTCAGGAAATCACCATCCCAGGGGCCAGGATATCACAATCCACCCCCTTAGAAGATCGATGTCCTCGTCGGTCAACCCCAATCCAGGAACCTCCCCTCTTTGCCACGTCTGTATGTCTAGTGTCGTCATATGCCATGCCATGTGACCACTCTGGGCCCACATGCGCCATTCGCCATATACCCGAACCCCCCAGCCCACACACGCCCGTGAAACCGCGAGGGTCGGCTCTGATACCACTTGTAACACCCTGTCCAATCCCTGGACCGATGGTACTTACTCCTCGCAGCTCTCTAGGATCATATATTGTCCCCACAGACCAACACGAGTCTTTTGTGCACACTTTGTCCTCACTCATGCGCACCCGAGAAAACTTCTCGGTCGGTCACCCATCCCAAATTGATCTAAGCCAAGCACGCTTAACTTGGAGGTTCTTTCAAGATAGGCTTTCGAAAAAGAAGATGCACCTTATTGGTATGGATACTCTATTAATTCAATTAAGCCTTGGGCCAGGAAATCACCATCCCAGGGGCCAGGATATCACACGACAACTAATGTCCTCGTTGTGGCAAGTCCAAGCTTGGTGATTCATGGACTAATTGGCATAACAAGCCAAGTAGATAATAAGGGTGCCATAAGAATCACTCTAGAGAGGGACTCCAACAAAAAAACTATTCCAATATAGTTGCTCTTCGAGAATGAGCACAGGAGCCCCTCACAGGAATGATTAGAGCCGATGATAATCTTTGATAATCTCTCAATGATCCCTAATATCTAGATCATCTAGGTGACAACAGTCACCAAGAGTAATAGGAGTATAACAAGCCCAAGTCACTCAACTAGTGCTACAAGATGAATTAACACTGCACAATGCATTATGAGTACCACGGTCTTACCCAAGTGATGATCTATGTGTTGTGAGTGAGTGGAGCATGTTTCTCAAGCCTCAAGAGATGTATACAAGTGTTAGTGGTCGAGAGATATCAACCAAGGCAAGATAAGGGGTCTATTTATAACCCAACAAATGAATCTAGCCGTTATGATTTGGAAAACAAAGATTGGGAGCACCCGACATGTACGGTGATTCACTGGACCTTGCACTAGATACACTAGTATCCTTCCAATGACTAATATCACAACTACTATAAGCTAGTCGTTAACACTTGTCAGACATCTAGTGCATTTGCTGAATACTTCATCAGACACGTTCGACGAGTGTTGGGCTAATCTATGCAACCACATGCTCTCTGAGTGACCTATCTAGTGCAGTACATTGTGCCACGTTGGACATGCCTTATGCCTTTTATACCTAAAGTGCCTGTTTGACAAGCTCTCTGAGTGCCCAGTCTAGTGGGTCATTCGGTGCCTCGCTAAAAATATGTTGTGCACAATAGACACCATGGTGCTTAGCTAAAAACAATGAACTAAAATAGGCCAGTGACATATCCGATGCCATATCTGGTGCCTCTCTACTCATGTATAATGCACTCCGAAAATTGCACTGAGAGCACTTTCTTCTCTCTTCACATGCGTGCTAACTGAAAGTCGCCTAGAGGGGGGTGAATAGAGCGAAACTGAAATTCTCAAAATAATCACAACTACAAGCCGGGTTAGCGTTAGAAATATAATCAAGTCCGCGAGAGTGGGTGCAAAACAAATCGCAAGCGAATAAGGAGTGTGACACGTGGATTTGTTTTACCGAGGTTCGGTTCTCGCAAACCTACTCCCCGTTGAGGTGGTCACAAAGACCGGGTCTCTTTCAACCCTTTCCCTCTCTCAAACGGTCCCTTGGACCGAGTGAGCTTTTCTTCTCAATCACTTGGAACACAAAGTTCCCACAAGGACCACCACAAGATTGGTGTCTCTTGCCTCAATTACAAGTGAGTTTGATCGCAATGAAGAATCAAAGAAAGAAGAAAGCAATCCAAGCGCAAGAGCTCGAAAGAACACAAGCAAATCTCTCTATCTAATCACTAGGGCGTTGTGTGGAGTTTGGAGAGGATTTGATCACTTGGGTGTGTCTAGAATTGAATGCTAGAGCTCTTGTAAGTAGTTGAAGTGGGAAAACTTGGATGTCTTGAATGTGGGGTGGTTGGGGGTATTTATAGCCCCAACCACCACACTAGCCGTTTGGTGGTGGCTGACTATCGTATGGTGCACCGGACAGTCCAGTGCACACCGGACATGTCCGGTGCGCCAGCCACGTCACCAGGCTGTTGGGATTCGACCGTTGGAGCTTCTGACTTCTGGGCCCGCCTGGCTGTCCGGTGTACACCGGACAAGTACTGTAGATTGTCCGGTGCACCGTCTCGCGCGTGCCTGACTTCTGCGCGCTTCTGGCGCGCATTAAATGCGCCTGCAGGTGACCGTTGGCGCGAAGTAGTCGTTGCTCCGCTGGCTCACCGGACAGTCCGGTGTACACCGGACAGTCCGGTGTACACCGGACAGTCCGGTGAATTATAGCGGAGCGAATTCCCGAGACTGGCGAGTTCCAGAGCCGCTCTTCCTTGGGGCACCGGACACTGTCCGGTGTACACCGGACAGTTCAGTGAATTATAGTGGAGCGCCTCTGGATTTTCCCGAAGGTGATGAGTTTGACTTGGAGTCCTCTGGTGCACCGGACACTGTCCGGTGGTGCACCAGACAATGTCCGGTGGCACACCGGACATTCCGGTGCGCCAGACCAGAGGTGCCTTCAGTTATCCCTTGCTCCCTTCGTTGAACCCAATTCTTGGTCTTTTTATTGGCTAAGTGTGAATCTTTGGCACCTGTATAACTTATACACTAGTGCAAACAAGTTAGTCCAATTATTTGTGTTGGGCAATTCAACCACCAAAATCATTTAGGAAATAGGTGTAAGCCTAATTCCCTTTCAATCTCCCCCTTTTTGGTGATTGATGCCAACACAAACCAAAGCGAGTATAGAAGTGCATAATTGAACT
Organism: Zea mays; assembly: GCF_902167145.1. Classification (NCBI taxonomy): domain Eukaryota; kingdom Viridiplantae; phylum Streptophyta; class Magnoliopsida; order Poales; family Poaceae; genus Zea; species Zea mays. The sequence goes on along the minus strand of NC_050096.1, from coordinate 12,778,808 downwards.
AGTTTGCAAAATGTAAGTGCAAAGGTTGCTTGGAATTGAGCCAATACTTATAAGATATGCATGGATTGTTTCTTTATTTTTGATATTTTGGACCACTCTTGCACCACATGTTTTGTTTTGCAAATTTATTTGTAAATTCTTTTCAAAGTTCTTTTGCAAGTAGTCAAAGGCAAATGAATAAGATTTTGCGAAGCATTTTCAAGATTTGAAATTTTCTCCCCCTGTTTCAAATGCTTTTCCTTTGACTAAACAAAACTCCCTCTAGATAAAATTCTCCTCTTAGTGTTCAAGAGGGTTTTGATATATCAATTTTGAAATGCTACTTTCTCCCCTTTTTGAACACAATAAGATACCAATTTTAAATTTATCAATTGAGAATCATACCAATTGAAAAACTCTTTTTAAAATTAGGTGGTGGTGCGGTCCTTTTGCTTTGGGCTATTACTTTCTCCCCCTTTGGCATGAATCGCCAAAAACGGAGTCATTAGAGCCCTTAGAATTACTTTCTCCCCCTTTGGTCATAAATAAATGAGTTAAGATTATACCAAAGACGGAGTGATGCTCTCCCCCCCAAAGATGGAGAGTTGCGCGGAGCGACGATGAAGGATGAGTTACGGAGTGGAAGCCTTTGTCTTCGCCGAAGACTCCAATTTCCTTTCAATAGACCTATGACTTGGTTTGAAATAGACTTGAAGACACATTAGTCATAGCATATGAAAGAGACATGATCAAAGGTATATGAATGAGCTATGTGTGCAAATCAACAAAAGAAGTTCCTAGAATCAAGAATATTTAGCTCATGCCTAAGTTTGTTCATCAAGTGGCTTGGTAAAGATATCGGCTAATTGATCTTTAGTATTAATGTAATAAATCTCGATATCTCCCTTTTGTTGGTGATCCCTTAAAAGTGATACCGAATGGCTATGTGTTTAGTGCGGCTATGCTCAACGGGATTATCCGCCATGCGGATTGCACTCTCATTATCACATAGAAGAGGGACTTTGGTTAGTTTGTAACCGTAGTCCCTAAGGGTTTGCCTCATCCAAATTAGTTGCACGCAACAATGGCCTGCGGCAATATACTTGGCTTCGACGGTAGAAAGAGCTATGGAATTTTGCTTCTTTGAAGCCCAAGACACCAAGGATCTTCCCAAGAACTGGCAAGTCCCCGATGTGCTCTTTCTATTGATTTTACACCCCGTCCAATCGGCATCCGAATAACCAATTAAATCAAAAGTGGATCCCCTAGGATACCAAAGCCCAAACTTAGGAGTATAAACTAAATATCTCAAGATTCGTTTTACGGCCGTAAGGTGAGCTTCCTTAGGGTCGGCTTGGAATCTTGCACACATGCATACGGAAAGCATAATATCCGGTCGAGATGCACATAAATATAGCAAAGAACCTATCATCGACCGGTATACCTTTTGATCGACGGATTTACCTCCCTCGTCGAGGTCGAGATGCCCATTGGTTCCCATGGGTGTCTTGATGGGTTTGGCATCCTTCATTCCAAACTTGCTTAGATATCTTGAGTATACTTCGTTTGGCTTAGGAAGGTGCCCTCTTGGAGTTGCTTCACTTGAAATCCTAAGAAATATTTCAACTCCCCCATCATAGACATCTCGAATTTTTGTGTCATGGTCCTACAAAATTCTTCACATGTGGACTCGTTAGTAGACCCAAAGATAATATCATCAACATAAATTTGGCATACGAACAAGTCATTTTCAAGAGTTTTAGTGAATAAAGTAGGATCGGCCTTTCCGACTTTGAATCCATTAGTGATAAGGAAATCCCTAAGGCATTCATACCATGCTCTTGGGGCTTGCTTGAGCCCATAAAGCGCCTTAGAGAGCTTATACACATGGTTAGGGTACTCACTATCTTCAAAGCCGGGAGGTTGCTCAACATAGACCTCTTCCTTGATTGGTCCATTGAGGAAGGCACTCTTCACGTCCATTAGGTAAAGCTTGAAGCCATGGTAAGTAGCATAGGCTAATAATATTCGAATTGACTCAAGCCTAGCTACGGGTGCATAGGTTTCACCGAAATCCAAACCTTCGACTTGGGAGTATCCCTTGGCCACAAGTCGGGCTTTGTTCCTTGTCACCACACCATGCTCATCTTGCTTGTTGCGGAAGACCCATTTGGTTCCTACAACATTTTGATTAGGACGTGGAACTAAATGCCATACCTCATTCCTAGTGAAGTTGTTGAGCTCCTCTTGCATTGCCACCACCCAATCCGAATCTTGAAGGGCTTCCTCTACCCTATGTGGCTCAATAGAGGAAACAAACGAGTAATGTTCACAAAAATGTGCAACACGAGATCTAGTGGTTACCCTCTTATGAATGTCGCCGAGGATGGTGTCGACGGGGTGATCTCGTTGGATTGCTTGGTGGACTCTTGGGTGTGGCGGCCTTTGTTCTTCATCCTCCTTGTCTTGGTCATTTGCATCTCCCCCTTGATCATTGTCGTCATCTTGAGGTAGCTCATTTGATTGATCTTCTCCTTCATCAACTTGAGCCTCATCCTCATTTTGAGTTGGTGGGGATGCTTGCGTGGAGGAGGATGGTTGATCTTGTGCATTTGGAGGCTCTTCGGATTCCTTAGGACACACATCCCCAATGGACATGTTCCTTAGCGCGATGCACGGAGCCTCTTCAATACCTATCTCATCAAGATCAACTTGCTCTACTTGAGAGCCGTTAGTCTCATCAAACACAACGTCACAAGAAACTTCAACTTGTCCAAAGGACTTGTTAAAGACTCTATATGCCCTTGTGTTTGAATCATATCCTAGTAAAAAGCCTTCTACAGTCTTAGGAGCAAATTTAGATTTTCTTCCTCTTTTAACAAGAATAAAGCATTTGCTACCAAAGACTCTAAAATATGAAATATTGGGCTTTGTACTGGTTAGGAGTTCATAAGATGTCTTCTTGAGAATTCGGTGTAGATATAACCGGTTGATGGCGTAGCAGGCGGTGTTGACCGCCTCGGCCCAAAACCGATCCGAGGTCTTGTACTCATCAAGCATGGTCCTTGCCATGTCCAATAGAGTTCTATTCTTCCTCTCCACTACACCATTTTGTTGAGGGGTGTAGGGAGAAGAGAACTCATGCTTGATGCCCTCCTCCTCAAGGAAGCCTTCGATTTGTGAGTTCTTGAACTCCGTCCCATTGTCGCTTCTAATTTTCTTGATCCTCAAGCCGAACTCATTTTGAGCCTGTCTCAAGAATCCCTTTAAGGTCTCTTGGGTGTGAGATTTTTCCTGCAAAAAGAACACCCAAGTGAAGCGAGAATAATCATCCACAATTACTAGACAGTACTTACTCTCGCCGATGCTTATGTAAGCAATCGGGCCGAATAGATCCATGTGTAGGAGCTCCAGTGGTCTGTCAGTCGTCATGATGTTCTTGTGTGGATGATGGACACCAACTTGCTTTCCTGCTTGGCATGCGCTACAAACCCTGTCTTTCTCAAAATGAACATTGGTTAATCCTAAAATGTGCTCTCCCTTTAGAAGCTTATGAAGATTCTTCATCCCAACATGTGCTAGTCGGCGATGCCAGAGCCAGCCCATGTTAGTCTTAGCAATTAAGCAAGTGTCGAGTTCAACTTTATCAAAATTCACTAAGTGTAGCTGACCCTCTAACACTCCTTTAAATGCTATTGAATCATCACTTCTTCTAAAGACAGTGACACCTACATCAGTGAATAAACAGTTGTAGCCCATTTTGCATAATTGAGATACAGAAAGCAAATTGTAATCTAATGAATCTACAAGAAAAACATTGGAAATAGAATGGTCAGGAGATATAGCAATTTTACCCAAACCCTTGACCAAACCTTGATTTCCATCCCCAAATGTGATAGCTCATTGGGAATCTTGGTTTTTCTCGTAGGAGGAGAACATCTTCTTCTCCCCTGTCATGTGGTTTGTGCACCCGCTGTCGATTACCCAGCTTGAGCCCCCGGATGCATAAACCTACAAAACATGTTTAGTTCTTGACTTTAGGTACCCAAATTGTTTTGGGTCCTTTGGCATTAGAAACAAGAACTTTGGGTACCCAAACACAAGTCTTTGACCCCTTGTGCTTGCCCCCAACATATTTGGCAACTACTTTCCCGGATTTGTTAGTTAAAACATAAGATGCATCAAAAGTTTTAAAAGAAATATTATGATCATTTGATGCACTAGGAGTTTTCTTCTTAGGCAACTTGGCATGGGTTGGTTGCCTAGAACTAGATGTCTCACCCTTGTACATAAAAGCATGGTTAGGGCCAGAGTGAGACTTCCTAGAATGAATTCTCCTAATTTTGCTCTCAGGGTAGCCGGCAGGGTACAAAATGTAACCCTCGTTATCCAGAGGCATGAGAGCCTTGCCTTTAACAAAATTAGATAACTTCTTAGGAGGGGCATTAATTTTGACATTGCCTCCCTGTTGGAAGCCAATGCCTTCCTTAATGCCAGGGCGTCTCCCTCTATAGAGCATGCTTCTAGCAAATTTAAATTTTTCATTTTCTAAGTCATGCTCGGCAATCTTAGCATCTAGTTTTGCTATATGATCATTTTGTTGTTTAATTAAAGCCATGTGATCATGAATAGCATTAACATCAATATCTCTACATATAGTACAAATAGAAGTGTGCTCAACGGTAGATGTAGAGGGTTTGCAAGATTTTAATTCTACAACCTTAGCATGCAATATATCATTTTTAGTTCTAAGGTCGACAATAGTAGCATTGCAAACATCAAAATCCTTAGCCTTAGCAAGCAATTTTTTATTCTCAATCCTAAGGCTAGCCAGAGATATGTTCAATTCTTCAATCTTAGCAAGCAAATCATCATTATCATTCTTAAGATTGGGAATTGAAATATCACAAACATTTGAATCAACCTTAGCTAATAAATTGGCATTTTCATTTCTAAGGTTGTCGATTGTCTCATGGCAAGTGCTTAGCTCACTAGATAATTTTTCACATTTTCCAACTTCTAGAGCATAAGCATTTTTAACTTTAACATGCTTTTTGTTTTCCTTGATTAGGAAGTCCTCTTGGGAGTCCAAGAGATCATCCTTCTCATGGATGGCACTAATTAATTCATTTAATTTCTCCTTTTGTTGCATGTTTAAGTTGGCAAAAGAGTGCGCAAGTTATCTTCCTCATCACTAGCATTTTCATCACTAGAGGATTCATATCTAGTGGAGGATTTAGATTTAACCTTCTTCTTTTTGCCGTCCTTTGCCATGAGGCACTTGTGGCCGACGTTGGGGAAGAGAAGTCCCTTGGTGACGGCGATGTTGGCGGCGTCCTCGTCGTCGGAGGAGTCGCTAGAGCTTTCGTCGGAGTCCCACTCACGACAAACATGGGCATCGCCGCCCTTCTTCTTGTAGTACCTCTTGTTCTCCTTTCTTCTCCCCTTCTTGTCGTCACCCCTGTCACTAGAAATAGGACATTTAGCTATAAAGTGATCGGGCTTACCACATTTCTAGCAAACCTTCTTGGAGCGGGGCTTGTAATCTTTCCCCCTCCTTTGCTTGAGGATTTGGCGAAAGCGTTTGATGACAAGCGCCATTTCCTCATTGTCGAGCTTGGAGGCGTCGATTGGTTGTCTACTTGGTGTAGATTCCTCCTTCTCCTCCGTCGCCTTGAATGCAACCGGTTGAGCTTCGGACGTGGATGGACCGTCAAGCTCGTTGATCTTCCGTGAGCCCTTGATCATAAATTCAAAGCTCACAAAATTCCCGATTACTTCCTCGGGAGTCATTAGTGTATATCTTGGATTACCACGAATTAATTGTACTTGAGTAGGGTTAAGGAAAATAAGAGATCTTAGAATAACCTTAACCACCTCGTGGTCATCCCACTTTTTGCTCCCGAGGTTACGCACTTGATTCACCAAGGTCTTGAGCCGGTTGTACATATCTTGTGGCTCCTCCCCTTGGTGAAGACGGAAGCGACCGAGCTCCCCCTTGATCGTTTCTAGCTTGGTGATCTTGGTAAGTTCATCACCCTCGTGCGCCGTCTTGAGCACGTCCCAAACTTCCTTGGCGCTTTTTAGTCCTTGCACCTTGTTGTACTCCTCCCTACTTAGAGAGGCAAGGAGTATGGTTGTGGCTTGGGAGTTGAAGTGCTCGATTTGGGCCACCTCGTCCTCATCATAATCCTCATCCCCTACGGATGGTACCTGTGCTCCAAACTCAACAACATTCCATATACTTTTGTGGAGTGAGGTTAGATGAAATTTCATTAAATCACTCCACCTAGCATAATCTTCACCGTCAAAGGTTGGCGGTTTGCCTAATGGAACGGAAAGTAATGGAGTATGTCTAGAAGTACGAGGATAATGTAAGGGGATCTTACTAAACTTCTTGCGCTCATGGCGCTTAGAAGTTATGGAGGGCGCGTCGGAGCCGGAGGTAGAAGGTGATGAAGTGTCGGTCTCATAGTAGACCACCTTCCTCATCTTCTTTATTTTGTCGCCACTCCGATGCGATTTGTGAGAAGAAGTCTTCTTCTCCTTCTTCTTCTCCTTGTTGTGGGACTCTCCCGATGAAGCCTTCCCGTGGCTTGTAGTGGGCTTGTCGCCGGTCTCCATCTCCTTCTTGGCGAGTTCTCCCGACATCACTTCGAGCGGTTAGGCTCTAATGAAGCACCAAGCTCTGATACCAATTGAAAGTCGCCTAGAGGGGGGGTGAATAGGGCGAAACTGAAATTCTCAAAATAATCACAACTACAAGCCGGGTTAGCGTTAGAAATATAATCAAGTCCGCGAGAGACGGTGCAAAACAAATCGCAAGCGAATAAGGAGTGTGACACGTGGATTTGTTTTACCGAGGTTCGGTTCTCGCAAACCTACTCCCCGTTGAGGTGGTCACAAAGACCGGGTCTCTTTCAACCCTTTCCCTCTCTCAAACGGTCCCTTGGACCGAGTGAGCTTTTCTTCTCAATCACTTGGAACACAAAGTTCCCACAAGGACCACCACAAGATTGGTGTCTCTTGCCTCAATTACAAGTGAGTTTGATCGCAATGAAGAATCAAAGAAAGAAGAAAGCAATTCAAGCGCAAGAGCTCGAAAGAACACAAGCAAATCTCTCTCTCTAATCACTAGGGCGTTGTGTGGAGTTTGGAGAGGATTTGATCACTTGGGTGTGTCTAGAATTGAATGCTAGAGCTCTTGTAAGTAGTTGAAGTGGGAAAACTTGGATGTCTTGAATGTGGGGTGGTTGGGGTATTTATAGCCCCAACCACCACACTAGCCGTTTGGTGGTGGCTGACTGTCGTATGGTGCACCGGACAGTCCGGTGCACAACGGACATGTCCAGTGCGCCAGCCACGTCACCAGGCCGTTGGGATTCAACCGTTGGAGCTTCTGACTTCTGGGCCTGCCTGGCTGTCCGGTGTACACCGGACAAGTACTGTAGATTGTCCGGTGCACCGTCTCGCGCGTGCCTGACTTCTACACGCTTCTGGCGCGCATTAAATGCGCCTGCAGGTGACCGTTGGCGCGAAGTAGCTGTTGCTCCGCTGGCTCACCGGATAGTCCGGTGAATTATAGCGGAGCGAATTCCCGAGACTGGCGAGTTCGAGAGCCGCTCTTCCTTGGGGCACCGGACACTGTCCGGTGTACACCGGACAGTCCGATGAATTATAGTGGAGCGCCTCTGGATTTTCCCGAAGGTAATGAGTTTGACTTGGAGTCCTCTGGTGCACCGGACACTGTCTGGTGGTGCACCGGACACTGTCATGTGGCACACCGGACAGTCCGGTGCGCCATACCAGAGGTGCCTTCGGTTATCCCTTGCTCCCTTCGTTGAACCCAATTCTTGGTCTTTTTATTGGCTAAGTGTGAACCTTTGGCACCTGTATAACTTATACACTAGTGCAAACAAGTTAGTCCAATTATTTGTGTTGGGCAATTCAACCACCAAAATCATTTAGGAAATAGGTGTAAGCCTAATTCCCTTTCACTAACTATCATTTTTTTGCTAAACATGTTAGAGCCTAGTTAGCATTTTCAAAAGTGTTTTCAGTAAACACTTTTTCTTGCTCTCTTGTGTATCACTTAGACCAATATACAACACATATGATTCCACACCTAGTGTCACTATATGACAAGGTTGTCCAATTAGACTCCTCTTTTTATAGTACCACCTTCTATCCTAAATCATGAAAGGGAAATGTGTCCTTGGGCCATTTCTATTTATTTCGGTGATTAAATGTTCAACACATTATGTTTATACTAACATCATCTTACATGAGCAATGAGCATAGGTACATAAAGCAAATTGAGCTTGAAAGAAGGCATAACACAAATCTATATGGTACCAAGTGAAAACGGTAAGCTCCGGACACTTAGTCAATTATTTTGGATACTAATCATATTTGTCTAAGTGTTAGGGACTTCATGAAATCAAGCCAAAAAGAGCAAAATAGATTCTAAATAGAAAAGGGAAAGTTGGACTGCTCTGCGTAGCACCGGACGGTTCGGTGCCACCGACCAGACAGTCTAGTGTGCACCAGACAACCCGGTGCATGGTCCGAGAGTCCGTGCGGAGCGTTGGGTAGTCCATGCGGAGCGCCGGACAATCCGATGTGCCAGCCAGCCAACAACTAATGGACACGTTGACGAGAGCCAACAGTAACATGGTGCACCGGACAGTCTGGTGCAACCCACCAAACAGTCCGGTGTCCCCCAGAACAGAAAACCAACCAATCAAAGGGTTTGTAGTCATTGCACTGTGTAGTGTCCGGTGTGCACCGGATAGTCCGGTGCACCCGCGGACAGAAGGCAACCAGACCCTTCCAAATGGAGCTCCAAAGGCTCCTAGGTCCCTTAGGGCTATACAAGGACCCCCTAGGTGCATGGAGCAGTATACCAAGCATTCTTTGAACACTCTACAACACCGAGAACTTGCAACCACACTATTGCTTTGCTAGATAGAGATTCGAGCACGTGTTTTGAGTTGTAACTTTGTTGTGTTGTCACTTGTGCTCTTCTCTCGACTTGTGTGCGTGTGTTACTGCAATTTTGTCTCTTTTGTGTGTTTCTACCCCTTATTCTTATGTTTAATTGAGATGAACTATGTAAGGCGTGAGAGACTCCAACTTGTGGAGATTCCTCATAAAGGAAAAACTTGATATAAGGAAGAAAACTGTGGTACTCAAGTTTGATATTTGGATCACTTGAGAAGGTTGAGTGCAACCCTTAACCGAATGAGGTCACCACAACATGGAGTAGGCATTGGCCAAGCCACGGGATAAAATCACCGTGTCACTTGTGCATTTCTTTTTTTCTTCCATATAGTTCTCATATATTTAATTGTGTTATTGTTCCTAAGTTTGATACATATCTTAAAGGAACAATCAAGTGAAGAGTTCTCTTCTTCTCTCTACCTCTATTCATCTCAACTTTGTTTTGGTTCTACTAACACTTATTATAAACCAAGTTTGTCTTGTTTAGAGTTGATTTTTGTAGTATCACCTATTCACCCCCCTCTAGATGTTCTCAAATCCAATCATGCACTCTATTGCGTCTTGATCACTAAAAATGCCTTATCTTATGCCTCTCTCTTGGGCCCTTGCATTTTTCTTTTTTCTTCCTTTTCCATGTTAAGCACTTGTTCAACCTTTGTGGCTATCACCATGATTTTCATGCAGGTTTCCAATTGCTCAACCTTGATGTGGACTTGAACCTATCTCATTCACAACACTTATAATAAAAGTTTGTACACTAGTTGTCTCAATTACCAAAACCATACATGGAGCTTTCAATTGAATAACTTGATCTTGAATTCTTGAGCTTGTTTGACCATACACATGTTGACTTTGATCTTGATAATGAGAGTTATATGTGCTAGGTTGATCATTGATATGCATGCTTTATGGATGAATCACTAGATTTTTATCATCTTCCACTTCTATCACCTCTCTTGGCTTTATGTCACCAATTTCAATTTTCTGCATTGCATCGCTAAGTTGTATACATCTCACATCATCTAGGTATCTATCTTTATTTGGAGAGCCATTTGATTCATCAAAGTTAATAATGTGGACCTCTTCAACTATGACTCGAGTTTTGTTGTATACTCTATAAGCTTTGCTTGATGTGGAGTACCCAAGTCAAAAGCCTTGATCATATTTGTTGTCAAACTTACTCAATATAGTGCATTTCTTGAGAATGTAATATTTGCAAGCAAAGAATGCAAAATATGCAATATTTGGCTTTATTCCAATCAATGACTCATTAGGTGTTTTGTTCAACAACTGATGCCAATAGAGCCTATTGTCTGTATGACATGTCATGTTGATAGTTTCATCCCAAAATGTGTCACTCACAATGTACTCACTAAGCCTAGATCTTGTCATATCAATGAGTATTCCATAATTCCTAAAAACAAGTTTATTAGATTGAGGAGTGTACTTGGAAGAAAACTCATGCTTCATTCCCATGTCATCACATAACTTATCTATGCTTGAGTTTCTGAATCCACTTTCATTATCACTTCTCACTTTCTTGATTCTTAATTCAAACTTATTTTCTTTTCTCTTCACAAATTGTTTAAACTTGTTGAAGTCTTCACCCTTGTTGCCAGGGAAAAGATCCCCAGGCCCCTGGGCCCACTGGTCAGAGAAAGCACATGAGATAAGAACCTTCGAAATACTGGGGACCACCCATTAGCGAGGGCGTAGGGGAATTGTTGAAGCGTCCCCAATCCTCTGGGACTCAAATGTGATACAATTACTAGTCCCAGGAGGCTAGTAAACACATTTATACATCAGATGATTCCAGATCTGCTTAAACGAGACAAACCTATAAAGGTGGCGATCAACTTTAAGAGTTGGTCCACAACTCGGGACATATCATCAGAGTGGGGCTGAAGCAGCCCGATATACGCAGCGAAGCAAATCAGCGGTCCAACAGCCACAGACAAGGTTGGGAACAGTCGTAACTCTTACCCGATCTCCTTTTTCTGAAAAACAACAAATAAGCAAGGGTGAGTACAAACGTACTCAGCAGCCCACCTTCACCCGCGGAATGGGGAAATCAGATATAATGCATGGAATATGTGGAGCTCAGAATATTTTGCAGAAACAACAATATTTTATACAGGGTTGTTTTGAAAAACATTTTGTACTTTTGCAAAGCGCATCCTCTCCAAAAGGAGCAGGAAGTTTTTCAGTATTATGACAAAATCCCCTGGACTAAACCATCCAGGTATCTCAGCAGTTTCCCACTGGTTTTCATTTCCAAAAACAGCTACTGGACTTCCCGTCCACCATAGCTCACGGTTCAACAGCCAGACCTTTTAAAAACCACTTTTCAAAAGCATCTCTTTTTTTTGGAAAACAAAACATTAATTGCCATACCATACCAGACTCGTCCATTTCTGTGGACACAGACTATTCGAATAGGTTTTCAAACTCTGCGCAGAGGTGTACACTTTACCCACTAGTCCGGCTCTGCGATCTCATAGCTAGTGAGACCCGAATCCGAATCTCTTTCTTTCCTCGCACGTCCTAACCTTAACGGTTATACCGGAAGGAGTCAGGCCACCACCATGTCCAAACCGGACAAAACTTTCCCCCTCCTTATCCTCCCGGTGCTCCCCAGCCTTCATAACCCTGGGGTCGGACCGCACGAGTTCAGATTGAGTGACTGCCCACACAGTCTCGAGTGGTTGTACTATTAAAGAGTACATGTAGTGAAGATGACAAACCGGTCCTTATATGAGAGGACAATCCTTCTGCTCACGCCTAAACTAGCTGAGCCAACACCTTAGGCCCTCCCCTAAACCAGGGTGTCCCTGATTATCCCACTCACAAGGTGATAATGGTGAAAACCCTTCATCACACACATTTTGAAAAGCATTTTCTTTTGAAAACTCACACCTGTTCTCAAATCATTTGGAACATATATATCAGGGATTGATTGCGGCAAGCGGCTGGGTGGCCATAATAACTTGTCTCAAAATCATATCATGCATGAAATAACAGGCTGAGGGTTGTGGTTGAAAAATCATAGGTAATTTATGCATCAAAGGGATCCAGTGAGCTTGCCGTGCTTATTCGGCGAAGGGGGAAGGAGAGCTCGCGGAACTGGCTTCTGGCTCCACCGCCTAGCGTAGACTTGTGGATCTGGCCTCCACGAGACGACACGAATGCTCCGATAACTATGCAACCTGAACAAGCAAACATACAAACCAGCAAGTATACCAACAAATATTTAGTATAGTGGTCAGAATAGCGATATATGGATGGGTAGAGTCTTGAGTAGAATCTGTGTCATGTGGTGTTGTGATATTACTGGTGGTGGAGCGGAGGTGCTTACCAGAAGGGTGGACTGGAGGCGAAGCGACACTATGCGTGTAGCCGGCAGAGCGGAGTAATTGAGTGGGTGGGGTGTTTGCCTTGGCTGAGGGTGTTGAGTGTGTGTGGAGAGGGAGAGGGTAGCTGGGTGTATTTATAGCTGAGTGTATGTGGTGTAGCACAGTGAAGTTCATTGTTGGTGGGAATAGTGACGAGTGAATCGTCTGACTTAATATGAACATGAGAGTTATAGGTAGAATATGGGACAAGAGTATTTTGAGAGTTTTCTGGAATATGGACCAGGCTTAAGGGATGACATGGTTGGATAGGGATTAGTTTGATAAGAACTTAGAAACAAGAATTATTGGAATCTGAGTTTGGAAGCCTGGTTCAAAGGAATCTCAAAGTTAAGCATGCTCAACTTGGAGAAACCTAGGATGGGTGACCAGATGGGAAGTTCCCACTGGAAGGAAAATCACAGTCACCGGAGTTCGTATGACTGGAATATGGGTCTGGCTGGTCTTAGGTGGACTGGACAGCATGATGTATGAGTAGTTGAAATTTGGGGTGATCGGCTAATCGATGAATAGTAACGATGAATAGTGACGACAAAAAAAATTACATAGATATCATCGATGAGTAGTAACGATGATGATTAGTAACACTAAATAGTAACGATGGTGAATAGTGTCAGTGAATAGTAATGATAAATAGTAACAGTGGATAGTGATGGTGAATAGTTCGTATGAACAAACGATGAACGATGAATAGGAACGATGAACGAACGATGAACGATCGAATGATCGAACGAACGAACGATCGGAATTTCGGCAGCATAACGGTAGGAAAAAGATTATTTGGACGAACGAACAGACGAACGAACGAACGAACCATGAACGATCGGACGAACAAACTAAGAACAGGGGACGAACGATCGAAGAACGATCGAACGATCCTTGTGCTAGTGTGTGCTTGTGTGGAACATGGAGTGGGTGTGTGGGGGGAAGAGAGTTGCCATGAAATGGCTTGGGGTGGGATGAGAGGAGGCCCTTGCCCCTCTATTTATAGCCATGGTGGGGGGATTAGGGGGAGGGATGAGAGGATTAGTGGGAGGATGAGAGGATTAGTGGGAGATTAGCATGTATTTGTCTTGTATAAGTGAGATTAGCTTGTAGAGCTCACCGTATGACACTGGAGGCATACGTATATGTATGAGCATGAGAAAAGTTATGAAGAAAATATTTGTAGGGACTTGAAAATGATTATGAAGGTATTTCTTAGGAAGAAAATACTTGGAGATATATCGGTGGAATATTTGGACAGTATTTCTGGAAAGAACTTGAAGGGGATCACTCGGGAAATATCTGAGCGGTATTTCTGGAAGAATTTGAGGGGGATCACTGGGGAAATATTTGTAGGATATTTTGAGGAGGATTTTGGAGAGAATATAGACCACTATAATTTATTTGTTGATATCAACTTGCAAACAAACACTTTGAAATGAAATTTGAAATTCATTTTGAATTTAGAGGGAGTTTGAGAAAATTTCAAGATTTGAATTTTTGGGATGCTACAATTGTCTACCTAGGAAGCACCTGCCTGAGAATAAACCCCGAGGCACTGAGCTCGAGGTCGAGCGTGGCAGATCTACAGAGGGGACCGGGCGAACCGAAAGAAAACTACTCAAGTGGATTCCTCGCCTGGCCCAAGACAGGCCCTATATAAATGGTTGGATGCATTAATTATGCCTAACATCGAGTCGCGATAGAGAGCCAGCCTGCCTCCCACTCATGACCTGCATAGCCCCATCGGCTCGCAGCACAAAAATGACCCATGTTGCCCTTTAGTCAGCAGCACACTCATGACCTACAAGACCCTCGGCCTGCAGAGCACTCATGAACTATCAAGCCTAAGACTGAGTACGATAACCATTCACAAGGCCCGCAACGCGACAAGCCACGCCGAGGCCCAGACTATGGAGGCCAGGGGTCGATGTGGCGCAAAGGTAGTAATGATGGCACCCACGTCATTAGTCATAATGAGCATGAACAAGGACGACTAGAAGACAAGGCACATATGACAACATGGCCTCGCCGAGGTAAGACACACAGTTTTACCATGGTATAACGACTCCTTCCCAAAGGAGCCACCGACCACCGACCTCCACCTTGGCCTATGAAAGGAGGAGAACAACCGCAATGATGGGGACAAACCCAGGAGGACACGAGACATAAGACACTCGACAGAAGACAACCACACATGCTTAGAGAGACCTAAAGACCTAGAGGCCAGAGCCAAGGCTTAGTGCAGGACTCTTGTTCCGTAGTCTTTAGGACCATTCCCGCATAAGAGACTTGGGAGCCCTTCCTGCCTCTCTCACTCACTTGTAATCCCTACTATGAGCATCAAGGATCTAAGGTGACAGTAGCGCGAGCCGCCAAAGACTCGATGTAGGGACGTTCTGCCCAAACCAGTATAAACCTTGCGGCCACCGAGCACACCGTATGGAACCCATAATGTGCACATAGAAATTTATTTGTTGGAGGGGATGTTCGAAACACCGACAAGTGGTGCACTAGGTAGGGGCCTTGCACGTTCTCGATGAACTCTCTAGGCTTCGAATGGCCAACAAAGACATTGACATAGTTTGGACCCCTGAAATGACCATTCATTTTGGGTGTCTTGATTTCATCATCGATGATGGAGGGACAATGATCAGGGCCCTGGAAGCGCCAGTTACCCCACGAGCAACTTGCTCAACATTGTCGGAAACCTTGGTAGCGTTTGGAATGGGTTCTCCTGGAGGTGGTGGCGGGCAGCGACGCTCACTGCGACCCACCTTCACTGAGATCATGGGAATGCTAGACCCCATCCGAGACACATTCCATGACTTCTTCCTGTCGGGATCAAAAGGCAGACTTAGCTCCCCATCAAGCAGGGCTAGCCACGGTCTAGACTAGGAGTGCCTTGTGGCCAACCTGCTAGAGAACCTCCCATCACTCCCGGAGAGTCCTGAGGGGACCGCTACCAGAACCACGATGCGTGCCACATCATCCACCACGCCTCGACTCGACCTGCCTTCCCAAAAAACACCATCAGGACCAAGCCCTTCCTAGAGTAGCCGAAGTCCCACAACTGGGAGACGGGGGTTGCCGCGATGGTAGACGGGGCGGTTACACTGGGACACTTGGCGGACTCACGCCACGACAACTAGCGTCCACCACCGTCTGGCCTGCAAAGGGGCCAGCCCGCTATGGTTCCCCTAGGTGAGCCAGAACATCACAACCATCGTGACGCTCATGGACAAACTCCCCAAGGCAGAATCTCCGAGCGAACGAAGGACTCACCAAAAAATCTAAGGCCTCCTTGACCTCGCCAAGTACCAGCATGCCAATAGTTCCATTTCACGACACCGGGAGCTGGAGGCTAACTAATGTACCACATCCACGCTAATAGGAAACAACACCATATTTGGATAGTCGTCCGAGCTCGAGGAAGACACAACACGAGTCCCACTCCATCTGCACCCAAGGTCAGGCAGACGCGCGTGAAGCATGCCTGGCCGAGGGCACAACGAGGAAGTGTGAAAGGGTCCAGGCAACCAACATCGGTACAACTAGCGCTGTGGAGGACGCTTCAACCCCGATGAGGACCGAAGTCTGAGCCCACCCACTGAGGCCTTGGGCCTTTAATATCCACATCCTCCAGGAACTAGTACCACAGCGATACAGCATCCCCACCAACATCATGAAGTACTTGGGAGAATCGAATCCCTTGGCAGGGAGACTATCGGCTGGTGTAAAAGGTAAGAGGTACGGACTATGATGAATTCCTAATCTAGAACCCCCTGTACTTGGCGGACTCAACACGAGCGTGGCTCGAGAACCTAAGGCCCAGGTGTATCCAAAATTGGACTGACCTCGAGGAAATGTTCGTTGGAAATTTCTAGGGCACATACATGTGGCTGGGCAACCTATGGGACCTTAAGAACTATTAGCAAAAATCGGACAACACCCTAATAGACTACATCTGACGCTCGAACGAAACTGGATGTCTACTGCTCTTTGGTGGGTCCGATTACCATGCTTCAAAAAGATACCAAAAGCTTGAATGACGTGACATATTCAACGTCCGACAAGCGGTCCCGGCTTTCCTCGACTAGTCCGACCATGCCATTACCTTCGATCACTCTAACCATCATGAGCACGTTCCTCGGCCCGGGCGGTACCCGTTCATCGTCAAACCCATTGTTGGGTCGATACGACTATCAAAAATATTCGTGGATGGGGGTAGTGGGCTCAACTTTCTCTACTCTGCCGTGTTCGATGCCATGGAGCTCGATCATGATCGTCTCTGATCGTCGAGGGGACCATTTCAAGGTGTCGCGCCTGGGAGGCAAGCAACCCCGCTCGGACGAATCGATCTTCTTGTAACCTTTGGGACACCGGACAACTTCAGGACTGAGACTCTAACCTTCAAGGTAGTTGGGTTCCATGAAACCTATCACACCATCCTTGGAGGGCCATGCTACATGAAGTTCAAGACCGCCCTCAACTATATCTACCTGAAGCTCAAAATGCTGGGCCCAGTAGGAACCATCAACACGGGAACCACGACGCAGTAGCATACAAGTGCAAAGTCGAATGTTGTGACTTGGCCAAGGGAGCCATCACTACTCCGAACAATTGACAAGCAGATGCCTAATGCAAAGAGGATGAGCACGACCTTCAAACTAGTGGTCGACGTGAAGGAAGTGCCCTTGGACCCCAAGCAAGTCAACGGGTGGATGGTACACATCGGATCCAAACTCTCTCCCAAATAGGAAAGTGCACTCGTTGACATCCTCCACGAGGAGAAGGATATCTTTGTGTGGAAACCCTCTGACATGAGGGGCATCCCGAGGGAAGTCACCGAGCACTCTCTATGGATCAATCCTGGCTCCAAACCCATAAAGCATCGACTGCACCATTTTGACGAAGAGAAACAGAGAGCCATCAGAGAGGAGATCAGCAAACTCCTCACGGTCGGGTTCGTCAAGGAGATACACCATTCGGAGTGGTTAGCCAACTCGGTGCTGGTCCAGAAGAAGAGCGGGAAATGGAGGATGTGTGTTGATTACACTGGTTTCAATAAGGCATGCCCGAAGGATCTGTTTCCCCTCCCGCGCATTGACCAGGTGGTCGACTCCACCTCCGATTGTGAGATGTTGAGCTTCCTCGACGCTTACTTGAGTTATTACCAGATTGCGATGAAGGAATCTGACTTACCCGCAACCTCCTTCATCACCCACTTCGACTCATACTATTATGTAATAATGTCGTTAGATCTAAAGAATGCGGGGCAACTTATCAGGGATGCATGATCAAATACTTCGGCGACCTCGTCGATAGGTTCGTAGAGGCATACGTCGATGACATTGTGGTAAAAACTAGGCGATCTGAGGGCCTCGTAACCAATATTAGACTGACATTCGAAAGGCTAAAAGCCAACGACATCAAGTTAAACCCAAAAAATGTGTCTTCGACATCCCGAGGGGCATGTTACCTGGCTTCTTGGTTTTCGAGAAAGGGATCGAGGCCAACCTTGAGAAAGTTGCGTCCAACACAAACATGGGGCCCATACGGGATCTTAAAGGAGTTCAATGAGTCAAAGGATGACTAGCCTCCCTTAGCCACTTCATCTCGCGCCTCAGAGAGCGTGGACTGCCACTTTATAAGATGTTGCGGAAGACCGACCACTTCGAATGGACAATGGAAGAGTAGGAACCTCTCGACAACCTCAAGACTCTCCTAACTTGAGCCCTTGTCCTAGTCCCTCTGGAGGACAAGGAGCCGCTCTCGCTCTACGTGGTATGGAATTTACTTCATTAGTGAGGTCCTCACATACGCGAAGGCCCGATATCTCCAAGTACAAAAACTCATGTACGTCGTTCTTATTACTAAGCAAAATCTCAAGCATTATTTTGAGTAGCATCCTGTCACCGTGGTAACATAACCCCCCTAGGAGAAGTGATCCGCAACACGGATAATGCCGGGAGGATCACAAAGTGGACTCTCGAGCTGATGGGATACGAGATCTCCTATGCCCATGGACGGCGATCAAATCACAAGTCCTCACCGATTTCGTCACAGAATGAACCAAGACCCAAATAGAGTCGACACCGACAAACGAGTAGTGCTGGGTCATGCACTTTGATGGCTCGATGACAAAGTAAGGGGCCGATGGTGGCCTCGTATTCACATCATCATCAAGGGAACCGTTGTGATACACCATTTGACTCTACTTCCAGGCCTCGAACAACGTGGCAGAATAAGAGGCCCTCATGAATGGCCTATGTGTCGCTATCGAGTTGGCATCCGGCACCCCGAAGTTCGAGGGGATTCCCAACTCATCGTTGGGCAGGTGTTGAAGGATTCAGAATAACGCAACCCTAGGATGGACGCGTACTGTCGAGAGGTACGACGACTGGAAGATAGATTCGACGACATCGAACTAAATCACGTCCCCCAACGGGATAACGAAGCGGTAGACGCCCTTGCAAAGATGGCGCCGGGGCGAACTACGATCCCCTAGGGGTCTTTGTGACCGACCTCTTCGAGCCGACCATCTGTTACATTGAAAAGAGCCGATTGTTACAATGACCACTTGTGCTATATATAATTTGTCACCTATAGGCACGAGGCTTTAGTTTATATATATACTAATGCATATTATACTCGGGTAAAACCGGGATCCCGCAAAAACGGACAGAATAAACTCTCTCCCTTTTCCGTCCTGTTTCCAAATTTTTTCGTAAATACGGAAACACTCGGATAAAATGTAGAAAATGGTACGGGTCGGGGTGGGATTTTACCTGTCCGTTTTCAACCCTACATAGGAGTATGGAACTGAGCAGGGTTAGCTAGAGGGAACAACAGAGGTGGTGGAGCAAGACCATGTTCGTGCGCCAAGGCTCTTCATGTATAGGAACATCTCCGTCATCCTCTGCTGATCCACCAAGCAAGCTGCGCGCTCCGCCTCCTGCTCTATCCTTATCCTCACCTCCATCTCCATCTCCATACGTTCTCTCCTCTCTTCTATCCTCTCTTCTAGCTGGGCCTTGCGAAATTGCTTAATAAATAATCTTAGTGTTATTAATTCGCTAGCCTATCTTCATGCATATATGCATGTAGTACCTATTTGTCCAAAAACGCTTTTGTAAAGAAGTGTTTCTGGAAGAAATGACATCACATCACGCTGGACCATAGAGGGCAGGGCAGCACTGCATTGAGAAGGAAAAGTAAAAGGAGGCAGAGAGACAGAGTGTGGGGGCAAACCAACCGAAGGGTATTGGAATCGGAGACGCGTAATGCGGACGACATCAGCGCCTGCATCCTTGGACACAAGAAAGAAAAAGACGCATGCGCTATTTCATCGCTATGTGCATGCACGGGTACATGAGACAAACGACGTCCTATGCAAAATTTTGTCACAGCCCCAGCCTCCTGCACATACGCGCGCACACGTACACGTACACAGAGCGACGCCGGCTGGTCACCCGGCGGCCTCTTCCTCCTCAGCGCAGCACCCCACCACACACACACACACACACGTCGTCAGTGATCTGTGCAGCACAAGGACTGGATCGATCGGAGAGCTAGCTGCAGGGAGCGCGCAGGCAGCTGCTGCTGCTTCAGCACGCACATGCACAGCAGCGCACAGCGCCGTCCATCAGGGGCACCTGCTGCGTGCTGCTCCTCGCTTGCTCACTCACGCCGCCCAGTCGTCGTCACCAGCAGTCCCCGCTCGACATCCCTCTTGGCTTGCTACATACGGGGTAGTACATACATAGCAGCCGGCCGGCCGGCCGACCGCTAGCTAGGTCACGATCGTCGTCGTCACACGGAGCAGCGAGCAGCAGGCGCAGCAACACCACCATGCATGCACGCTCTGTGGACGACGACTACACCGAGGCCGAGGAAACCTTGGCTCCAGCCACCGCTGCTGCCACCTCCGCCTGCCACCTCCCGGCGATGTCGGCGGCGGCCCTCAGCGCGTCCGCGCCAGCGCCGAGCAAGCCCTGGCCGGAGAACCCCACGCGGTACAGCCCGTTGGGACCCCTCCACCTGTCGTCGTCGCTCGGCTGCTCAGCTTTCGCCTTTCCGTCCTCGGTGAACAGCTCGCCGTCATCCTGCATACATGTGCACGCCCACCACGTAGGTAGTAGTAGTACCGATCAGTAACAGGAGCTGAGTGTCGATCAGTTAGCTAGCTATAGGCGCGGCGCGCGGCCGGCGACGACGTACGTGCCTTGAGCCAGCAAGGGACGTTGCTTCTGTAGCCGGTGGCGAAGATGACAGAGTCGAAGGCCATCTCGTCGCCGTTCACGAACCTCACCCCGTTGCTGCCGGTGAATGACTCCACTTCTGGCACGATCTGCATCATCACAAGTGCACACATAAATATGTTATGTGTATGGACAAATAAAATGCATGTTTGAACGCAGAAATTAGGTGAAATGGAATATATATACATCGGACCACCATCACATGATTGCACATTTTGCCACAAAGTTAGCTGCTAGCTTAGCCATCATCAGCACGCAAATAAGGGCATCGGACAATGGTCCATGGAGATGCCATTTTTGTTCAGCCAGCAGTTATTTTGTTGTCATGCAAGCATGATGCTATACGCCCAAGTACAGACGCCTGCATCTGCATGCACCAGGCAGGCACCCTAGCTAGTAGAGCAAGAAGAGACCGGGGACGGGGAGGGTGTAAAAAATATATAATAATAAAGCCATGGTCCATGCAAAGAGGCATGCATGCATGCGGATAAAACTGTAAAAACTAGTAGTTTTCACACTCATCAGCCCACGCACACACTACCACCAACAACAAAGGGATAGGGAAAAGAATGTTGTATGAACCTCAAAAGTGAAAGCTAGCGTTGGCATGACATGCGAAAGGAAGCAACAGGAAGGAATGAATGAAAGATGCATGGATGGATGCACTCCTAGTACACTCCTCCATTCCCATGCACGAACGACGTCACTCTTCTTTATTTCAGTGTGACCCTTTGACAGCAGCCCTCACCTTGATGTTTCCAGATTTGATGAACGACCATGCTCCCACGTCCAGAACAGGGCTCTTGCCGGTGACGTTCTTGATCTCCAGCGGGCCTAGCTTGGGCCTCCTCAGCCCGTGCTTCTCGGTGTCACCCAGGACCATCCTCGCCACCAGGAGCAGGAGCCTGTCCACCATCTTGATCGGCAGCCATCGGAGCAGTTTCATGGCGATGCCGAACGTTGAGGCCCCGAACATCTCTCTCGGCAGAACGTGCACCTGTTTCGTTTCATAAGCACGACATACGATGCGCATTATTGGTCCATATATGATTAAGCTCCAGTACACAGTAGTAATAAAAGCCATACACACACACATATATAGAACCTATTCACTTCTTCATGGAATTATATATTAATGACTAGCAATGCAACATATTATATATAAATATCACAGTTCTATATAGCTAGAAAACTGAAAGGTTACTGCATTTTTTAAATTTCTTAAAAATAGATAGCGACTAGAGATATGACGTGATCAAGTAAGATAAATGGCAACAATGTATGTCGGAGTACATGAAACTCGGATCAACAAGTGTGTCCAACAGTATTATGTATATAGCAAGCTGATATATAATTAAGCAGCTAGTAGCTAGAGGATTAATATATATAGGAAGGAAGAAGATGGAAAAAGAGGGCTAGCTTAGCTGCTGGTAACTTACCCCGCTCCTGACGGACATGAAGGGCATGGCACCGTGCTCGCACAAGTCCAAGCACATCTCCATGCCGGAGTTGCCACAGCCCACGACCAGGACCCTCATGCCCTTGAACCTCTCCCCGCTCCTGTACGTGCTGGAGTGCAGCACCTCCCCGCCGAACCTCTCCCTCCCCTTCACCGTGGGCACCACCACCTCCGCGTTCTCCCCGCTGGCCACCACCAGCCACGGCGACACGTACTCGGTCTCAGTCGTCGTCTCCGCCGCCGCGCCGCCGCCCGCGGCAGTCGACGACGACGACACCGCCGTGACCCTCCAGAGCGACGCCTCCGCGTCGTACCGCGCGCAGGTCACCGTGCGCCCGAACAGCGGGGCCACGGCGAAGCGCGCGGCGTAGGAGCGGAGGTACCGGAGGAAGTCGTGCTTCGTCGGGTACGTGGGGAAGTCGGCCGGGAAGCGGGCGTGCGGGAGCTCGCAGAACACCTTGGGGAGGTGCAGCCGGAGCCGGTCGTACGTGCGGTTCGTCCACAGGTCGGCGATGCCGTCGGAACGCTCCAGCACCGTGAAGGGCACCGCGTGCCGGCTCAGCGTCGCCGCCACGGCCAGCCCGGACGGCCCCGCGCCGACGATGATGGGGCCACGCACCAAGCGCGCGGCGGCCGAGCTCTCCCGCCGCCTGCTAGGGCTGCCTGCACCACCTGCGTCGTCACCAGCAACTTGCCCCTGCATGGCGGCCGGCCGGTGCAACAAGCCAATACAAGCACCCCACCAATGAGCTAAAGCTTAGCTTATTAGCTACAGAATATATGTAGCTAGCTAGGCACACAACACCAAATGCAAGCCGTCTCTCAGCTCAGCTTAGCTCAGCTCTTGCAAGACGTATGTATTGCAAAGCACCGGCAACGGAAGCAAGCAGGTGATGCGATGGACGACGCAACACTAGCTAGCAGCTGACTCCTCCTAGTCATAGGAAAGGACGATGGACACCATCCGTTGCATCACACACACACTCCCTGTCTCGCTCAGCTCTGATGGATGAGAGGTAGCTCAAGGTATAGGCAACGTCTCTTTTTACCACTCCTCTTGCATGCACTACAGTGACAGCGGAAGCACGGAGGGGAGTTGAAAAAAAATGAAAAGGCCTAGTGAGCTCCTCAGGCTATACTAGCCGGCGAGGGTCCCTCTCCCCTATATATAAGGGGATGTGAAATGTAAAAGGACTGGTGGACTGCTTACATTGTAGGGCTTGTTCGGTTATTCCCAATACATATGGATAGGATGGGATTGGAAAAAATTGTGAAGAAGTTTGACTTGTTTGGGATTCAAACCCATCCAATCCCGCTCAATCCACATGGATTGAGAGCTAACCGAACAAGCCCGTACATGGACCATTTTTATCACCACTGTTGGAATGATTGCCACCAATCTTTCAAGGACCAAAAAAATAATAGTTTTTTCTCCTCTATTCTAGTAATATTTTGGGGGGTTTTTTCCCCCTAGCTAGAACTACAAGATGTGTGCTCCTCAGCAGGAACTCCTAGAACTCAGAGATCATCAAATCTGATATGAGATCCTGTCATGCAATGCACTGCATTTCGACAGGCTAATCGTGTAGGCGCCATTGCCAGCATATGCATGAACATTGTTTCCCGTGTAGTTTCCGCGGATCTTAAGACGGATCCTTCAAAGTGGTCCTTTGTCTCTGTTCATCCAACCATCATCCAACCAGTAATCACTAATCTCCTTGTTCTCTGAATGATAAGCATGGGTACTGCTGCCCCATATATATCCACACATGGGGCAGAAATTATATATACAGATGGGCTTTCTTCTGAATATATAGCAGAAAATTGCTGGCAGGTACAAGGTCCTGAACTGGGACATTCTGGGGTGCTTTGACAGACAGCCTACGTCAACCCGTTTGTTTAAAAATAAGATCCACAAGGATCTTCAGAGCTTACTTTATTAGCAGTCTATCACCTAGCTACTTAGAACCTACTAATTGCTAACTAATTTCACGTTTGGACTAATGAACCGGCTTAGTGGAGTAGGAAGCAGGGAGGAAAGGACACAGAGGGGAAGAAACCCAGATTCATTGTTGCAATTTGTAATGGTTTACTTTTGTAATTGACTAGTATGTATCATCAGATAGGGAAGAATCAGACAGGGAAGAAGTAAATGGAGCCTACTGAATCCCTGACACAGGTGATCATTATTAAAAGCTACAGATTCATTAGATGCTGTCTGGTTTAGGCCCCCTGCCTCCACTAAGTGTGACATAATCCAATTAACAAAATCATGTAATCAATACGTTGACATGGTGACAAATTCTACAATGCTAATCCATACATAGGTCGAGGACACTACAGCTACCCACAGATCTCACCAGCACATGGATGTTCACATTGAACACACGTTGCATGATGTGCAAGCAGAATTCAATAACAGAAGGGGCTGCTGCCCTATCTTAGTGAAATATTAGCTGTTCTGTTTGGAGGTTGTGCTTCTGCGTAGTTGGGTAATGGCACTTTCAGTTCAACTCATAAAGAAGAGATGGAAGAATGAAGGGGTCAGATATGATATTATTCTTTTTCTTCAAGATGCTCGGCAAACATGGATACCATGATGAAGTCGCAGCATCATATGACTAACTTGCTGGATATTGGGAAGTCAGATACATTAAAAACTCTTGGCAAACTAGACCTCAACCTAAAGGCAATGTGGAAACAGGAATGGCAACTAATAATCAAACATAATTCAATGGAGTTCAGCAAGATTGGTCGAACCAGTACGCACTATTGATGGGCTTACATTTCAGAAAACATAGTACCCACAGCTTCAGTTTATCGCCCGCATCTGCAGAAGAAATCATCCCAGAGTTAGAGGCAGGGTTCGTTGTAAAGCAGTTCGTCTAGAACTAGATACGAGATTGAATCGGAGCTAAAAGATTAGAGAGAATTTATTACCCACGTTCCTTTAAAAAGGAATTAATCACCCCAAAAAATGCAGGAATAAACTATGTATACAGGAGGAAGTAGGAACACACCTTAGCCAACAAACTTTCACAACTAGAAACCTCCGGATGTTGGAGGCATTTCATCGAACACACTTTCGGTGTGACAATAGCGCCGTTCCAATCTTGGGTCTTCAACTGCATCTGCAAAACAAAAAAAACTAATCAACGGAGGACAGATCTGATGAACCAACCGATCATACGCTGCTGACCCCCCCCCCCCCCACCGGCGAAAAAAATTGGAGTGCGAGGACAGGGGGTTCCATATGAATACGCCTTCCAGGTAGGAAGGCGAGTTAAAAGGAATATGTGTTCTTGTTCTGAAAACATAGAGCACAAATACGCTACCGATCAACCGATGTGAATATTATGTGTACAGTACAGAGATGAAGGAACCAAAACCCAAAAATTCAGACATTATGTTCGGCGAATAAGGATCATATCTAGTGCTACGAGGACACTATAAAGCATTATCACCTAGTAAACACAATTCAGAGATGAATATGCCTTGCTTCACTCCTCGGGCAGTCCAAATCGTATTCCTAGTAGGATCAAGGAAAGGTCGTACATTCATGTTCTTTCTAATGGGGTATGTTCTATGTTCTAGTTTTAGTGTGAAGTTGTAGTTTGTAATATTAATTTAAATAGTTTTAAAAATATTTTTAATCTAAATAATAAACAAGATGACTTAAATAAATACCTTTTAAAGGCTTATATCTCCAACTACATGATTTTCTGGAGCAACTAATTTAAATTTTTTGGAGTCGGAGCTGTCCCAAATTTGACACTTCATTCTTTGCAATTCCAGTGCTGCAACTACCAATAATGAGCAGCGCAAACTGTTCGTCATGCGTAAATATTTATTTGTTTAGGGTATGTTTAGGGATCATTTTTAATCACTGAAACCAAAAAGGATAGGGGCTAAAATTTAATTCTTGGAATAAAGGAACCAAATAAGTTCTTACTATACTCATATAGTTATATCCAGTTACTTTGTGTTGGGGAGTGAAGACCTGAAACTGACGTTATTTGAAAAGCAAAGGTTTCAAACGATGATCCTCAAAGATAAATATAATAAGGTCTTTAAATGTTCATGAATGCAGGGAAAATGTTGCAGCAGATAAAAGCACAGTGAAGGCAGAGAAGCGAGAAGCATAACACAGGAGGGCAACTCCCGGCCGAAGTCCCAAAGGCTCACTAAAGACTCTAAGGGCTTGTTTGAGAGCAAGAGTATTGGAGAGGTTTGAGAGGACTATAACCTCTTACTATTTAATTTTGAATAGGCACCTCAATCCCCTCCAATGCACTTGCTTCCAAAGAGGCCCTAAAGACTAATGTCATGGAGAGCTTTGGATGATGTCGGCAAATGCTACCTGAGAGCATCTAGAGGGGTCTATAGGTATACTACAAAAATCAACTCTAAACAACACAAACATGATTTATAATAAGTGTTAGTGAGAACTAAAACCAAGTCAGGATGAGACAAGAGATGGAGAGAGAACTCTTCTCTTGATTGCTCTTTTAATATGAGTAATAGACTTAGGAGCAATATTGCAAGAGAGTAGAGAACTCAAGAAGACAGTAATCACAAAAAGTAAATCGACAAGTGACATCAATTTTTACCGTGGTTCGACCAATACCTACTCCATATTGTAGAGACCTCCTTTAGTCAAGGGTTGCGCTCAACCCCTCTCAAATAATCCAAAGATCAAACTTGAGTGCCACAAATATCTTCCTTATATAGAAATCATGTTGTGAGGAATCTCCATAAATTAGAGTCTCTCACGCCTTACACAATTGATTAAAAACAAAATTAGAGTAAGGATGGGAGTAGAAAAGCACACAAGAGCACAACACAACAACAACACGCTCACAAGTGAAAAGAGAGAACGCACGAAACACAGCGGCTGAGTTACACCTCAAGAACGAGCTCAAATATCTCTCTAGCAAAACAATAGCGTGGTCGCAAAGATTCGGAGTTGTAGTGTGCTCAAAGAGTGCTTGGGTTGACAGCTTCATGTGCCTAGCTTCATGTGCCTAGCGTGTCCTTTTATAGCCCCAAGGGAAAAAGGAGTCGTTTGATCTTCATTTGGAAGGTATTGGTTGCCTTCTGTCCGCGGGTGCACCGGACTGTCCGGTGCACAACGGACACTGCACAGTAGATGGTTTGTTTCCTTCCCTGGCGAAATCGATAGTTGCCGACTGTTGGTCAATCAGCACATCGGATAGTCCGACGGTGCACCGGACAGTCCAGTGTAGCCTGGTGACCGTTGCCGAGCTAACGTGGTCGGCGTTGATCGTGTTGCCGACCATTGGCTGAGGCGCATGGTTGGCACACCGTACAGTCGGTGCACACCAGACATTCCAGTGATTTATAGCCACGGCGCCTCGACAAAAACCCAAGAGCGGCTTGTTCATTGACTGACAGCCTGGGTACCAGACACTGTACGGTGCACACCGGACAGTCCGGTGCTCCCCAGACTGGCACATGTTTGGTCAAACTTAGCCAAACACCATTTCTCCAAATTAGTTCGACTAGAAAAGTTTCCTAGCACTTAGATGAACATATTTAGCAACTAAAACAATTTACTAAGTGCTAGAATCGTACTCTTATTCCTTCTATCCAATATGATTTACAATATGCTCCAAAATGCACTTTTCTTATATTTCTCAATTTGCCTTTCAAACACATGTGCTCATGCGCATATGAGAAACTATTAGTCTATAGTAATGTGTTGAGCACTTAATCACCAAAACAAATAGAAATGGTCCAAAGGCACATTTTCCTTTCAATCTCCCCCTTTTTGGTGATTTATGCCAACACATCAAAAGCAACTTAAAGAGGTACTAACATACCCAATATGAGACAAAATTTGCAAATTGAAGTCAAATCAAACACCAATAGAATAAGTCTAGGATTTGGTATATTTGGATCATTTTGCCACCACTTGATTTATTTTCACAAAGCAAATTCATTTTCTTACTTCTATGTCAAAAACACTTTGTTTTAGCAAAAAAAACCAATTTTCAAGACTAGTTTTGATCAAAAGCCAAAAACTCACCTTTTCTCATAATAAGGATTTCTCCCCCACAAGAGAGTAGTTTTCAATAAGGGAGTTTTGATCAAAAGACAAGTATTAACACAATATTTTTTGAAAATTCACAAGTGGCGGTCGATCCAGTTGCTTTGGCCTTAATTGCTCCCCCTTTGGCATTAAGCACCACTATAAACCTCATTGTCTCACCAAAAATTGTGAATTAAGAGCAAGAAGGCAATGAACACAAAGGGCAACATGAACATGATACTGTTATGTCGTGGAAGCCTTGTTCGTTGATCAAGTTCACCATTTTCCTTTCCATTCACATTTGAGACAACACCAAAATCACTTAAGCAAACATGTTAGTCTCAAAGGGTCAAGTTGTAGCATATCCTCCCTGAAAGTCGCCTAGAGGGGGGTGAATAGGCAGAATCTGAAATTTATAAACTTTAAGCACAACTACAAGCCGGGTTAGCGTTATAAATATAAACGAGTCCGAAAGAGAGGGCGAAAACAAATCAACCAAAGAAATAGAGCGGATGACACAGTGATCTGTTTTACCGAGGTTCGGTTCTTGAAAACCTACTCCCCGTTGAGGTGGTCACAAAGACCGGGTCTCTTTCAACCCTTTCCCTCTCTCAAACGGTCACTTAGACCGAGTGAGCTTCTCTTCTCAATCAACCGGGACACTTAGTCCCCACAAGGACCACCACACAATTGGTGTCTCTTGCTTTGATTACAATGATCTTGGGAGCAAGAAAGAAGGAAGAAGGAAAGCGATCCAAGCGCAAGAGCTCAAATGAACACGGCAAAACTCTCTCTTCTAGTCATTATTGCTTTGAGTGGAATTGGGACTTGGAGAGATTTTGATTCACTCTAATTGTGTCTTAAATTGAATGCTATAGCTCTTGTATTGAATGTGTTGGCTGAAAACTTGGATACCTTGAATGAGTGGTGGTTGGGGGTATTTATAGCCCCAACCACCAAAGTGGCCGTTGGGGAAGGCTGCTGTTGTATGGCGCACCGGACAGTCCGGTGCGCCAGCCACGTCACCCAACCGTTAGGGTTGGACTGTTGGAGCTCTGACAAGTGGGGCCACTGGACAGTCCGGTGGTGCACCGGTCAGTCACTGTTCACTGTTCGGTGCGCCTTCTGGCGCCTGCTCTGACTTCTGCGCGCGCAGTTGCACTGTTCACGTTCACTGTAGCCTTTTGCAGACGACCGTTGGCGCAGTTAGCCGTTGCTCCGCTGGCACACCGGACAGTCCGGTGTTACACCGGACAGTCCGGTGAATTATAGCGGAGTGGCTCCCCAAATTCCCGAAGCTGAGCAGTTCAGAGTGAATCCACCCTGGTGCATCGGACACTGTCTGGTGGTGCACCGAACACTGTCCAGTGGCACACCGGACAGTCCGGTGCGCCAGACCAGGGCAGCCTTCTTGGACTTACCAGTGTCTTTTGCTCTTTTTATTTGAACCCTTTCTTGGACTTTTTATTGGTTTGTGTTGAACCTTTGACACCTGTAGAACTCATAATCTAAAGCAAACTAGTTAGTCCAACAATTTGTGTTGGGCAATTCAACTACCTAAATCATTTAGGAAAAAAGGTTTGACCCTATTTCCCTTTCAATCTCCCCCTTTTTGGTGATTGATGCCAACACAAACCAAAGAAAATATAAAAGTGCAGAATTGAACTAGTTTGCATAAGGTAAGTGCAAAGGTTGCTTGGAATGAAACCAATAATTATTTCTACTAGATATGCATGGATGGTTTTCTTCTTATTTAAAATTTTGGACCACGCTTGCACCACAAGTTTTGTTTTGCAAATTCTTTATAAAATTCTTTTCAAAACTTTTTGCAAATAGTCAAAGGTATATGAATAAGATTAAAAGAGGCATTTTCAAGTTTTGAAATTTTCTCCCCCTATTTCAAATGTTTTTCCTTTGACTTAAACAAAACTCCCCCTCAATGAAATTCTCCTCTTAGTGTTCAAGAGGGTTTTACAAATTTTTGAAGATACTTTCTCCCCTTTTGAAAACACATTAAGATATCAATTTGAAAACTTCATTTTAAAATTTGGTGGTGGTGCGGTACTTTTGCTTTGGGCTCATACTTTCTCCCCCTTTGGCATGAATCGCCAAAAACGGATACTTGTGAGTGGAATATAAGCCCTTTTACTTTCTCTCAACTAGCAAACAAAGAAATATGAGTGAAAGATTATACCAATGTGGAGAACTATGTGGAATACCGGCAAAGAGTAGATAACACCGATAGAGTGGAGTGGCAGCGTCGTCTTTGCCAAATACTCCATTTCCCTTTCAATTCTATGACTAAGCATAATAATACACTTGAAAACACATTAGTCATAGACATAAAAGAGATATGATTAAAGGTATATAAATGAGCTATGTGTGCAAAGTATCAATCAAAGTTCCGAGAATCAAGAATGTTTAGCTCATTCCTAAGTTTGATAAAGGTTTTCTCATCTAAAGGCTTGGTAAAGATATCGGCCAATTGATCTTTGGTGTTAATATAGGCTATCTCGATATCCCCCCTTTGTTGGTGATCTCTCAAAAAGTGATACCGAATGGCTACGTGCTTAGTGCGGCTGTGTTCAACGGGATTATCCGCCATGCGGATTGCACTCTCATTATCACATAGGAGAGGGACTTTGCTAAATTTGTAGCCATAGTCCCTGAGGGTTTGCCTCATCCAAAGCAATTGCGCGCAACAATGGCCTGCGACAATATACTCGGCTTCGGCGGTAGAAAGAGCTACTGAGTTTTGTTTCTTTGAAGCCCAAGACACCAGGGATCTCCCCAGAAACTGACAAGTCCCTGATGTGCTCTTCCTATCAATTTTACACCCTGCCCAATCAGCATCTGAATATCCTAATAAATCAAAAAAGGATCCCTTGGGGTACCAAAGGCCAAACTTAGGTGTATGAACTAAATATCTCAAGATTCTCTTCACGGCCCTAAGGTGAACTTCCTTAGGATCGGCTTGAAACCTTGCACACATGCATATGGAAAGCATAATATCCGGTCAAGATGCACATAAATAGAGTAAAGATCCTATCATCGACCGATATACCTTTTGATCTACGGATTTACCTCCTGTGTCGAGGTCGAGATGCCCATTGGTTCCCATGGGTCTCTTGATGGGCTTGGCATCCTTCATTCCAAACTTGGTGAGTATGTCTTGAATGTACTTCATTTGGCTGATGAAGGTGCCCTCTTGGAGTTGCTTGACTTGAAATCCTAGAAAATACTTCAACTCCCCCATCATTGACATCTTGAATTTTTGTACCATGATCCTACTAAACTCTTCACAAATAGATTTGTTAGTAGACCCAAATATGATATCATCAACATAAACTTGGCATACAAACAAATCATTTGCAATTGTTTTAGTAAAGAGAGTAGGATCGGCTTTGCCAACTTTGAAGCCATTAGTGATAAGAAAATCTTTTAGGTATTCATACCATGCTCTTGGGGCTTGCTTGAGCCCATAAAGCGCCTTAGAGAGTTCGTAAACATGATTAGGATACTCACTATCTTCAAAGCCGGGAGGTTGCTCAACATAGACCTCTTCCTTGATTGGTCCATTGAGGAAGGCACTCTTCACGTCCATTTGATAAAGCTTGAAGCCATGGTAAGTAGCATATGTAAGTAATATACGAATTGACTCAAGCCTAGCTACGGGTGCATAAGTTTCACCAAAATCCAAACCTTCGACTTGTGAATAACTCTTGACCACAAGTCGGGCTTTGTTCCTTGTCACCACACCATGCTCATCTTGCTTGTTGCGGAAGACCCACTTGGTTCCTACAACATTTTGGTTAGGACGTGGAACCTGAGAGCACCTAGAGGGGGGTGAATAGGTGATCCTGTAAAACTTGAAACTTAAAGCCACAAACTTGATTAAGTGTTAGAGCAATAAAGCCAAGTGGCTAGAGAGGAGTTCTTGCTAAACACGATAACCACAAAGAAATCAACACAGAGAGGCACAGTAGTTTATCCCGTGGTTCGGCCAAGTCCAACACTTGCCTACTCCATGTTGTGGCGTCCCAACGGACGAGGGTTGCACTCAACCCCTTTCAAGCGGTCCAAAGACCCACTTGAATACCACGATGTTTCTCTTTGTTTCACTATATCCCGCTTGTGAGGAATCTCCACAACTTGGAGCCTCTCGCCCTTATAATTTGATTATCACAAAGAAGCACGGAAGTAAGGATGGGATGAGCGACACACACAAGACACAAAATCAGAGCAAAACACGCACACAAGTCACAACTTGAGCTCGCAACACAACCCGAAGAGTTCTCTACTCAAATGGAGCTCTAGTTGCTATCACAAAGAATCAAATGCGCAGAAATGGAGTCTTGGTGCTTAGAGTTGATCAAAGAATGCTTGGTGTTCTCCTCCATGCGCCTAGGGGTCCCTTTTATAGCCCCAAGGCAGCTAGGAGCCATTGGAAGCAATCTAGGAAGGCAAATCTTGCCTTCTGTCGGGTGGCGCACCGGACAGGCACTGTTCAGTGTCCGGTGCAGATTGCTTTCCTAATTTGGCGCAGTCGACCGTTGAAGATCAGGAGCCGTTGGCGCACCGGACACTGTCCGGTGCACACCGGAAAGTCCGGTGCCCCCATCCGACCGTTGCCTCAGCCACGCGTCACGCGCGGATTGCGCGGCCGACCATTGGCGCGCCCGACCGTTGGCTCACCGGACAGGCCGGTGCACCACCGGACAGTCTGGTGATTTTTAGCCGGACGCTGATGACTGCTTTCCCGAGAGCGACGACTTCGCCGCAGACGACGCACCGGACAGTCCGGTGCACCACCGGATATTCCGGTGATTTATAGTCGTACGCCGCTGTCGAGACCCGAGAGCAGGCTGTTCACCGGGACTGGTCCTGGCGCACCGGACACTGTCCGGTGCACCACCGGACACTGTCCGGTACACCCAGATCGAGTAGCCATTTGGCTGAACATAGCCAACTTATCTTCAAAGCGATTTCTCCTGTTTCTAGCACTTAGACACAATACATTAGTCTTCAAAATAATGTACTAAGTCTAGAAACATACCTTTAATCTTGATTTGCACTTCTTGAGTCTTTGGCACAAATATAACTCAAAGCATTTGTGTGGAGCACTAAATCACAAAATCTTATAGAAATGGCCCAAGGGCATATTTCCCTTTCAATCTCCCCCTTTTTGGTGATTTATGCCAACACAACAAAAAGCAACTAAAGAAGTGCAACATCAATGCAAATGAGAACAAAATTTGTATTTGATTCAAATTTGACATATTTGGATCATTCTTTGCCACCACTTGGTTTGTTTTTGCAAATCAAACTCAATTTCCTATCTCTAAGTCAAAGTCACTTGTTGAGGCATAGAGAGAGGTATTCCAAGAGAAATTGATCAAAGATTCAAAAACTCCCCCTTTTTTCCATAATCAACCATTCTCCCCACAAGAGACCAACTTTTGACAATAAGAGACAATAAGAGTATTTTGACAAGACAAAAGCTCTAACTCTACTATTTTCAAAATTCTCAAGTGGTAGCTGATCCATTTCTTGCTTTGGCCTTAATTTCTCCCCCTTTGGCATCAAACACCAAAACGAGATCATTATTGGCCCTAAACCCCATTGCCTCACCAAAATCTTCAAATAAGAGCATGGAGATGAACTTGGAGTAAGTTACCCTCTCATCGGAGTGCAGTGGAAGTCTTTCATGGTCCAAGTCCATCTTTTCCCTTTCAATCACCTTTGAGGCTAAATTGAGAAAACTCAAGCACATGGTTAGTCTCAAAGGGTCAAGTTGTAGCATTTCTCCCCCTAGATATGTGCATCATTCACACATGGACTTGTGAGGTCTGGGGATCATGAGTACAACTTGAGCACCACAAATAAACAATAATATGCATAAAGGAACATGATCAAAGGCATAAAACACATGTATGCTCTAAATC
This sequence comes from Zea mays, assembly GCF_902167145.1. Classification (NCBI taxonomy): domain Eukaryota; kingdom Viridiplantae; phylum Streptophyta; class Magnoliopsida; order Poales; family Poaceae; genus Zea; species Zea mays. The sequence goes on along the minus strand of NC_050096.1, from coordinate 12,744,711 downwards.
AATCCAAGTTACGCGAGTCTAAGACATTTAGCTCACTACGCAGCCTGCAAAAGGTCTTTTCATCTAAAGGCTTGGTAAAGATATCGGCTAGCTGGTTCTCGGTGCTAACATAAAACACTTCGATATCTCCCTTTTGTTGGTGGTCTCTCAAAAAGTGATGCTGAATGTCTATGTGCTTTGTGCGGCTGTGTTCAATAGGATTGTCCGCCATGCGGATTGCACTCTCATTGTCACATAGGAGTGGGACTTTGCTCAGATTGTAGCCAAAGTCCCGGAGGGTTTGCCTCATCCAAAGTAGTTGCGCGCAACACTGTCCTGCGGCAACGTACTCAGCCTCGGCGGTGGATAGGGCAATGGAAGTTTGTTTCTTAGAACTCCACGACACCAGGGACTTTCCTAGGAATTGGCACGTCCCTGATGTACTCTTCCTATCGACCTTACATCCAGCATAATCGGAGTCTGAATATCCAATCAAGTCAAAGGTAGACCCCTTTGGATACCAGATCCCGAAGCAAGGCATAGCAACTAAATATCTAAGAATTCGCTTAACGACCACAAGGTGACACTCCCTTGGGTCGGATTGAAATCTAGCACACATGCATACGCTAAGCATAATATCTGGTCTACTAGCACATAAATAAAGTAAAGACCCTATCATAGACTGGTATGCCTTTTGATCGACAGACTTATCTCCTTTGTTGAGGTCGACATGTCCGTCGGTTCCCATTGGAGTCTTTGCGGGCTTGGCGTCCTTCATCCCAAACCGCTTGAGCAAGTCTTGCGTATACTTCGTTTGAGAGATGAAGGTGCCATCCTTGAGTTGCTTCACTTGGAACCCAAGGAAGTAGTTCAACTCGCCCATCATCGACATCTCGAATTTCTGAGTCATCACCCTGCTAAACTCTTCACATGACTTTTGGTTAGTAGAACCAAATATTATGTCATCGACATAAATTGGCACACAAATAGATCACCGTCACAAGTCTTAGTGAAAAGAGTTGGATCGGCTTTCCCAACCTTGAAAGCATTAGCAATTAAAAGTCTCTAAGGTATTCATACCATGCTCTTGGGGCTTGTTTAAGTCCATAGAGCGCCTTAGAAAGCTTACACACGTGGTCGGGGTACCGTTCATCCTCAAAGCCAGGGGGTTGCTCCACGTACACCTCTTCCTTGATTGGCCCATTGAGGAAAGCGCTCTTCACATCCATTTGGAACAACCTGAAAGAATGGTGAGCGGCATAGGCTAACAAAATACGAATCGACTCTAGCCTAGCCACAGGAGCAAAAGTCTCCTCAAAGTCCAAACCTGCGACTTGGGCATAACCTTTTGCCACAAGTCGAGCCTTGTTCCTTGTCACCACCCCGTGCTCGTCCTGTTTGTTGCGGAACACCCACTTGGTTCCCACAATGTTTTGCTTGGGACGTGGCACCAGTGTCCAAACTTCATTTCGCTTGAAGTTGTTGAGCTCTTCCTGCATGGCCAACACCCAGTCCGGATCTAGAAAGGCCTCTTCTACCCTGAAAGGCTCAATAGAAGAGACAAAAGAGTAATGCTCACAAAAATTAGCTAATCTAGAGCGAGTGGTTACTCCCTTGCTAATGTCACCCAAAATCTGGTCGACGGGATGATTCCTTTGAATCATCGCTCGAACTTGAGTTGGAGGGGCCTGTGGTGCTTCTTCTTCTTCAACTTGGACATCTTGTGCTCCCCCTTGATCACACGCCTCCTTTTGAGGAACCTGTTCATCATCTTGAGTTGGGGGTGCACCTTCGTTGAGGAAGAAGGTTGATCTTGCTCCTTGTGTTCCTGTGGTCGCACGTCTCCAATCGCCATGGTACGAATCGCGTCCGTTGGAACATCATCCTCATCTACATCATCAAGATCAACTTGCTCTCTTGGAGAGCCATTAGTCTTATCAAATACAACGTTGCTAGAGACTTCAACCAAACCCGATGATTTGTTGAAGACTCTATACGCCTTTGTATTTGAGTCATAACCTAACAAAAACCCTTCTACAGCTTTGGAAGCAAAATTTGAATTTCTACCTTTCTTCACCAGAATGTAGCATTTACTCCCAAAAACTCGAAAATACGAAACGTTGGGTTTGTTACCGGTTAGTAGCTCGTATGACGTCTTCTTGAGGAGGCGATGAAGGTAGACCCGGTTTATGGCGTGGCAAGCTGTGTTCACAGCTTCCAACCAAAACCGCTCGGGCGTCTTGAATTCTCCAAGCATCGTCCTCGCCATGTCTATTAGCGTCCTGTTCTTCCTCTCTACCACACCTTTTTGCTGTGATGTGTAGGGAGCGGAGAACTCGTGCTTGATTCCTTCCTCCTCAAGAAACTCCTCCACTTGCAGGTTCTTGAATTTGGACCAGTTGTCGCTTCTAATCTTTTTCACCTTGAGCTCAAATTTGTTTTGTGCTCGCCTTAGAAAGCGCTTGAGGGTCCCTTGGGTTTCTGATTTATCCTGCAAAAAGAATACCCAAGTGAAGCGGAAAAAATCATCAACAATAACAAGACCATACTTACTTCCCCCAATGCTGAGGTAGGCGACGGGTCCGAAGAGATCCATATGCAATAGCTCCAGAGGTCTTGATGTAGTCATCACATTCTTGATGTGATGAGCACTTCCCACTTGTTTACCTGCTTGACAAGCTGCACAAGGTCTATCTTTTTCGAAAGTTACATTTGTTAGACCTAACACATGTTCTCCCTTTAGAAGCTTGTGAAGGTTCTTCATCCCCACATGTGCTAGCCCATGCTAGTCTTAGCGATTAAGCATGCATCTAGATCGGCCTCCTCTTTCGAAAAATCAACTAAATAGAGTTTGCTGTCTAGTACACCCTTAAACGCTAATGAACCATCACTCCTTCTAAAGACAGACACATCTATGTTTGTAAATAAGCAATTGTAACCCATATTACATAATTGACTAACGGACAACAAGTTATATCCGAGCGATTCTACTAAAAACACATTAGATATGGAATGCTCGGAAGAAATAGCTATTTTTCCTAGTCCTTTAACCTTGCCTTGATTCCCGTCACCGAATATGATTGAGTCTTGGGAATCTTTGTTCTTGATGTAGGAGGTGAACATCTTCTTCTCCCCCATCATGTGGTTTGTGCATCCGCTGTCGATAATCCAGCTTGAGCCCCCGGATGCATAAACCTGCAAGGAAAATTAGGCTTGGGTTTTAGGTACCCAACTCTTGTTGGGTCCTACAAGGTTAGTAACAATAGCCTTAGGGACCCAAATGCAAGTTTTATCTCCCTTGCATTTGGCCCCCACCTTTTTAGCAATCACCTTTTTATTTTTACATGAAAGAATAAAGTTAGCATTGCAGGCATGAAAGCCAGTGGTAGATCCATTAAACACTTTCCTAGGAGCATGAGACACAAAATTCCTCCTAGGTCTACCATTAAAGTTTGAACTTGAAGCAATCATGGCATGAGAGTTGTTGGCACTTGCACTCAGCAGCAAGAAGGCCAACAAGGGTGAGCAGTGGTGACAACAGGGTTACGTGCACGGGGGCAATAGCTCTGTTGATCTAGCCTCTCACGGGCACTGTGCGGGGGTATTTATAGGTGTCTGAGTGCCCAGCGTCTTGTGTTAAGGACGCATGTGCCCTCAGACACCTATTTTATCCCCAGAATATTCCCATAAAGCAGGGTTACAAACTGTAATTACAAGTATTCCTTTACAAGTTAGGCCCGTAATACAGAGGCGGCCACGCGGGGCCCGTTACAATGGGCCAGATCGCACGTGGGCCTTGGGACTGAACGAGGACGCGCCGTGGGAGGACGTCGCCGCAGGCCTTCGTCAAAGTGCCGAGTCCTGCGAAGGGCGTCCCTGCCCGCTTTGCCTCTGTCGGACCAGCGGCTGCAGCGAAGGCCTCGAGCGAAGGGTGGCGTCTTTGCCTTCGCCCCAACATTTGCCCTCCGAGGGACCAGTTCGACAAAGTCACCTGGTGCCGAAGACGTCGCTAGATGGCGGAGACGCTGCCCTCGCTCGAAGTGGTTCCGCGGGGGTTTTTGATGTGACCGTTGATGGACGGCGTACTGTTGGATTGCGGGTTTCCCGAAGCGTCGCGGCCTGTCGGATTGCGGGTTTCCCGAAGAGCCGCGCCCTGCCTATAAAAGGGGGCGGGGGCGGCGCTGTTTGAACTCTGCCTTCCGCGCTCCGTAAAACCCTAGCCGCCCGCCGTCTTGCTGCTCCTTTTCCTCCGCTGCTCCCTTTGCTCGCCGGCGTTCTGGCTCGAGTGAAGCAGACCGCCCGCCGTCGACGACGGTACGTAGCCATGCCATCCTCTTCTTCTTCCACCGACGCCCCGCCGCCGGCCGCCGCCTCGTCTGAGGAGACGTTGAGTAACGTGATGGTGGAGGAGTTGCGCGCCGGCGACTCTGTTGAATTTGGTGTGTCACGGATGACGTCAGCCCGTATTGAAGATATGCAGCGGTTGGGCTACTTTGGCGGCGGAGTCGCTCGTGCTCCGGGGACGGAGGAAGTCCCCGAGCCGGAGGGCGAGTTGGTTGTTTTCGAGGCGTTCTTCGTCGCCGGACTCCGCTTGCCTGCGCACCGGTTTATCGGCGAAGTCCTGCGTAGATTCAGCGTTCAAATACATCAGCTGACACCGAACGCCATAGTGGCGCTGGCGAAGTATGTCTGGGCGACGACTTCGTACGGCGGACAGCCGTCAGTTGAAGTTTTTGCGAAGAATTATTGTTTGCATTGGCAGAAAAGGATGGTTGAGGACGGAGTTGCCCAGTTCGGGTCGTGCACATTCACGCCGAAGACCGGCAAGACCACAATGCCAGTAGTGGAGTTGGTCCCGTGCGCCCGCAACAAGTGGGGCAATTGGAATGAATTTTGGTTTTATGTTGCTGAGGCTACTGTCGAAGGCCATGAAGGGCTCCCCGTGTCCTTAATGTGCTCTCACTATTACTCTGCGTATCCACCTTATGAAGTGGCAGAAGAGGATGCAGACGAAGGGGCCCTTCGGTGCGCCGCCGGTCAGAGCAGCGGTCGAGATTTAGTTGAAGAGTTCGTGGCGTACGGGGTCTGGCCCTTGGTGCACGGCTGGGCGCTGGGCGAAGTATGCCCTCGCCAGATGCCCTTTCACGGAGGAAGGGTGGTGCGAAGTCCTGCCTTCGCACTGAATTTGCGAAACCGTGACCCGGCCGCCTTTGTGCGTGATGCGGAGAACTTGGCGGTGCGGCTCGTGGGGCGTTATGTGCCGAGGACGGAAGGCCAGCGCAGCTTTGACATCCGCGGGTCAAATGAACGTTTGAACAGGGTCTTCGAATTAAATCAACTGCCGTACGACGGCTACCCCGGTCAAGACGAAGCGGACCGCCGTGGGAAGAAACCGGCGGTGGAGACTGGAGGCGACCCTGCGCTGGTGGCCGCCGCCTCCTCGAAAAAGAGAAAATTAGGTACTGCGATGGGAAGACTTGGGGTGTCTGATAGTTTCGCTAGAGAGTTAATGAGGACGTGTGCGGTCCCGGGGGAGAGGATGTCTTCGCCCGAGCTCCGGGAGTCTTCGGCTCGGATGCTGAGGGTTACCGGGGGTTGTTGGCCTAAAGACATTCCTATCCCCTGCGCGGATGAGGAGGACTGTTTTACATCTCGTATGGTTCATCGGTGGAGAGTTTTTCCTTATGGGCGAAATATCGGTCATGTTGTGTGGGCAGTGATGGACAAGGATCGCCAAGGGGCGGCGCGAAAACGCCAGGCGACTGTGAGGGTTCACGAAGCCCGGCCGAAAAGGCAGCGGGGAACGGCGAAGGCTGAGGCCTCCGGCGGAGGCAAGCCGCCGCTGCCGGCGAAGGTGGGCGCCTCTGCGCCCGGCAAGGCGCCGGAGGTGACGGTGGGCGCCGGAGGCCCCAAGCTGACGAAGGTGGTGCCGTCTGTCAGCGGAGTGGCGGAGGCTGCGAAGGCGGCCCGAACGTTACCGCCGCCCGGCAAACGTGTTGCCGACTTCGGCACCGAGATTAATGTAGAGGACTATCTTGGGGGTGAGTCTATATAAATATATATTTTTTTTCCTCTTTTTTTTTAATTTGTTGACGCGTTGCAGGGTCGGACGAGGGCCCGCTTGCTCTAGTTGTGCCTGGCGCGGCGATCGCGACGGCTGCGCCAGCGCCGAAGGCGGGGGGAGAGACCCTTGGCGCCGGAGGCGAGGCGTCTGCCCTCGCGCTGGTCAGGGACGAGGCGGGCGTGGCGACCCGCCGGCTGAAGGGAGCGACGGAGGCGTTGAGTCGAGCGACGGAGGCGCTGAGTCAGGTCCGCCGAGCTATGCCCTCCCCGCCCCCCCCCCCCCCGTTTTTTTACGCAACGGCCTTACGTGTGTTCTGCAGGTGGCTGACTTCACCAGCCGCACCGCGTCGGGGGCCCTTACGGCAGCTTTGTCTGCCGAGGTCGAGAGACTTCGGACGCAACATGCTGACGCTGTCCGTGAGAAGTCGGCCTCCGACAGCAAGTGCCGCAAACTGGCGGAGAAGGTGGCCGCCCTGGAGAAGGAGAAGGCTGACCTCCGGCGCCAGCTGGCGGGGGAGAGGAGGGAGGCCAACGAAGCCGTCGCCAAAGAGCAGGCTGCTCAGGCGGAGGCCAGGCTGGCGCAGGCGGAAGGCAATATCGCCAAGGAGCTCGCCGGAGAGCTGCAGCGGCGGCTTACTGCCCTGGAGAGCCGCGCGGAGGGGGCCGAGGCCGCGATGCGAGCGGAGGCCGAACGGACGCGCACGCAGCTCATGACTGCATATCGCGAGCTGGGTGTGCGGACGGGTGACTTCGAGGTGCCGGAGCGAGAGGCCGGACTTCGCTGTCTGGAATGGGTGCAGGAGGAACTGCAGGAGCTCCCCACTGTCTTGGCGGGGTTGATGTCGTTCACCTCCCTGGTCACCTGCGAGGCAGCGATGAACGCGCTCTCTCGCGAAGGCTGCCGGCACTTTGAGGCCCTCGACCAGGCAGATGAGGATTTTGGGCGAGATATCTTTGAGGTCGAAGACCCCGTGGTGAAGGAATCCGCCGGGGCCCTCTATGACCGGATGTGGGGTTCATACGGTTGTGAGGTGGTCCGGGCGCGGGCCGAGGCTGCGAGGGCTCAGGTAACGTTGTCGTTTGCTCGGCGTTTGCTGGATGCGGTCTGTGCGTGTGTTTGCTGAATTTTGTGCGTTTTGTCTTAGGCGGAGCGCGGCGAGCGGGTGGACGACTTCGGGGCGCTGAACAGCGCGCTGCCTGACCCGGAGACGACCCCTGCGGAGGCCGCGACTGGAGTCGCCTCGGGACCGACCCCGGCGACTGCGGAAGATGCACCAGGCGCCCCTGCACCTGCTGCGGCCGGCGAAGACCTTCCCCCAAAGGTGGCCGAAGGCGCGCCCGATGCCCCCGCAGCTGCTGTGCCGAGCGCTGAAGATCCAGCGGAGGTGGGGGCGGAGGCAGCGGCGGAGGCCTCGGCGGAGGCTCCCGCAGCGGCAGGGCCTTCGCAGGTGGCATAGGTGGTGTTTAGGGTTGAGGAATTTTTGGATGTTGTACTGAATTTTGGTTGCTGCGCAGGTTCAAGATTTTGGGCCTGCGCACGCACCCGCTACTACTGAGTTTTTGGCGGCTTCGACCGCGGAAGATGGAAATGAATATGGTGGGTCTGTTTCTGAGTTTTTTGATTTTACTGACTCTGGGAGCTCGGTTGAGTGGACTGATGGAAATGAATATGTGTGGTGCACTCTGGGAGCTCGGAGGGGGACTTGGATTATTTTGCGGCCTTGGACGTGGCTGCGGCGGAGGCTGCACCACACGCTGCGGACGCGCCAGACGTGCCCGGTCCTAGCACCGGGCACCGACGACGAAGGGCGGTTGCAAAGCGTAGGATTAGTGCGGAGGAAGGGGCCCGGCTTCGCGTTAGCAGGGCTGGTCGGCATGAGCTGCTGTCTTTGCCGGCCGCCACGGGTGCAGGGGAAGGGGAGCTGCGAAGCCTTTTTGCGGGTGAGGAGCTCAGGATAATGTTGTTTAATTATAGAGAGATGGGGATTATTCCTAAGGTTGAGCCGATGTAGGGCGCGGTGCCCTCGCTTGTGTATGTGTAAGGGCTTGTAAAATGGAGTTGTGTGCCCTCGCGTGCCTGTGCCTGCGAGGGCGCTGTGTACTTTGTCTGGTGTGATTGATTATGCTGTGCCAGCATGATTATGATTGGTCTTGGTGTCGTTTCTGCTTTTGTTGTACTGGGTCGGCTGCGCCCGTAGGCGGCTCTTGCGCGAAGTCTTTGCGATAGGCTTCGGATTTTTGCGCGCTTGTGCTTAGTCCGGCTGCACCTTTAGGCGACTTCGGCGCGGATAGTCTTCGCGATAGACTTCGGATTTTTGCGCACTTGTTGTGCTTAGTCCGGCTGCACCCTTAGGCGACTTCTGCGCGGATAGTCTTCGTGATAGACTTCGGATTTTAGCGCACTTGTTGTGCTTAGTCCGGCTGCACCCTTAGGCGACTTCTGCGCGGATAGTCTTCGCGATAGACTTCGGGTTTTTGCGCACTTGTTGTGCTTAGTCCGGCTGCACCCTTAGGCGACTTCTGCGCGGATAGTCTTCGCGATAGACTTCGGATTTTTGCGCACTTGTTGTGCTTAGTCCGGCTGCACCCTTAGGCGACTTCTGCGCGGATAGTCTTCGCGATAGACTTCGGATTTTTGCGCACTTGTTGTGCTTAGTCCGGCTGCACCCTTAGGCGACTTCTGCGCGGATAGACTTCGCGATAGACTTCGGATTTTTGCGCACTTGTTGTGCTAAGTCCGGCTGCACCCTTAGGCGACTTCTGCGCGGATTGGTCGCACGCGAGGGTGGCTAGCGCTTAGCCTCGCGGTGACTTCAAATTGGTCGAATGCCGAAGACCGTTGTTGCGGTCTTTTTTCGACACATGCTTTTGCGGGGGATTTTTCTCACATATATTACATGGCTCCGCCTCGTTAAAAACCTCACCCCCCGGGAGGAAAAGAGTGCGGGCCGGTACAAGATTGTTTGCGGCGAATTACAAGGGCGAAATCAGCCCTAAATGGGTCAAACAAAAAATTTGCGAAGGTTGTCGACGTTCCAGGAGTGCTCTAGGTCCTCGCCGTTTGGCGTTGTGAGCCTGTAAGCGCTGGGGGAAGCTTTTGACTTGACTATGAAGGGGCCCTCCCACTTGGGCTCCAACTTGCCCTTGGACTCCGTCCGAGCTGTTCGGATGAGTACGAGGTCCCCCTCGCTGAACTCCCTCGGGATGACTGCGCGGTCGCGCCATGCTTTGGTCTGGGCCTGATATTTGTTTAGGGCCTGTAGGGCGAAGACCCGGTCTCCGTCAATGAGATCTTTTGAAGTTGGCTCGTCCACGTCGGGGACGGCTGACGGAACTGTACGCGGGGACCCATGCTTTATTTCTTGCGGGGTCATGGCCTCCGATCCGTATAGAAGTCGGAAAGGAGTGAACCCAGTCGCCCTGCACTCAGTTGTGTTTAGCGCCCAGACTGCCTCCGGTAACAAATCAGACCATCTGCCTTTTTTTCATCGAGGAGCATCTTCTTGACAGCTGTGAAGATTTTCCCATTGGCGCGCTCCACGACCCCGTTGGACTGCGGATGATAGACTGAAGCGAAGGCAAGCTTGGTGCCGATGGAGAAACAAAAATCCTTGAAATCTTGGCTGTCAAACTGCTTGCCGTTGTCAGCTGTTAGCTCGGACGGTACTCCGAAGCGGCAAACAATGTTTTGCCAGAAGAATTTTTGGGCAGTCTTTGATGTTATTGTAGAAACAGCCCTCGCTTCGATCCATTTGGTGAAGTATTCGACGGCTACGAAGGCGAACATGAGGTTCCCCTGAGCGGTGGGCAGGGGCCCGACGATGTCTAGGCCCCAGCGCTGGAGAGGCCATGTATGGGCAATCAGCTTTGTATATTGCGAGGGGTTGCCTGACCGAGGGGAGAACTTCTGGCAGGCTTCGCAGGACCTCGTGACCCGATTTGCGGCGCAGATCATTGCGGGCCAGTAAAACCCTTGTCGGATCACCTTGGCAGCCAGGGCCCTTGGCCCTGCGTGCGAGCCGCACGTGCCACTGTGGACTTCGCGTAGGATCTGCATGCCTTCGGTTTCGGTGACGCATTTGAGCATTGGCTGACTGACCCCTTTCTTGTACAGTTGGCCCTCGACCAGAGCGAAGTCCCAGCTTCGATGTCTGAGGCGCTTTGCCTCACTGACGTCGGCTGGATGATAGTACCCCTGTAGGAACAGGGTTATTGGTGCCCTCCAGTCTTCTGTCATGATTAGGTTGACTATACGGTGGCCTTCGCTATCATTAGTTATCTGGAGCCCTTCGGGGCTCCGGACAGCTGGAGTGCCGATGGTGTGGAAAAACACGTCGGAGGGCAGGGGCTCGCCCCTGGCGGCGGCCTTGGCTAAGGCATCGGCCTCCTCGTTCTTGGCCCTATCCACATGCTGCAGGGTGAATCCCTTGAATTGTCTCTCGAGACTTCGGATAGCCGCGAGGTATTGCATGAGGGCGGGGTCTTTTGCTGCATAGTCTTTCTCGACCTGACCGGCAACTATCTTGGAGTCTGTTTTGATGATACATGTGGTGACTCCGAGGGCCCTTAGCTTGCGGAGGCCGAGGATGACTGCTTCATACTCTGCTATGTTGTTTGTACATTTGTCGGATTCCAGAGCGAAGCTGAGGCGTGCTGCATATCTGTGTTTGACTCCGGCTGGCGAGGTGACGACTGCAGCGACGCCTGCCCCCGCATGACACCATGCACCGTCGCAATGGATAGTCCAGACCTTTTCTGTGGATGGGTCCGGCTGTGTTACTGGCCCAGTCCAGTCGACGACGAAGTCTGCCAGGACTTGCGACTTGATAGCTGTTCTGGGCTCGAAGCTGATGTGGTAGCCGGAGAGTTCGGCTGCCCACTTGGCAATCCTCACTGATGCCTCCGGGTTCCTGAATAGTTCGCCGAGCCCCCTGTCTGAGGTGACTCGGACCTTGAATGCTTCAAAATAATGGCGCAGCTTGCGCGAGGACATAACAACTGCGTAGGCAATCTTCTCCAGCTCTGTCATGTTGCATTTGGACGGTGTCAGGACTTCGGAGACATAGTAGACAGGGCACTGTCTGACTGCGCCCTCGACTGTCTGCTCCTGTACCAGTGCCGCGCTGACTGCGTGCGGCGAAGCCGCGACATAGAGCAATAAGGGGAGCGAGGAGTCGGGGCTCGTGAGGATGGCCAGCTCCGACAGGTACTGTTTTAGTGAGGCGAAGGCCGCTGCTTGCTCCGGTCCCCAAGCGAAGTCCTTCGCGCCGCGGAGTGTTTTGAGGAAGGGGAGACTTCGCTCGGCGGACCTGGAGATGAATCTGTTGAGAGCGGCCATCCTGCCTGTCAGGCGCTGGACGTCCCTGGCGGACTGCGGAGGCGACATATCGACGATGGCCTGGATCTTGGTTGGGTTGGCCTCGATGCCGCGGCGGGACACCAGGTAGCCCAATATCTTGCCCTGGCGAACACCGAAAACGCACTTTTCCGGGTTTAGGCGGAGTCGTGCATCTCGCATGTTCGCGAATGTCTCTGCCAGGTCGGCGAGATGGTCCTCCTTATTCTTGCTGGCGACGACGATGTCGTCCACATATGTGAATATATTTCTGCCGACCTGCCCCTCGAGCACTGTTTTGGTGAGTCTGGAGAAGGTGGATCCGGCATTCTTGAGACCCTCCGGCATTCTGACAAAGCAATAAGTGCCGAAGGGTGTTATAAAGCTGGTGCTAGCCTTGTCTTCCTCCTTCATGTATATCTGGTGATAGCCGGAGAAGCAGTCGAGGAGGGACATGACCTCGCATCCGGCCACGCTATCGACTATTTTGTCGATCCGCGGCAACGGGAAATTGTCCTTTGGGCAGGCCTTATTGAGACTGGTGAAGTCTATGCACATGCGCCATTTTCCGCTTTTTTTCTGCACCATCACAACATTGGAGAGCCACGTGGGGTAAGCCACTGGCTCGATGAATTTAGCCTCCAGGAGGCGATGCACCTCCGCCTTGGCGGCCTCTGTCTTTTCGTCTGACATTTTGCGAAGCTTCTGCTTTTTGGGTCGCACCGAAGGGTCAATCCCCAAGCTGTGCTCAATTATGGCTCGGCTGACTCCGACCAGATCGAGGGCAGACCAGGCGAAGACATCTTTATTCTTGGCCAGGCAGCAGAGAAGTTTCTCTTCTTCAAGTGAGGTGAGGTCTTCGCTGATAGTTACTGTCTGCTTGGGCGTGGCCTGATCGAGGGGGACAGTCTTGGTCCCGTCCTGGCACTGCAACTGTGCCTTGTCGTGCTGCTTGTCGGTTGGGCTGGCCGGCGCAGGGACCTCGCGCTGGGTCGTGAGACAGTGTACGTTTCTCTGACCGGGCACGAAGTCCCGCTCAATGTTGCGCGCCGTCTGCTGGTTGCCGTAGACTGTGATGGCGCCTAGCGGGCCTGGTATCTTCATACATAGGTACAACCCGTGGATGGCAGCTTCGAACTTGTTGATGGAGCCCCGGCCCATGATGGCGTTGTATGGATATACCATGTCGACAATGTCGAAGGTTACTTGCTCACTTCGGGCATTGGGCGCTACACCGAAGGAGAGGGGCAACTCTATCTTGCCAACTGGAAAGGTGCCCTTGCCGCCGAAACCATACAACGGGTTGTCCGAAGGCTTCAGCAAGCTGTGGCTTATACCCATGCGGTCGAAGGCGTGGAGGAAGATGATGTCCGCCTGACTGCCGTTGTCGACTAGGACTTTGTGTAAGTCCCAGCCTGCCACGCTGCAATTGATGACCATAGCGTCGATGTGGGGAGCGCTGCGCAGGTCGACGTCTCGTGCGTCGAAGGTTAGCGGTATGTGGGACCACTTCGTCTGCACGACTGGGCCAGTGACGACGACATGGTTGATGCTGCGGTAGTGGTCCCGCTTCTGCCGCTTGGTGTCGAAGTCAGTGCTAGACCCCCCTGTTATCATGTGAATGACTCCGCGATATGGTTGATCGGCGAAGTCTTCCTGCTTTGGGGCATGGGGGATGTTTTGAAGTTGCTGGTGTGGTGGTGGGGGTGGAGGAGGTACGATTTGTACTTCCTGATGGTGTTGGTAAGCGTGGTGCGGTGGATGCGGAGCGGGAGCGTGGATATATGGTGGAGGGGGTGGCTGGTAATTATGCGCGACAATTCTGGGATTGTCGGCTGGCTGCGCCCGCGCCATTCTGTCTCTGGTGGCCTTCGTCTCGGGGCAGTCTTTGGTCTGGTGGGCGCAGTCTTCGCCGTGGAAAAGGCAATAGAATCGGCGCGGCGGCTGCTGCGCCCGCCCTCGACCCCTGCCGCGAGTTCCATTTCCGCGGCCCTGGGGGGGGGATATTCCTGGCGGCGAGGGGGATCAGCAGCAGGCTGTTGGTTGACGATGTTGTGCACTTGCTGTTGACTGCGGCCATCTCGACCGGAGTCTGGTTGCGGAGTCCTCGTCCACGTGCGGCTGGACTGCGGGGCATCTTTGGGCTTCCGCTGTGACTCAACCTTGCGCTGGTGGAGCTCTTCGGATTTGGCATATTTTTCGAAGAGCTGATATAGCTCCTGCAAGTTCTTGGGTGGATCTCTGATACAATGGCTGTAGAGGACGCCGGCCCGAAGGCCATTGATGGCGTAGTGGATAGCGATCTGATCGTCGACAGAGGGCAGCTGCGACTTGAGTGTTAAGAACTTGCGGTAATACTCCCACAGAGTCTCCTTTTCCAGCTGTTTGCAAAGCGAGAGCTCGGCCAAAGCATTGGTGTCTGGACGGTACCCTTGGAAGTTGAGGAGGAACTTGTCCCTGAGACTTCTCCACGAATCAATGGACAGCGGAGGCAATCTGGTGAACCAGGTGAGTGCTGGGCCCTCTAGTGCGATGATGAAAGACTTCGCCATTGTGGCGTCGTCTCCTCCGGCTGATGCAACGGCGACTTGATAACTCATGATGTACTGCGCCGGGTCGGTGCTGCCGTTGTACTTGGGGTATGCCCCCGCTCGAAAGTTAGCTGGCCAAGGTGTCACTTGTAGGTGTGGCGCCAGGGGACTTCGCTCGTCGAGGTAGTTGACCCCTTGGAATGGCGCGCCGTGCTGGGAGACGTAGTCATGCTGGGGGAAACGCGGGTTCTCCGGCTGCGCCCGGTGCTGCAGGGGTGGCCCATGCTGCCGGCCGAGGTGGCCTTCGCGCGTGTCCTCCGGTTGTGTGCGCTGTTGGAGGGGTGGCTCTTGCTGTAGACCGAGGTGGCCTTCGCGCTGCATCAGCGCGATCTCGCGCTCGAGGTCTTGGGCTTTCTGCTCCTCGTCGCGTATCATTTGCCGCACTTTGGCTAATGCGGACACACGCTGGCGCTTGGCCTCCAGTATCTCTTTCTGCCTCTGGAGATTGCGGTTCCTGAGGCGCAGGGCGCGCAGCTGCAGCTGTTCTTCTGTTGAGACGCTGAGGACCTCACCGTCCTCGGTGAGGTCCGCGCCTTCCAGTGGGGCGAAGCCTGGGGGCGGCTGTGACTGTCCTTCGGTTCCGCAGGTGCGGAAGGTGTCGTCTTCGCCGGTGTGGGGAACATTGTCTTCAGTGGGCTCTTGGTGGGTGGATTGGGTGAGGACGAGGGCCTTGCCCTTTCTTGCGGCCAGCAGTGCTGCCTTCGCAGCCTCGTCAGCCTTGGGGTTAGCTCTCTTGGGTGCCATCGCGGGTGGTTTTGTCGTAGCACGAACGGTGGGCGCCAAATGTTGGCACTTGCACTCAGCAGCAAGAAGGCCAACAAGGGTGAGCAGTGGTGACAACAGGGTTACGTGCACGGGGGCAATAGCTCTGTTGATCTAGCCTCTCACGGGCACTGTGCGGGGGTATTTATAGGTGTCTGAGTGCCCAGCGTCTTGTGTTAAGGACGCATGTGCCCTCAGACACCTATTTTATCCCCAGAATATTCCCATAAAGCAGGGTTACAAACTGTAATTACAAGTATTCCTTTACAAGTTAGGCCCGTAATACAGAGGCGGCCACGCGGGGCCCGTTACAATGGGCCAGATCGCACGTGGGCCTTGGGACTGAACGAGGACGCGCCGTGGGAGGACGTCGCCGCAGGCCTTCGTCAAAGTGCCGAGTCCTGCGAAGGGCGTCCCTGCCCGCTTTGCCTCTGTCGGACCAGCGGCTGCAGCGAAGGCCTCGAGCGAAGGGTGGCGTCTTTGCCTTCGCCCCAACAAGAGTCAAAGGCATTATAACTCCTATTATAATGAACATTTCTAGAATATTTCCTATCATGGTACAAGAAAGCATGATTCTTTTGACTCCTACTAGTCATAGGGGCCTTCCCTTTGTCCTTGGCGGAGATGGGAGCCCTTTGACTCGTTAAGTTCTTGGCTTCCCTTTGAAAGCCAAGCCCATCCTTAATTGAGGGGTGTCTACCACTAGTGTAGGCATCCCTTGCAAATTTTAGTTTATCAAAATCATCTTTGCTAGTCTTAAGTTGGGCATTAAGACTAGCTACTTCATCTTTTAATTTAGAAATGGAAATTAAATGTTCATTGCAAGCATCAACATTAAAATCCTTACACCTATTGCAAATTACTACATGGTCCACATGAGAACTAGTCTTATTTGCTTCTACTAATTTAGCATTTAAATCATCATTAATGCTCTTTAAACTAGAAATAGTCTCATGACAAGCAGAAATTTCACATGAAAGCATTTCATTTCTTTTAACTTCTAAAGCAAGAGAATTTTGCACACTTACAAATTTATCATGTTCTTCATATAAAAGATCCTCTTGCTTTTCTAAAAGTCTATCCTTTTTGTTTAGAGCATCAATCAATTCATTGATCTTTTCTACTTTTGCTCTATCTAATCCTTTGAATAAACTAGTGTAATCAATCTCATCATCATCACTAGAGTCCTCATCACTAGAAGTAGAGTACTTAGGAGTTTCTCTAGTGATTACCTTCTTTTCTTTGGCCATTAGGCACGTGTGGCGCTCGTTGGGGAAGAGCGACGATTTGTTGAAGGCCGAGGCGGCGAGTCCTTCGTCGTCGGAGTCGGACGACGAACAATACGAGTCCCACTCTTTGCCGAGGTGTGCCTCGCCCTTTGCCTTCTTGTTGGCCTTCTTCTTTTCCCTCTTCCCGCCTTTCTCTTGTTCCTGGTCATTTGTGTTGTCGGGACAATTAGCTATAAAATGACCATACTTACCACACTTGAAGCAGGAGCGCTTCCCTTTCGTCTTGTTCTTGTTGGGATGCTCCTTGCGACCCTTTAGCGCCGTCTTGAAGCGCTTGATGATGAGGGACATTTCTTCCTCGTTAAGCCCCGCCGCCTCAACTTGCGCCACCTTGCTAGGTAGCGCCTCCCTGCTACTTGTTGCTTTGAGAGCAACAGTTTGAGGCTCGTGGATTGGGCCATTCAACGCCTCATCAACGTATCTCGCCTCCTTGATCATCATTCGCCCGCTTACAAACTTCCCAAGTATTTCCTCGGGCGTCATCTTGGTATACCTAGGATTTTCACGAATAGAGTTAACAAGATGAGGATCAAGGACAGTGAAGGACCTTAGCATGAGTCGGACGACGTCGTGGTCCGTCCATCTCGTGCTTCCATAGCTCCTTATTTTGTTGACCAGGGTCTTGAGCCTGTTGTATGTTTGGGTTGGCTCCTCCCCCCTGATCATTGCGAACCTTCCTAGTTCGCGCTCCACCAACTCCATCTTGGTGAGCATGGTGACATCATTTCCCTCATGCGAGATCCTGAGGGTGTCCCGAATCTGCTTGGCGTTATCCAAGCCGCTCATCTTATGGTACTCTTCCCTGCACAAGGATGCTAATAGAACAGTGGTAGCTTGTGCATTTTTGTGAATTTGTTCATTTATAAACATGGGATTATCCGAACTATCAAAATGCATTCCATTCTCTATTATCTCCCATATACTTGGATGAAGAGAGAATAAGTGACTACGCATTTTGTGACTCCAAAATCTGTAGTCCTCTCCATCAAAGTGTGGAGGTTTACCAAGAGGAATGGAAAGCAAATGTGCATTTGAACTATGCGGAATACGAGAGTAATCAAAAGAAAAGTTTGAGTTAACTGTTTTCTTTTTCTCGTAGTCGTTGTCGTCGTCCTTTTGGGAAGAAGAAGACTCGTCGCTGTCGTAGTAGACTATCTTCTTGATGCGCCTCTTCTTCTTCCCGTCTTTCTTTTTGTGACTCGAGCCAGAGTCGGTGGGCTTATCGTCTCTTGGCTCATTGAAGGTGGACTCCTTCTCCTTATCGTTGACCACCAATCTCTTTCCCTTAGGATCCATCTCTTCGGGTGATTAGTCCCTTACGTGAAGAGAATGGCTCTAATACCAATTGAGAGCACCTAGAGAGGGGGGGTGAATAGGTGATCCTGTAAAACTTGAAACTTAAAGCCACAAACTTGATTAAGTGTTAGAGCAATAAAGCCAAGTGGCTAGAGAGGAGTTCTTGCTAAACACGATAACCACAAAGAAATCAACACAGAGAGGCATAGTGGTTTATCCCGTGGTTCGGCCAAGTCCAACACTTGCCTACTCCATGTTGTGGCGTCCCAACGGACGAGGGTTGCACTCAACCCCTTTCAAGCGGTCCAAAGACCCACTTGAATACCACGGTGTTTCTCTTTGTTTCACTATATCCCGCTTGCGAGGAATCTCCACAACTTGGAGCCTCTCGCCCTTACAATTTGATTATCACAAAGAAGCACGGAAGTAAGGATGGGATGAGCAACACACACAAGACACAAAATCAGAGCAAAACACGCACACAAGTCACAACTTGAGCTCGCAACACAACCCGAAGAGTTCTCTACTCAAATGGAGCTCTAGTTGCTATCACAAAGAATCAAATGTGCAGAAATGGAGTCTTGGTGCTTAGAGTTGATCAAAGAATGCTTGGTGTTCTCCTCCATGCGCCTAGGGGTCCCTTTTATAGCCCCAAGGCAGCTAGGAGCCGTTGGAAGCAATCCAGGAAAGCAAATCTTGCCTTCTGTCGGGTGGCGCACCGGACAGTCCGGTGCACCACCGGACAGGCACTGTTCAGTGTCCGGTGCAGATTGCTTTCCTAATTTGGCGCAGTCGACCGTTGAAGATCAGGAGTCGTTGCCGCACCGGACACTGTCCGGTGCACACCAGACAGTCCGGTGCCCCCATCCGACCGTTGCCTTGGCCATGCGTCACGCGCGGATTGCGCGGCCGACCGTTGGCGTGCCCGACCGTTGGCTCACCGAACAGTCCGGTGCACCATCGGACAGTCCGGTGATTTTTAGCCGGACGCTGATGACTGCTTTCCTGAGAGCGACGACTTCGCCGCAGGCGACGCACCGGACAGTCCGGTGCACCACCGGATAGTCCGGTGATTTATAGCCATACGCCACCGTCGAGACCCGAGAGCAGGCTGTTCACCGGGACTGGTCCTGGTGCACCGGACACTATCCGGTGCACCCAGACCGAGTAGCCATTTGGCTGAACATAGCCAACTTATCTTCAAAGCGATTTCTCCTGTTTCTAGCACTTAGACATAATACATTAGTCTTCAAAATAATGTACTAAGTCTAGAAACATACATTTAATCTTGATTTGCACTTCTTGAGTCTTTGACACAAATATAACTCAAAGAATTTGTGTGGAGCACTAAATTACCAAAATCTTATAGAAATGGCCCAAGGGCATATTTCCCTTTCAGAACCAAATGCCATACCTCATTCCTCGTGAAGTTGTTGAGCTCCTCTTGCATCACCAGCACCCAATTCGAATCTTTAAGTGCATCCTCTACCCTGTGTGGCTCAATAGAGGAGACAAAAGAGTAATGTTCACAAAAATGAGCGATTCGAGATCGAGTGGTTACCCCCTTATGAATATCGCTGAGGATGGTGTTCACGGGGTGATCTCTTTGAATCGCCTGGTGGACTCTTGGGTGTGGTGGTCTTGGATCTTGTTCATCTTCCTTGTCAACCCATGTTATTCTTAGCAATTAAGCAAGTGTCGAGTTCAGCTCTATTGAAATCAACTAAGTATAGCTGACCCTCTAACACTCCCTTAAAAGCTATTGAATCATCACTTCTTCTAAAGACAGTAACACCTACATCCGTAAAAAGACAATTGTAGCCCATTTTGGATAATTGAGAAATAGAAAGCAAGTTATAATCTAAAGGATCTACAAGAAAAACATTGGAAATAGAATGGTCAGGTGATATAGCAATTTTACCAAGTCCTTTGACCAAACCTTGATTTCCATCCCCGAATGGGATAGCTCTTTGGGGATCTTGGTTTTTCTCATAGGAGGAGAACATTCTTTTCTCCCCAGTCATGTGGTTTGTGCACCCGCTATCGATGATCCAACTTGAGCCCCTGGATGCATAAACCTACAAAACAAATTCAGGCCTTGTTCTTAGGTACCCAAACGGTCTTGGGTCCTTTGACATTAGAAACAAGCACCTTGGGTACCCAAACACAAGTCTTTGACCCCTTGTGTTTGCCCCCAACATATTTGGCAACTACTTTGCCTGCTTTGTTAGTGAGCACATATGAAGCATCAAAAGTCTTAAATGAAATGTTATGATCATTTGATGCAATAAGAGATTTCTTTTTAGGCATTTTAACATGAGTAGAACGCCTAGAGCTAGAAGCCTCATTCTTATAAATAAAAGCATGATGAGAAACAGAATGAGTCTTCTTTGCATGAATTCTCCTAATCTTATCCTCAGGATAACCAGCAGGATATAAAATATAGCCCTCATTATCCTGAGGCATGGGAGCCTTGCCCTTAACAAAATTAGACAATCTTTTAGGTGGGGCATTAATTTTGACATTGCATCCCTGTTGGAAGCCAATGCCATCCTTAATGCTAGGGCGTCTCCCACTCTAATTGTGTCTTGAATTGAATGTTATAGCTCTTGTATTGAATGTGTTGGCTGAAAACTTGGATACCTTGAATGAGTGGTGGTTTGGGGGTATTTATAGCCCCAACCACCAAAGTGGCCGTTGGGGAAGGCTGCTGTTGTATGGCGCACCGGACAGTCCGGTGCACCACCGGACACTGTCCAGTGCGCCAGCCATGTCACCCAACCGTTAGGGTTCGACCGTTGGAGCTCTGACAAGTGGGGCCACTGGACAGTCCGGTGGTGCACCGGTCAGTCACTGTTCACTGTTCGGTGCGCCTTCTGGCGCCTGCTCTGACTTCTGCGCGCGCAGTTGCAATGTTCACGTTCACTATAGCCTTTTGCAGACGACCGTTGGCGCAGTTAGCCGTTGCTCCGCTGGCACACCGGACAGTCCGGTGTTACACCAGACAGTCCAGTGAATTATAGCGGAGTGGCTCCCCAAATTCCCGAAGCTGAGCAGTTCAGAGTGAATCCACCCTGGTGCACCGGACACTGTCCGGTGGTGCACTGGACAGTCCGATGCGCGAGACCAGGGCAGCCTTCGGTTGTCTTTTGCTCTTTTTATTTGAACCCTTTCTTGGACTTTTTATTGGTTTGTGTTGAACCTTTGGCACCTGTAGAACTTATAATCTAGAGAAAACTAGTTAGTCCAACAATTTGTGTTGGGAAATTCAACCACCAAAATTATTTAGGAAAAAAGGTTTGACCCTATTTCCCTTTCACTCCCCCCTAAACACATGCATCATTTGCACAAGGATTTGTGAGGTCCAAGGATGATGTTTTATAACTTGAGCACCAAAATACATAATTAAGCGTAAAATGATATGATCAAAAATATGAAAGACATATATGCTATAGATCAATCCAAGTTCCGCAAATCTAAGATATTTAGCTCACTACGCAGCTTACAAAACCTTTTCTCATCTAAAGTCTTGGTGAAGATATCAGCTAGTTGGTGATCGGTGCTAATATGGCAAACAACGATATCTCCCTTTTGTCGATGATCTATCAGAAAGTGATGTCAGGATTATCTACCAAGCGGATTGCACTCTCCTTCTTCCCTTTCTTATCTTGTACCTGGTCATTCTCATTATTGGGACATTGAGCAATAAAATGACCAGTCTTACCGCACTTGAAGCATGAACACTTTCTCCTTGATTTGTTCTTGTTGGGGTAGTACATACGTCCTTTCAATGCGGTCTTGAAGCGCTTGATTACAAGCGCCATTTCTCCTCATTAATTCTAGCCACCTCCACTTGCACCACCTTGTTGGGGAGCGCCTCCTTGGTGGTTGTTGCTTTTGAGTGCATTGCAGCTTGTAGAGAGAAAGAGGTCCGTTGGCGATGTCGTCGACGTACCTTGCTTATTTTACCATCATGCGCCCGCGTACAAATTTACCAAAAATTTCCTTGGGCAACATTTTGGTATACCTAGGGTTTTCATGAATTAGATTAACAATATGAGAATCAATAATAGTAAATGACCTTAATGTGAGGCGCACGACGTCATGATCCGTCCATCTTGTGCTTCCATAGCTTTGAACTTTGTTCACCAGGGTCTTGAGCCTGTTGTACGTTTCAGTTGGCTCCTCTTCCCTCTTCATGGTGAACCTCCCCAGCCTGCCTTCCACCAACTCCATCTTGGTGTTCATTGTGGCATCATTACCCTCATGAGAGATTTTGAGGGTGTCCCATATTTGCTTGGCATTATCCAAACCACTAACTTTGTTGTATTCATCCCTGCATTTTTATGAATTTGCTCATTAATAAATATGGCATTATCATTACTATCAAAATGCATTCCATTTCCTGCTCCTTCCCAAATACTAGGATGAAGAGAAAATAAATGACTACACATTTTATGACTCCAAAAAGAATAATATTCCCCATCAAAGTGAGGGGGCTTGCCTAGTCGAATAGATAACAAATGAGCATTGGAGTTGTATGGAATACGAGAATAATCAAAAGAGTAGTTTTGGTTAACCGTCTTTTTCTTTAAAGAGGAACCACCATCATCATCGTCCTTTGGTGAAGATGAGGAGGTGTCGCTATTGTAGTAGATTATCTTCTTGGTGTGCCTCTTCTTCCTGTCCTTCCTCTTGTTGTTTAAGCCTATGTCGATGGGCTTTTTTTCCTTTTGGCTCATTGTTGTTGAAGGTCGCCTTCTCCTTGTCATCGATCACAATACCCTTACCCTTAGGATCCATATCTTCGGATGGTTAGTCCCTTGATGAAGAGAACGACTTTGATACCTATTGATAGCACCTAGAAGGGGTGAATAGGTGATCCTGCAAAAATCAACTCTAAACAACACAAACTTGGTTTATAATACGTGTTAGTGAGAACTAAAACCAAGTTAGGATGAGACAAGAGATGGAGAGAGAACTCTTCTCTTGATTGCTCCTTTAATATGAGTATTAAACTTAGGAGCAATATTGCAAGAGAGTAGAGAACTCAAGAAGATTATAATCGCAAAAAGTAAATGGACAAGTGACACAACGACTTTTACCGTGGTTCGGCCAATGCCTACTCCATGTTGTGAAGATCTCCTTTGGTCAAGGGTTACACTCAACCCCTCTCAAGTAATCCAAAGATCAAACTTAAGTGCCACAGATATCTTCCTTATACCAAAATCCTATTGTGAGGAATCTCCATAAATTGGAGTCTCTCGCGCCTTACAATTGATAACTAACAAAATCAGAGTAAGGATGGGAGTAGAAAAGCACACAAGAGCACAACGCAACAACAACACACACATAAGTGAAAAGAGAGAGTGCACGAAACACAACGACAGAGTTACAGCTCAAGAACGCGCTCAAATCTCTCTCTAGCAAAACAATAGCGTGGTCGCAAAGATTCAAAGTTGTAGTGTGCTCAAAGAGTGCTTGGGTTGATAGCTCCATGCGCCTAGGGGGTCCTTTTATAGCCCCAAGGGACAAAGGAGTCGTTTGATCTTCATTTGGAAGGCACTGGTTGCCTTCTATCCGTGGGTGCATCGGAATGTCCGGTGCACACCAAACACTACATAGTAGCTGATTTGTTTCCTTCCCTAGCAAAATTGACCGTTGGTCACTCGGCACACCGGACAGTCTGCGGTGCATTGGACAGTTCGGTGCATCCTGGTAAACATTGCCAAGCTGACGTGGCCAGCGCTGATTGCGCAACCAACCATTGGCTGAGACGCGTGGCTGGCACACTGGACAATCTAGTGATTTATAGCCGCGATGCCTCGGCAAAAACCTGAGAGTGGCTTG
This sequence comes from Zea mays, assembly GCF_902167145.1. Taxonomy (NCBI): domain Eukaryota; kingdom Viridiplantae; phylum Streptophyta; class Magnoliopsida; order Poales; family Poaceae; genus Zea; species Zea mays. Next base: position 12,721,546 of record NC_050096.1, on the reverse strand, counting down.
TTCGTTGGCTGATAGCTTAGGCACAGGACACTGTCCGGTGCACACCGGACAGTCCGATGTTCCCCAGAGTGGCACATGTTTGGCCAAACTTAGCAAAACACCATTTCTCCAAATTGGTTCAACTTGAGAAGTTTCCTAGCACTTAGATGAACATAGTTAGCAACTAAAACAATTTACTAAGTGCTAGAATCATACCCTTGTTCCTTCGATCCAATATGATTTTGTAATATGCTCCAAAATGCATTTTTCTTATATTTCTCAATTTGCCTTTCAAACACCTATGATCATGCTCATTTGAGAAACTGTTAGTCCATAGTAATGTGTTGAGCACTTAATCACTGAAATAAATAGAAATTGCCTAAAGGCACATTTCCCTTTCACTACTAAGAAGACACCTTTTTGGATGTAGATGACCTTTGGCTATGGCATACCTCTAGAGCAAAGATAAAAATGACATGGACTTAATGTTCCCTTAACATTGCTCGATAAAGACCTATGATGTTCTAGAGCAACAAAGTGGTGCCGCCAAAACCTTGCTAGATTGATACAACATGAGTTGGTCGACGGGCTTAGCATTTTATCTAGAAGCCAAATGGTATGTGCGACAAAATGGCCAATAGACTGTGTATCTGTAAATAAGTATTAGATGAATATGCGTCACAAGGTTGATTTGTTCCTTGTAGTTTGGGTTGATGATGAGTGATTGTCAATGGGGTAGCGTCTCGGGTTGAGTCGTGGACTAACCGAAGTGTGAGTTATGTGTTGTGCAACCATGTATGTCGGCTTGTGGTGTGTAGGTGTGGAGAATAGAGACGGTGGTCAACGGCGAAGGTGAAGGTCATGCGAGTTCATGCTAATGGATCGAGAGCAGTGAAGAACGAGCGTTGGGACTTGACCGAGGGACTAGAGTCGTTAGGTGACTAGCCATGGTGGCTGACCACCTGGGGCACGCACCCGTGGGAGGATGTGGTGGAGTGGGCTGTGTTGCCAACGCGGTCGAGGATTGGCGGGATACGTGTCTAGGACATGGGGGACGCGCACGTGGTGCAATACTCGCTATGGTTTGGCGATTGAACCTCAAAACCCCACCCAGCGCTACAGACGACGAGTTTTTGATCGAGTTTGGCTTAAAAACTCAGTGATGGCCAGTTCTAGAGGGAATCAAAGGCGGCATGTGGCGTCATCATGGACGGTATGTCAAGGCGGAGCAACTTCATGTAGAGCATGTGGCCGTCATATCAAAATCCCAAGAGTTTGTCCATTTTGCCCTGGCTGAGCGGATAGGCTCTATGTATCTAGGGGTAGTTTAGGAAGGAGTAATAACCCTCTATAAATAGATGGGTGGGCTAATTGTTTCATCCATCTCTTTGGCTATATGTTTTAGGCTTCTGCTTAGAAACTTTATTTTTCCTCTTTCTAATGTAGCCAAGATCCATAGATGTTAGGAACTTATGTCTATGGTTGTAATCTTCACTGCTTGATCCAAAGAAAGGGTGGTCGGATCCATCCACAGGGCTAGTTTGACTCGTTCACCCAATTTGTGCCGCGCTACAGTCTTTAATTTTATCAGAGAGTAAACTCTAGCCAGGTGGCAGAAAGCTCCCACCCAATCCTAAAAATAGGGGATAGTCTAGGGTTTTCCTAATAAGGAAGATGAACATAAGAACACACAAGAATTTATAGTGGTTTGGGCCACCGGAGCGTTATACACTACTCCATTGTGGTTGTATTGCTTGAGTGTGGAGAAGTCTACATGTGAGTGAACATGTCCCAAGGTGGATTCGAGAGAGCTTGTGCGTGAGCCTCCCCGAGCCCCCCCCCCATTTTGTAGCGCATGTGCCCTCCCTTTTATAGTCCAAGGGGGGAGGGACTTACAAGGGCACTAGACCTCAACAGGTGGGCCCACCAAGAATATAATAATATGAAGCGTGGAACAATGAATAGAGTTCATGGACCGAGGTCTTCCCTGTGGCAGACAAATATCTTCTCTCGGTCTCTGTGCGGATTTTATGACCACACTCACCTTTGCCTTGTCTTGTCGGTGTGTGGGCAAAGAATCTGGTGTATGCTATGGCATAGACTGGCACGTCGACGTGCGTTGGGGGTACATGGACAATGTCATCATGTCCCCTTTGTCTGTCTTCTTCGCATATCTCTGTAGTGAGAATAGTAGAAGTCATGATGGGAGCCGCCCATGCGTGGCATAGAGAGTCAATGGTCTCGCCTCGGTAACGCGTGAGTTACTGACACGACCCATGCCTTGTGGATTGTGCACGCCACCTGCATTTAATTTTTAGCGCTCACCGCTTGTCACTAGTGCGGACAGGCATGCATCCTGCCCACATTTTATGCGGGTGGTCCCCATGACAAAGGCTTGCGTCAGAATACGCCTGACGACTTTCATCATGCACCATAGGCCACGTGGCAGCACAATATCTCTTCTTAAGTGGAGAGCGAAGGCAGGGCATGCATGCAGACATGGCAACCCTGGACCTGCCGTGGATAGGGGTCCGCAGGACACTTGTGGAGGTTCGGGTCCCATCCGTAATGGCCCGAACATGTAGCAACACCGGACCTCCCCTGGCTAGAGGTCTGGATGGCACACGTAGGGATCCTGGACCGTCCCACGGGGGTTCAGTCCCAGGCTATAGTCACAGAGTGCTTTTACTCTAAGGACAGGCGACGGTTTTAGGCCTCCCCTTGTTGGGGATCCGGTGTGCCCTTGTGGAGGTCCAGGACTCAACCATGGGGGGTCCAAACCACATGGTGACACTTGTCGAGCAATTCCACCGATGGACCACGTGGTGACACTGGCCCTGCGATCGGTGGCCCCATTGGACAGGTCCAGACTCTAAGTTAGGCTAGACTGCTTGTCACCATGTGGCCACGGATAACCACACGGGTCCTGCCTTGACCCAGCAGGAGTGGGTACCCTAATTTTGGGGTACAGACAAAGGCCCCTGGCGCACCTTAGGAGAGATGGTGAACCCGTAGGTGGGGCCATAACCGCACTATGTTCCCAGCATGCTAACCAAAACTAGCGCCCAGCGGCATCGTGCTTACGGCCTCCATGCCTAGTGGCTTGCTCGGTGGGGCCATGCCACCATGGACCGGACTTCACATAAATGCTGCCTAGCTCAGAGACAAGAATTTTCTCTACTGGCCCCTTGGTTCGTTGGCGCTCTAGGGGGTAGTCTCGAATGTCTAAAGCTACGATCAAGCCAGAGGTCGATTCAGAACATGACTCAAGATCAATGCTTAGTAGAATACCCCCAGGCCCCTTACTTTCTTGCTCTCAATCTTTCGAATCATGTAACTGGACCTTGCTGAGAAGAGTTTCAGGAACCAGCCCTTAAGTTTGGACGAGGTTCAGGCCTTTAGGGACCAGGTCCGAGGTACTAGGACAAATGCTCTAGGGTGGTGAAGGGTGTAGGCTTATGGTAGGGAAGTAGGCTAAGCGGCTACCCAGTTTCGGACCACCCTTGAGAACATGGACCTTTCCCCTGGACTAAGTGATGCGTCACGATGCCCGATCTTCACGACGTAGGATCAATCTTCAGATAACTAGCTTCAAAGAAGCCAAGATAACTTGCTGCAAGCAGCGATAACTAGTGCAACCTGACAAATAAAACTCGAAGTCAACCACCGTCTTTAACCGGCAGCCTGAATCGAGGATTCGCCCAACCACACTCTCAAAGAACCAACCAACACAGCCTACAATCAATCGAGGAGACCTCGAAGGGAGTAGGAGCACCAATTGGGAGCGGATGAAGCCGCCGCTTCTGCAATCCCGCGAAGGAATTCACAAGAGCAAAGGGGTAGAGATCACTCTCAATATTTGTTAGCACACAGCTGAACAAAGGGGTTCTGTTTTAGATTATCATAAGCTGCCTTACATCATAGATATAGGGGGGTATTTATACTAGTAACAACCAGCCTTAGCGAGGTATAAACACAAAACAAAAGTATTTTCACGAGCTAATGTGAAGGAGCCTCTTCGGAAGATCTGCAGAGCTGATTTCCGTGTGGCTGTTTGACTTCTGCGCAGCCTTCAGTATTTTGGCAATAACTTCTTCTAGGAATCTTCAAATGATGTGGGACTGGTTGCATTGGAAAGCTAACTTGATAAGCTTTCTCACCATATATAGCATGCTTAATGAAACTTTGTAGAATGTTGTAGTTTAATACGAAAACTTGGTCATCAAGCAGACTGTTGACCTTCTGACCAGTCAGCACTAAAGTAGGTCGGCTACCTTTCTGGTAGATGTGGTTAAGTCGGCTTTAGAAGCATTGGAAACTAGACTTCAAGAGCTTTCCGAAAAGTACTTATGGACCTTCATAGCTTTTGGGAATCAAAAGATATGACTGTTTCTTCTGGACGGTTCTGTAGCGCTGGACTGACTCGGACATAGCTCTTCTTGCTGATTCGCCTTTGATATGTTTTGTCCTTCCTCTTTGGTGAACCTAAGTAATATCAACATACACGACTTAGGTAGCATAAAATTCTCATTAGTGTTTAATCGAAATTCATAAAGTAGCACGTGCACCTCTTGCTGTAGCTTCTTAGCTCGGCTACGTGTAATTGGTCCATCAAAGACTTGGGTCGGTGATGATGTTGGTTGTACTTGAGTTGATGTAGTATGACTTGGGGGTTGTAACGTGTTGCTTGATGGCGTGGTCATATCATCCTCCTCCCCTTGAAAAGGAGTCGTCCTCGACTTTGAAATGTCTTCACTTGTATATGGTAAGAGGTCAACAACATTGAACGTGTTGCTCACGCCATAGCTTGGTGGAAGATCTATCTTGTATGCATTATCATTGATCTTGGTAAGAACACGAAATGGACCATCCCCTAGTGGCATCAATTTGGATTTGCGCTGATCAGGAAAACGCTCCTTGCGCAAGTGAATCCAAACCAAGTCACCCGGTTCAAATAACACTTTCTTCCTATGCTTGTTCATGCTTGCTGCCTTGCGCACTGCTTTGAGCTCAATTGCTTCCTTGGTCTTCTCATGTATCTTTTTTATGTATGCAGCACGCTTGGAAGCTTCCATATTAGTTCTTTCCTGCAATGGAAGGGGCAACAAATCTATCGGAGCAATAGGTTTGAACCCATATACAATTTCGAAGGGGCATAAATTAGTTGTAGAATGTACTGCCCTATTATAAGCAAACTCCACGTGTGGCAAACATTCCTCCCAATCCTTCAAGTTCTTCTTTACCATTGTTCGCAACAGCATTGACAATGTACGATTCACCACTTCAGTTTGGCCATCAGTTTGGGGGTGGCATGTGGTGGAGAACAAAAGTTTAGTCCCAAGCTTTACCCACAATGTCTTCCAAAAATAGCTCACAAACTTCACATCACGGTCAGATACGATGGTTTTGGGCACTCCATGTAGTCTCACGATTTCTCTGAAAAACAAATTGGCAACATGTGAAGCATCGTCGCTCTTGTTGCATGGAATAAAATGAGCCATTTTTGAAAATCTATCAACCACAACAAAAATAGAATCTCTCTGTTTTTGAGTCTTCGGCAGCCCTAAAATAAAATCCATGCTTATTTCTTCCCAAGGAATTTTAGGAGTGGGTAAAGGAGTATATAAACCATGAGGGTTCAGTTTTGACTTAGCTTTGTGACAGGTGACACAACGCTCCACAAATCTGATGACGTCTCTCCTTATCTTGGGCCAATAGAAATGATCACTGAGCAGTTCATAAGTCTTCTTTTGTCCAAAATGACCTGTTAGACCTCCTCCATGTGACTCCTGCAATAAAAGCAATCTAACCGAAGAATTTGGTACACAAAGTTTGTTAGCTCTAAACAAAAATCCATCGTGTATATGATATTTTTCCCAACCTTTTCCATCTTTACAATGATTGTATGGTTCTGAAAATTCAGGATCATCATTATACATTTCTTTCAAATTTTCAAGACCCAAAATTTTTACCTCTAGTTGATTCAACAACACATTCCTTCGAGACAAGGCATCAGCGACCACATTGTCCTTACCTTTCTTATATTTCACAATGTATGGAAATGTTTCGATAAACTCAACCCATTTGGCATGGCGACGGTTCAGTTTGGCTTGCCCTTTCAAATACTTCAAAGCTTCATGATCGGAATGAATAACAAACTCTTTTGGCCATAAGTAGTGCTGCCATGTTTCAAGCGCTCGGACCAAAGCATACAATTCTTTGTCATACACAGAATAATTTAATTGAGCACCTCCCAATTTTTCACTAAAATATTCTATAGGTTTCCCTTGTTGCATTAAAACTCCTCCTATCCCAATCCCACTAGCATCACATTCTACTTCAAAAGTTTTAGTGAAATCAGGAAGAATAAGTACAGGTGCTTCAGTCAAACGTTTCTTCAATTCTTGAAAAGCATCTTCTTGTGAGTTTCCCCATTTAAATTCAACACCTTTCTTTGTCAATTCATTTAAAGGAGAAGCGATAGTACTGAAATCTCGCACAAATCTTCTATAAAACCCAGCAAGACCATGAAAACTTCTTACTTGACTTACATTCGTTGGAGCTGGCCAATCCTTGATGGCTTTCACCTTGGATTCATCCACCTCTATTTCTTTTGCTGAAACAACAAAGCCAAGAAACACAACATGGTCTGTGCAAAAACTGCACTTCTCAAGATTAGCAAATAATTTCTCCTTTCTTAGCTCATCTAAAACTTGTCGAATGTGTTTCACATGTTCATCAAAAGTCTTGCTGTAAATTAGAATATCATCGAAGTAGACAACAACAAATTTTCCAATGAAAGTTCTTAAGACATGGTTCATTAATCTCATAAAGGTACTAGGAGCATTAGTTAACCCAAAGGGCATCACTAACCATTCATACAACCCAAATTTTGTTTTAAATGCAGTCTTCCATTCATCTCCAGTTTTCATTCTTATTTGATGGTATCCACTTCTCAAATCAATTTTAGTAAAAATTGTGGAACCACTTAATTCATCAAGCATATCATCTAGTCGTGGAATAGGATGGCGATAGCGAACGGTAATATTATTTATAGCTCTACAATCAACACACATCCTCCAAGATCCATCTTTCTTAGGTACTAAAATCACAGAACAGCACAAGGGCTTAAGCTTTCACGAACAAAACCTTTATCAAGAAGTTCTTGTACTTGCCTTTGTATTTCCTTAGTTTCTTCGGGATTGGTTCGATATGGTGGACGATTAGGAAGTGCAGCCCCTGGAATAAGATCGATTTGATGCTCAATCCCTCGAATTGGAGGTAGTCCAGCCGGTGTTTCTTGTGGAAATACGTCTTCATAGTCCTGCAAAAGATCAGCCACAACACTAGGAAGAGATGTTATGTCGTTAGGAAAAATCAAAACATCTTTGTTCACAAGTACAAAGAGCACTTGATATGGGTTGTTCCTCACTTCTCTCAGCTCAGATTTCGTGGCTAGCATAACTAGATGTTCTCCCTCTTCCTTCTTTTTATCTTTGGAATTTGGCTTGTAGCACTCACTCACCGAATTGTGGATGACACTCAATTTCTTTTGCTCTTCTCCTCCTCTACTTGTTGTACTAATTTCAGTTTTCTTTTGTAAGTGTTCAGCCATGATTTGTTGAGGGGTCATAGGCTTGAGTACAAACTTTCTCCCTTTCAGATCTAGCGTGTATTGATTTGTTCTTCCACAATGTTGAGAATATCGGTCGTATTGCCAAGGTCTTCCTAGCAGCATGTGACACACAGACATGGGTGCAACATCACACTCCACTATGTCAACATACTCTCCAATCTTGAACGGAACTTTCACTTTATAACCAATCTTGATATCTCCCGATTCATTCAGCCATTGGACATGATATGGATGAGGGTGTCGCTGCAACTTCAAACCAAGCTTGTCAACCATCTCACGACTTGCAAGATTATGGCAGCTCCCTCCATCAATGATCACCTTTACTACTTTGTCTTGTACTTTGGCTCGCGTTTGAAAAAGATTATGTCGCTATCCAATTTCAGCTTCTTTCATTTGAACACTCAAGATTTGTGTAACCACCAGAGTAGTACCATGCTCAAATTCACATCCAGTGTGTTCCTCAATTTTATCTTCTATATTTTCTGCTTCAGCTTCCTCTTCACTAGCTGATGTATATTCTCCATCATCATTCACAAGGATCACACGATTATTTGGACACTCCTTTATGACATGACCACGACCTCCACACTTGAAGCACTGAATACCACTACTCTTGGCTATTGAACCCACTGATGTTGAAGTGGATGCTGCTGGTTTATAACTCGTGTTTGGAGCAGCACCGTTCTTTCCACTAGAATTGCCTTGAATATTGGATCACAAGCCCCTAGTTGAGCCTTTTGTCGCTGAGGATGCAACAGTAAACCTTGAGATTGATTTGCTTCCTCCAGGCATGGTTCGTGCACCGTATGGCAAGGGCTTGCTGCTCTTAGCATCTTGTTGCAGCTGGCGTTCAGCTTTGGTGGCTTGATGTACCAAATCAATAAGACTTTGGTACGGCTGAAACTCAACAATACGCTGAATGTTGCGGTGTAACCCAGCCATGAAACGTGCAATGGTTTGCTCTTCGTCTTCATACACATTGGCTCTAATCATGGCCTTCTCCATCTCCTTATAATACTCCTCAACAGAGAAACTTCCTTGCCTCAAATTCTGCAATTTATCAAAAAGATCACGCTGATAATGCTTCGGCACAAAACGAATTCTCATTTCTCGCTTCATCTCTTGCCAAGTAACAATAGGGTACTCTCCATCTTCTTCACGATCACGAAGAAGTTGCTCCCACCAAATCAGAGCATATCCCTCAAACTCAAGAGATGCCATTGCGAGTTTCTTCTCCTCTGAATAATTATGTAGGCGGAAGATTTTCTCCACCTTTAATTCCCATGTGAAATAATCTTCAGGATCAGATCTACCATCAAATTTTGGCATGGTAAACTTAAGTTTCCCAAATCTCTCTTCTTGGTTGACACCTCTATGATGACGACGACCATAGCGATGTTGAGACTGATCATCCCCAAATTCAGATTCTTCATTGTTTCTTCGATTCCGGTCCTCTTCCTCTACATTATTTCTTCATTGATTCAGATTCTTCATGGTAAACTCAAGAGATGTCATTATTTCTTCGATTCCGGCCTCTTCCTCTACCATATGCAGCACCTTGATTTCTCCTCCCATGTTCACTTGCTCTTCTAGAATAATTTCCTTCATCTTCTTCCCCATCTTCATCATGGTTTCTTACACCGTCGGGGAGTCGACGACGACCTCTGATTTCAGCCATAAGTGTCTAAAGATCTTGTGCCAACAGATCTTGCTTGGCTTCTATGCTTTGTTTGAGCTCATTGAATTGTATCAGGGTGACACATTCTTCAATCTCAATGTTGGGATCCATCTTCCTGCGAAGTTAGTGGCAATAGGGCAACAAATATAGGTGGAATATGAAGCTATATAGAATCTCACAACCTCACCACTCTTACCAACCAAAGCTCTTATGAGGTCCCTGCGGATTGCAAGAAAAAATGTGTGGTGGTAACAAGAAAGTGATGGTTAAGCGAATACAAGACCAGAGTACCGATTACGATGGCTTATATGTGGAGCTTGATGGGGGAATAGTAAACAAGGAATGCAATCTGAATCCAAGTTGTTGTAAAGTTAAATAACCATCCAACTAGAAGTTCCCTGCCTAGTGCTGACCACAAGATACGAGGGATGCAAATAGATCAAACACACGCGCAAGAAATTTCATGATTTGATGCAGACAAGGAGTATGATTGGAATGCAAGTGTTGCAATCAGATCCAACCAAAATTTTGCACCAAATGATAACAGCAAGCTGGTTGAACAACTTGATAAAAATTTTTAGCACTTGTGCACATAAACAAAATGATTGTTCTATGTTTCTTTCTTCTCTTTTTTTCGATACTCTTTTTTTATCGAACTAAACACAGAGATCTGATATGATATTGCACACTTTATAATACTTTAACAAAGAACTCAACCAGTAGCTATAACTTAAATAGGATCAAAGTTAACGCGAAGGAAATGATGAGAGTTTTCAGATTTTTCTTTTTGTGGATATTTTTAGATATATATAAGAGGCTCAAAGGAAACACAAAGGATAGAGTGACCAGCAACTAAACAAAGACTCTAAGGACTGAAACTTAACAAAACTCACTGGAACAACAGATTGAATCAAAGGGCTATGACAAAATATTTTATGGTTTTTTTGGTGGATAGGACGAACATAAAATATATGTAGCTAAGGGTAAAGAATCCTACCGTGGCAACCTGGCTTTGATACCAGATGATGCGTCACGATACCCGATCTTCACGACGTAGGATCAATCTTCAGATAACTAGCTTCAAAGAAGCCAAGATAACTTGCTGCAAGCAGCGATAACTAGTGCAACCTGACAAATAAAACTCGAAGCCAACCACCGTCTTTAACCGGCAGCCTGAATCGAGGATTCGCCCAACCACACTCTCAAAGAACCAACCAACATAGCCTACAATCAATCGAGGAGACCTCGAAGGGAGTAGGAGCACCAATTGGGAGCGGATGAAGCCGCCGCTTCTGCAATCCCGCGAAGGAATTCACAAGAGCAAAGGGGTAGAGATCACTCTCAATATTTGTTAGCACACAACTGAACAAAGGGGTTCTGTTTTAGATTATCATAAGCTGCCTTACATCATAGACATAGGGGGGTATTTATACTAGTAACAACCAGCCTTAGCGAGGTATAAACACAAAACAAAAGTATTTTCACGAGCTAATGTGAAGGAGCCTCTTCGGAAGATCTGCAGAGCTGATTTCCGTGTGGCTGTTTGACTTCTGCGCAGCCTTCAGTATTTTGGCAATAACTTCTTCTAGGAATTTTCAAATGATGTGGGACTGGTTGCATTGGAAATCTAACTTTATAAGCTTTCTCACCATATATATCATGCTTAATGAAACTTCGTAGAACGTTGCAGTTTAATACGAAAACTTGGTCATCAAGCAGACTGTTGACCTTCTGACCAGTCAGCACTAAAGTAGGTCGGCTGCCTTTCTGGTAGATGTGGTTAAGTCGGCTTTAGAAGCATTGGAAACTAGACTTCAAGAGCTTTCCGAAAAGTACTTATGGACCTTCATAGCTTTTGGGAATCAAAAGATATGACTGTTTCTTCTAGACGGTTCTGTAGCGCTGGACTGACTCGGACATAGCTCTTCTTGGTGATTCGCCTTTGATATGTTTTGTCCTTCCTCTTTGGTGAACCTAAGTAATATCAACATACACGACTTAGGTAGCATAAAATTCTCATTAGTGTTTAATCGAAATTCATAAAGTAGCGCGTGCACCTCTTGCTGTAGCTTCTTAGCTCGGCTACGTGTAATTGGTCCAGCAAAGACTTGGGTCGGTGATGATGTTGGTTGTACTTGAGTTGATGTAGTATGACTTGGAGGTTGTAACGTGTTGCTTGATGGTGTGGTCATATCACTAAGTCCCTAGCAATTTGATCCCTGTTCAACATCAAGGGGGTCCCAAACTAAGCAACAAGCTAGTTACATAACTCATATTTCATGACAAGAACAAAAGCTAGAACCCATGTGGGGGTTAGAGGAAACAATATATGTAAATTAAAACATGAAGATGAATCGACCACAAGGATTGAACTAATAAGTGCAAATTCTACCTTTATAACCGGATACATAGAGAGCTTTGTGATGGACGCCAAAGACCAGGTTTATGAGGGCCGACCACACCGGGCTGGATCAAGGATAAATGTTATCCTATTACAAAGGAAGAGTTCACTCTCATGCCACCTTATGGGTAGATGGTGTGGGGGCGCCCTTTCTACTTCTCGATTGACGTCGGTCTCTTCATTTGGGCAGCGACCTAAGCCGTCTCCATAAAGGTCGAGGGTGGAGCTTAGCTGGTGGCCGACGATGGCAACCTCGAATGCCATGGGGCTTGGCTAGTGACTGGTTTAGCGGACCGCACATGTCTTGGTGCTGCCTTTGAAAGCCCACCGGTGCCCGTGGCAGGCCCCCACCGCCGACAAACCACCTGTTGGGAGGTTCTCGGATCGATCATGCTGCGATGGCTTTTCGGACGAGTGATTCCTATATCGCCCCTTTTCAAGAAATCCTAGTGGGTTTTCTAAAGCTAGTGGAACTTTATAAAGATCTTGTGTGTAGTGTAAGGCTTATCAATAAAATAATTGTTAAGGTCGAGCATTGTTTTTAATAAGTTGGTCAAGATTTTATTAGCAGTTATTAAGTATAAGTATATACCAACCCAATTAAATAATTGATCACAATTAATAATAAATCCCACAATGCAATGTAAATGACAGGTTTAATTATATAAATTACTTATGTGAGAGTCTAAGCCGCTCTTGACCGTGAGCATGACTGATATACCACTTTTACACTATAGAGGTTGCACAACTTTATCCACAAGCCGTGTTAACTATTTGCCAAGGGATCACGACTTCTCATTCATCTCTACCGAGGAGACGAGACAGTGTCACACTACGAGACCTTTACAAAGTTCCACTTACTTTATAAAACCCACCATGGATTGTGCGAGAAAGGGGTGATATAAGAATCTCTCGTCCGAAAAGTCATCGAGTCGAGAACGCCTTTAGACAGTCACCTCTTGCACTTCAGCAATTAGAAGGCGACCTTCAGGACTGATTTGGTGTGAAAGTGTGAATTGTTAGGAATTGCTTGATTGTATTCCATGGAGATGTACAGTATACATAGGCCGTGCGTCGTGGCACACATGGCAACGCACAGCCCTACATGGCTACAATCAAGGGCCTCTAATCAAGGGCCTACAATCAAGGACTAACTACCAATATTAGACATACTATAAATACAAATACAGTAGTCTAACACTCCCCCATAGTCTAATCGGGAGCATCGCTAACGGTCAGGCTGGACCGAAACTCCTGGAACAACGAGGTGGGTAGCCCCTTGGTGAAGACGTCTGCGTACTGTGATGTTGTAGGAACATGAAGAACCCGAGCGTGACCGAGGGCGACCTTTTCTCGAACAAAATGGAGATCAATCTCAACATGTTTCGTCCGCTGATGCTGCACTGGATTGCTGGAGAGATATACAGCACTGATGTTGTCACAGTAGACTAGGGTGGCACGGGGAGGCGGTTGCTGAAGTTCAATGAGTAGCTGACGTAACCAAGTAGCTTCAGCAACACCATTTGCCACAGCACGATATTCGGCCTCGGCGCTGGACCGGGAAACCGTGTGCTGGCGCTTGGAGGACCACGACACCAGGTTGTCTCCGAGGAAGACTGCGTAGCCAGAGGTGGACCGTCGAGTATCGGGGCAACCAGCCCAGTCAGCATCCGTGTAGACAACGAGCTCCGTAGGGGAAGACCGGCGCATAGTTAGTCCAAGGGACAGAGTGCCCTGTAGGTAGCGCAAGATGCGCTTGAGGGCTGCGAGGTGGGGCTCTCGAGGATCATGCATATAGAGACAAATCTGTTGAACAGCAAAAGCTATGTCCGGACGGGTGAAAATCAGATATTGTAGAGCACCTGCCAGGCTGCGGTACTGAGTAGCGTCATCAACGGGAGGTCCATCTGCAGATAGTTTGGAGTGGAGATCAACAGGTGTGCTGCACGGCTTGCACGCACTCATCCCGGCGCGCTCCAAAATATCCTGAGTGTACTGTCGTTGAGAGAGAAACAGACCATTGGCGGAGCGTGTCACAGAAATGCCCAAAAAATGGTGAAGCTGGCCCATGTCCGTCATAGCAAACTCACGCTGAAGAGCACCAATTATGTGTTGAAGAAACTTGGCAGAAGAGGCAGTGAGGACAATATCATCCACATATAGCAGCAAATAGGCAGTGTCGGATCCACGGCGATAGATGAACAGTGAATTATCTGACCTGGTTTCAGCAAATCCAATGGAAAAAAGGTAGGTTGCGAACCTGTGATGCCAAGCACGAGGAGCCTGTTTCAATCCGTATAAAGATTTGTTGAGCCGACAGACAAGATCCGGATGAGAGGAATCCACAAAACCAGCAGGCTGTACGCAGTATACTGTCTCTGTGAGGGTGCCATGTAAGAATGCATTCTTCACATCTAGCTGATGAATGGGCCAGTCCTGAGAGAGAGCCAAAGAGAGAACAACTCGAACTGTCGCAGGCTTGACAACCGGACTGAAAGTCTCATCATAATCCACACCGGGACGCTGGGTGAACCCTCGGAGGACCCAGCGAGCCTTGTATCGATCAAGAGACCCATCGGCGAGCAATTTATGGCGAAAAATCCACTTGCCAGTTACCACGTTGACTCCAGGAGGCCGTGGTACTAAACTCCAGGTGTCATTGGCGAGTAGAGCATCATATTCAGCCTGCATAGCGGAGCGCCAATTGGGGTCTGACAAAGCAGCACGAACGGAGCGAGGCAGTGGCGACATAGGCACAGCGTGGAGGTTGATGCGATCCACGGGCTGTGCAATGCCGGCTTTGCCACGAGTGCGCATGGGATGCGCATTGGCGACAGGCGTGATGGAGATCGGGCGAGTGTCGGTCGTGCGACCGGTGGCCACGGTGCTGCTGGCAACGGCCTGTGCAGGATGCACAGGGGCAGCAGGACCCAGTGAGGCGGTCGACGAGGCGGCGGGGGCGCTACTAGCAGCAGCCTGTGCAGGGTGCACAGGGGCAGCAGCGCCGGTACTGGGGTTGCCCAGTCTAGCGCTCATCTGCGCTGGAGGAGGCGTGGGTGTCGCTACCCGCTCATGGGCGACGTGAGGTGTACCTGCATGCACAAGTCTTGCTCCAGGGATAGGAGCGGTTAGATCATGTTCATCAAGGAGAAAATCCAAGGAGGAGGATGCCATGGGAGTAGTAGACATGTCGGCAAAAGGAAAGAAGGACTCGTCAAAAACGACATGTCTAGAAATAAGAATGCGGTTTGACTCGAGCTCGAGACATCGATAGCCTTTGTGTTCGGAGGAATAGCCAAGAAAAACGCATAAGGAAGAGCGGGGGGCAAGTTTGTGAGGTGCGGTGGAGGACATATTAGGATAACAGGCACACCCAAAAACTTTTAGATGATCATAGGAGGGTTGGGAGGAAAAAAGAGCACTATATGGTGTGGAGAAGGCAAGGGTTGTAGTGGGGGGCCTATTCACAAGATATGTAGCAGTATGAAGGGCTTCAACCCAATAAGCCGGAGGGAGACTTGCCTGAAACAAAAGGGAACGCAGAATGTCATTTATGGTGCGAAGTGAACGTTCTGCTTTCCCATTTTGCTGAGAAGTGTAGGGGCACGACATGCGTAAGGCAATGCCGTGGGAGAGAAAGAATGTGCGGGCCTGAGAATTATCAAATTCACGGCCATTATCGCACTGAACGCTCTTGATGGTGATGCCGAATTGGGTGCGAATATAAGTGAAAAAATTTGCAAGTGTGGAAGAAGTCTCGGATTTGAGGCGGAGCGGAAACGTCCAAATGTAGTGGGAGCAATCATCAAGAATTACCAAATAATATTTATAGCCCGACACACTAACAATTGGGGAGGTCCATAAATCACAGTGTATTAAATCAAAATTGTGAGAAGCTCGAGAGCTAGATGAATTGAACGGCAAACGTGTATGACGACCAAGTTGGCACGCATGACATATGTGGTTGACATCATCTTTATTGCAGGAAATGACACTGGAGGTAATGAGTTTGGACAAGGCTTGATGCCCAAGGTGACCGAGACGACGATGCCACAGGGAGGTGGGTACAGCGAGTAATGCAGAGGTGCTGGTGTAGGGTGCATGGAACGGGTAGAGGTCACCGGAGCTATTGCACCTGGCGATCACGTTCCTGGTTTGCAAATCCTTCACAGAAAGGCCAAAGGGATCAAATTCAATGGAGCAATTATTGTCGGTGGTGAAGCGACGAATGGAAATTAAATTCTTAATAATGTTAGGAGACACCAGCACATTATTGAGAACTAAATTGCGATGCGGGAAAGAAAAAGTGTGTGATCCAGTGGCTGTGACAGGAAGCAAGGCACCGTTTCCCACAATGATAGATGTAGGAGTGAATGAAGTGGGCGAGGAAATAGCAGAGAGTTTACCAGCGTCCGAGGTCATGTGTGATCCTGCACCGGAGTCGGCATACCACTCGGAAGTAGCGTTCGGTGGATTGAGCGTCATAGTGTTGAAGGAGTGTGCAAGGGCGTCCTGATGCCATGCACCACCGTGAGTGGGGTTCCAGGGCGTCGCTTGGTATGCTGGTGCGGGCGCCTGGAAACCAGGGGGTGCAGCTCCCCCGTAGGGCATGCCATACGGAGGGGGAGGAGCACCGTAGAAGCCTCCATAGGCACTGGGTGTGCTGCCGAAGCTGTTGTATTGTGGAAGGGCGTTGAACGCTGGCGGCGGTGGTGGGCGCCCGGACTGGTCATATGGCCACAGCCGGACAGTGCCAGCCCATGGATGCGCGAAGGACGGATGCATGGCAGGGGTTGCACCTCCCTGTCCAGCAGGAAGTGCGCCACCATGGGGCACTGATTGGCCCTGCTGGTGGCTATTGCGACCACCGCGACCGCGACGACGGCCGGTGCGTTGGCCGTTAGGTGCCGGGGGGGCGTGCTGGAGGAGGCGCCCCTGGACGTGGAGGTACTGGGGCCCCCGGAGTCGCATGCCGCGGCGCTGCAGCAACAAGTGCCGATGGCGGTGATGGAGGTCGTGCGTCGATTTCCAGCTCCTCCAACAGCAGGTGCGCACGAGCCTCTGCGAACGTGGGGAACGGCTGGTGCATCTTGAGGATGGACACCATGTGACGGAACTTGCCGCCGAGGCCACGAAGGAGCGTGAGCACCATCTGCCTATCGCCGATGGGATCGCCGAAACCGGCAAGGGATGCCGCCATTGACTCAAGCTGGCGGCAGTAGTCAGTGATGCTCAAGGACTCTTGGCGGAAGTTGCGGAATTTTGTCTCAAGTAGAAGCGCCCGGGATTCCCTTTGGCCAAGGAACTCATCCTCGAGGTAGCACCACGCCCCGCGAGCAAGGCCCTGCCGCATCATCAGAGATTGTTGCAGGTCGCCGGAGATGGTGCTGTAGATCCATGTCAAGACACAGCAATCGGCTTGAACCCACGCCGGGCGTGATGGGAAGGCTTCATCCTCAAGGACGTGACGAGTCAGGGCGTATTTGCCGAGGACGGTGATGAACATGCCGCGCCACTTGGTGTAGGTGTTCGTTGCCTGGTCGAGGATGACAGGGATGAGCGCCTTGACGTTGACGACGGCAGTGGCTTGCGCCCAGAGGGCCTCATGGGCGCGCTCAAACTCGTCCAAAGCGGCAGCACGGAGGCGGCCTTCTTCGGCGCGGCGGGCGTCTTCAGCACGGCGGGCTTCGGCCTCAACTGCGAGGCGGCGGTCCTCCGCGGCCTGGACGGCTGCTGCATCGTCGGCCGCCATCGAGAGCGCGCCTAGCTGGAGAAGAGCCGCGCGACCTCGGCTGGCAGGAGAAGAAAAGGCGCCGCGCCTGCTGGAGGATCGGCGGCGCGAGCAGATCCAACTCGCCTGGCGGGAGCCTGTAGGAGAAGAAGCGCCGCGCCTGCTGGCGGATCGGCGGCGCGAGCAGATTTGGGGAGACCAGCGGCCGCACCCGGCTGATCCAGCAACGGGACAGGCGATCTTCACGGACAACGCGGCGATGGGATCGGCGGCGCTCTGGGTGACGAGCTCGACAAGAGCGACGATCGGATCAGCGACAGCGCGGTCGTGGGTTGCGGAAGCGTGCGGATCGGAACCGCGTGAGATACCATGAAAGTGTGAATTGTTAGGAATTGCTTGATTGTATTCCATGGAGATGTACAGTATACATAGGCCGTGCGTCGTGGCACACATGGCAACGCACAGCCCTACATGCCTACAATCAAGGGCCTACAATCAAGGACTAACTACCAATATTAGACATACTATAAATACAAATACAGTAGTCTAACATGGTGATCAGTAAAATAAAGTAGATCAATGGAGGAGAAATCCTCTCTCGCTGTTCAGTTGAATTTCACACCGCTGTGTGAATAGAACAACATCTTTTACCATTCCGAGCTTTTGCACTGCATGCCTTTGATTTGCTACTGTGCCTAAATAGACAGGCAATTTGCTGGCGGCCGCAGGAAGTAGTGCATCTATTCCGTGGTCAGCCGGTCCATGCGTATTATTGCAAGTCCACTTCGTGGCGTTTATGCTTGCTCGCGAGATCTTTTTTTTTTTTAGTTTGTCGTTGCGGGCTTGTTGCGACGCAAATGCAAAGCACCAAGAGGGGTGGTTCAGTGGAATCGGAACAGAAGTGCTGCTGTGGGTAGCAGCGACGTCTCGCCTAGATGAGGTCAACTCATCAGTTGCGGCAGCACTCTCTGTATATTCTGAGAGGCCATTCCTGAATTAGCTTGAGTAAGTGGTCAGGAGCATTCGTATATTCAGTTCTAGCCTGAACAACCAAACAGCTTTTGACTCTTACCTGCGAATTTCAGAACACCCCTCCTCCCCTCTCCCCTGTGCGCAATCGATCGCTTCAAATTAAAACCAGTTGTTTGACTGCTGCAATTGTAATTTATAAAGACAAAAATATTATAAAAACAGTCGAAGCCAGTATAGATTAAAGCAAAGCGAACATATTAAAGATTCAGACATTCGGTCACATGATGGAATGTGCGTCATATATTGATTTACAGACAAACAAACCGGGTACTATAGTCATGATGAAAAAAACAACACTTGTTTAGTCGCCAATATCGCCATAGGTTGAACAAGGGGGGTATACAGTCGAGGAGCGTACACATGGCCGGTCATAAATAATTGGACAAATGTTAAGTAGAAGATAAACACGTAGAAACAGTTAGATCCAGTTTGGTGCAGCTCTTGGATCATAACTCATCAACTATAGCTGTAGCAAGAGCCAGAAGCCCCAGAAAACAACTCCACCGCTACTGCCTATGGTGGTAATTGATCATGATCAAATATCTTTTTATAAAAAGTTAGGACCCTTAAATAATTTTAGTTTCAAAATGAATAGAAATAGAACCCGGTTATAATCTGATTCGATCCTTAAAATTTGCAGTGTAAAATTCAGAGCCTATTACCGCCCCTACTACTGCCTCTTGAGTTCCTGTATCTCTAGCACATCTTCGTCTCTTATTTTAAACTCAATTTTATAAATAACATAGTCTATAGCATAAACAATATTTTGTACGGTCATATCCTTCGAATTGTAGGAGCCGATCAACGAAGTCGTTTTCTGCTACAAATGCTAAAGAATTTTCAGCAGCGTGCCAAGTTGTTGGAATTTAGCCTATTTAAGACTACTTGTGGGTGGCCTAATTCCTATAAGAAAGTCAAGCGGCACATGTAGGGATCACATTAAGGGTTTTAGTCTCATATTACTTATTTCGGTAGGAGATAATCAATTTATATATAAGGATGTGCACTACCCTTTATATGAGACACGCAATGGCTATGGAGGCTGCTTTGAACTGACCACACGCTTTCTTGCTCGCGTTTCATGTTTTTTCGCGAAATTAACGTGTGACTTGTGACTATGTGCGATCCTATCATGACGTGTTCTAAACAACATTTATTTTTTTGTCTTTTATTTATTTAGTACCACACCTAGACCACCATGTCAACTAGGAGTAATTGGGCGCACATGCGTGGACTCCGTGCGGTTGCACGTAGAGAGATTCTAAGGTGCGGTTACCAGAATTTAGCAGATCTAATCTTGTACATTGCAGCGACCCCTCTATAAAAGGGAGTCGAGGGGCACACAACAACCAACCGACTCGTCTTCTCCTTCTCAATTATCTGTGTCGTCGCTTCTTTGTCCTATCGTCCTTGCGTCTAACATGCAGCAGATCATGCGAGAGCGGTGTCTCTGAACCTGCACGGGTGATGGCGAATCAGGTTTCTAGAAAGTACGCCTCTCCGCTCGTGTTCTTCAACTCCAGTCGTGGGAAGCATTGTAAGTAGATCTGCATTTTCTGATTATTGTGATGCAGATCTTTTGGATAGTTCTGATGTTTATTTATTTTCTGTGTGTTTATTGTCATGGTTTAATCAATATTTATGAAGTACTAGCATCAGTTTAGTTATATGCTAGTAAATCTGTATTCTTTTATGTATTACACAATATGATCAAATTAATCTTAGACTGTGTTAATCTTGTAAGACAAGTGCCGGAGCAGGAGCCCGTGAAAGTCGGGCCAAGCGGAGGCCGTGCTCTCCTCGTTGTGTTCATGAAAACGATGTCTTGGAATCTTGTCTTAGGACAGTGGTGTCCCCAAGATGATAGTATGTCGATTTGTACTTCCGGTGAATGCATGTGTCCTTTTCCGATGGAACATCAAGTGCTGCCATGTTTAGGGGCTCAACCCACGATTGATTGAACCTCACTTGTACTTTTTCCTCTGTCCCAAAAAATAAAAGTAAGTTCCATTTTCATTTCCTAAAAAGTCAAATACTTTAAAGTTTGATCATATATATAAAAAAATCAATATCTATATATGTTGCTGATAACCAGTACTTTATTAGATTAAATATTGAATAATGTATGTTTACAATAAATTCTTACATTAAAAATATGGATGTTGCTGATGTTTGCATAAATCTAGTTTAACTTAAAACAGTTTGGTCTGCACGAAATCTAAAACTATAGTTATTTGAAGACGGGGTAGCATATAAGCACTTGCAAAGTACGTAACTGTGCAGCATGCTGATGATTAGCCTAAGAGACATTTATCATGTGAATATTTTACTTATTTGGTCCTTTTATTCATGGTTGGAGAGATCAGAACATCAGAAGCTTTCAAGGCAAAATTTGAACTAGATCAGAATTCAACTCAAGTGCAGTTGTTTGGGGCGCGCGGGGCGTTGTCTGGATCGTATGTCTGATTTTGTTAACACTGGTTAGCGTGTTATCTTCTACTTTGGAATAGATACGTGTCTAAATGCTGCAGTACACATTTATATATATGGAGAGGCATGCATTTAATCTCGTGACCTACATGTTGATCTAGCAATCAGGTTACTGAATTAAGTTTTGCCATGTGAAGATATATATATATATATATATATATATATATATATATATATATATATATATATATATATATATATATATATATATATATATATATATATATATAATGAAATTAAGATCGATGTCATGCATAGATCCGAACCGTAGTGCATGTTACCTGCTAAGGGCTTATTCGGTTAGCTCTCAATCCATGTGAATTGAGTTGGATTGGGTATGTTTAAATCCCAAGTCAAAGTTCTTCTAAATGTTTTCCAATCTCATCCAATTTATGTATTATAGAAATAACCGAACAAGTCCTAAAGAATTACAAAAAAGTAGACTATCATAGACACAATTCGATCTGCAGAAACGGAACTAACAAAGAACGATATTGCCTTGAGCTATTAGCACGCATCAGATCTGATGATCATCTATATATCTGCGGATTCAAGGGCTAATTTCTTCCTGATGAAAACACCACCTGCAGTTTTCATTGATAAAGAGCGAAAGTTGTGTGTCAAGTGTTACGGACCTTGTTCAAACGTATATACATCTTGCCTGACCTTGTATTTTCCCTGGGACGTACGGCGCCGCTGCAAAGAAGAAAGCTGGCTGCTTGGCTGACTCCATCGATTTAGCTAGGGTTTCCAAACAAGCATGCATGGCGAATTGGCGACGGTGTGCTGCCACGAGAAAATGAAACTGCCACATGATCTGACCGTCGGTTCTCCATGAAAGCCAACTCTTTCTTCAGATGGGAATCAAAGAACACGTATGGTTTCAGATCATGCTGGCAGCTTCATCTTCTTGTGCTGCACAAACACAAACACACGCTACTATCTCGACCAGAGAGAGAGAGAGAGAGTGAGAGGGAGAAGAGAGAGAGAAGCGCTGCGCGTGCGATTGAGATGGTGTAGGGGGCTGCTGGTGATTAGCTAGTGCTTTTTATGGAGTCCTTTTCGTGCTAATCTTTTCTGTTTGTTTGTACTATCTCCAAAAGCTGATGCGCCGGGAAGAAGAATAAAGCAAAGGCGAGGATAGAGGTTAGTGCAGTGGTCCCGATCGGGAAGGAAGATGCAAGGAAAGTTGAATACGGCGTGCTCTCACTACCGGAATTTGGCTCTTTGCCGAGTGCCATATTCTTTGCCGAGTGTTTTATTTCGGGCACTCGGCAAAGAGCTCTTTGCCGAGTGCCACGCAAAAAACCCTCGGTAAAAGAAAACACTCGGCGAAGAAGCTCTTTGCCGAGTGTTTTATTTTTGACACTCGGCAAAGAGTTTCTTTGCTGAGTGTCTTTTTTTGACACTCGGCAAAGGGCTCTTTGCCGAGTGTCACAAATACAACACTCGGCAAAGAGCTCTTTGCCGAGTGTTTTTTCTCCAACACTAGGCAAAGACAATTTAAAAATCACATTTTAAAGTAGTAAATTAATTCAAATGAAAAAGTTTTCAACTACAAATTTGTATAACTCATCATGATCTACAATTTATATATTGAACATTTCTTCATATGACAAAATAAAAATAAATTTGTTCATAAAACCTATATCTCTCTCGTAGTTTATGAAACTACGAGAGAGACGTATAGAATTTGTGCATATTGTTAGAACCATCATCTGAGATAAACAAATTACCAAACAATCAAAATAAACTTTGTAGATCTTGAGAAGTTATAGAAGTTTATAGTTGACAACTTTTTCATTTGAAGTCATATTGTCAACGAAAACTATGTCTGAATTTAAAAAATTTAAAATTTGAATTTTAAAACGACTTCGAAAGGAAAAACCACCAACATGAAAGTTGTAGGTATTGAAGAGTTATGAAACTTTGTAGTTGACAATGTTTAGTTTAAAATCATCTTGTTATGCAAAACTATGTTTGAATTTTGAAATTTGAATTTTTCAAACTGTCTCGGATGGAAAAACCACCAAAATAAAAGTTGTAGGTCTTGAAATGTAATGAAACTTTGTAGTTGACAATTTTTTGATTTGAAATCATCTTATTATTGAAAATTTCGTGTGAAGTTTTTAAATTTAAAATTCAAATTTTATAAACGGTCTCGGATGTAGAAACTATTAAAATAAAACCTTTAGATCTCAAAAAGTTATGCAACTTTATAGTTGGTCATATTTTCAAATGAACTTATTTAGTGCTTTAAATAATCAAATTACTCTCGATTTGTTATAGTACATGGGGAATGGAAACGTAATATAAACATAATTGGTGTAGTAGTGTAGTGGTATAGGAGGGTATGCGCGAGAGAGAGGTTGCGAGTTCGAATCTCACCATTTACAAAACATATAAGTTTGATTCAAAATAATAGTGAAAAATGATAGGGCAACACTAAGGTAATAGTGTAGGGTTGTAGAGTTGTTCCTAGAATTTAAAAAATGTTTTGCTATTTTTTTTTAATTTTTTCGATCCTTAATTTACCGAGTGTTTTTCTTTGCCGAGTGCTTTTTGACACTCGGCAAAGTCTTTGCCGAGTGTCTGAAAAAAAGCACTCGGCAAAGAACCCTTTGCCGAGTGTTCTTTGCCAAGTGTTACACTCGGCAAAGAACGCGATTCCGGTAGTGTCTCTCACCCAGCATAATATTGTGATCTTTTTTTCCCTCTCAAAAGACGACTATAGAGCACTAGTTTTCACGTTTTCGCTAGGATATAAAGCACTAGGACGTTTTCTCCTATTTTTTTTAAGCTTAAATTACTGTAGGAAGAGTCTACAGTATTTTTTATTGCTTAGTAAAAATAAAAATAAAAAACAATTACAGGAAAGTAAATGAAAATTACAATACAGAGCATTGAATCCAGGTCCTAATTTTATCCCCTATCTCTAGTTTCACTCGGTGACACAAAAGACTCATTTCTGTTTTGAACATTTCTCGACATTCATCCACCATGGGCGGGATCTCACTGAAAATCCAATTATTTCTGCTTTTCCAAATACACCAGGTTAAAAGGATGATAGTTTCTAGTCTCCATGGGACCTGCCATCGTCTTCTAATCCTCAAAATGGTGTTGATTAAGTCAGTTGTTCTTGGCGGGGAGATTCCTATTAAGAGCCAACATCTCCTAGCAAAACTGCATCTGAAAAAAAGATGAAGGACTGTCTCTTCGACTTGTAAGATACAGTTCTCACAGGTGTATGAATCCAATGACATAGCTTGTTGTCTGAGGAGTGCCCGGGTATTTAGTCTGTCTTTAAGCAGAAGCCAGAAGAAGACCTTGTGTTTAGGTTGATATTTTGATTTCCACAGCCAAGTGAAGATGGGGTGGGTCCACTGGTTGCCAGTCATATGAGAATAGGCCTTTTGAGATGAAAAAGGCTAGAGGAGCCATTGTAGAGCCATTTGTCTCTCTGATCATTATGCGGAAGATTAGCCAAAAGATCATGCAAAGCCTGAAACTGCTCAAAGGCCTCCGCCGACAGAGGAGTGTGAAACATCTCATGTGAGGCTGCCATTCTTGCTTGATGGATGGTGATGTCTTTGCTTGAGGCAAAAGACCAAAGTTCTGGGTATCGTGCCGATTTGCGCATACCATCCCAATTGTCATGCCATAAAAAAGTTGTTTTTCCATCTTCGATCTCCACCCGAGCAATTCCTTTGAAAAATTCTAGAGTTTTAAGGACGTCTCTCCACCAGAAAGAGCCAACTAGTTTATCCGAGGGCAGTGAATGGCTATAATGATTGGCCCAGATGATGTTAATCCACGGGATGTCAGCTCTGTTGTAGAATTTGTGCAGATTCTTCATAAGAAGGGCTTTGTTTTGTAGCTCTAAGTTTATCACACCCAATCCCCCCTGAATTTTTGGCTTGCAAACTGTTTTCCAAGCTACTTGAGGAGGTTTCTTTGCATTTATATCTGCTCCTCTCCAATGGCAGTGTTGTCTGAATTTGTCAATATGCTTGATCACCGCTTTTGGGAGCTTGAGGGTGCACATGTAATACGTTGGTAGTGAGGAGAAGACTGCATTAACCATTTGCAATCTGCCAGCCTGGGATAAGAAGACAGAGGTTGACGCAAGTCTTTTCTCAATTTTCTGAATAAGTGGAAGAAAAGCACCCAGGTTGGGTCTTTGTAGTCCCAAGGGAAGCCCTGAGTAGGTGAACGACATTGATCCAATTTTGCAGTGAAATGTATTTGCAAGGATTCCCATTTTTTGGTCTGTGACATTGATGGAATAGATATTGGATTTGTGGTAGTTGACATGTAGCCCTGTGGATTCAGCAAAAGAATTGAGCATCGCCTTTACGAAAAAAGTTGTTTAGGACAAGCTTCCATTATGAGGATAGTGTCATCTGCATATTGAATAATAGGGAAATCAGAACCACAAGTGTTCGGAAGAGGGAGCCGGAGGATGCCACAGTCACAAGCCTTGTTGACAATCGACTGCAGGAGATCTGCCGCAAGAACAAAAAGAAGGGGGGACAGAGGATCCCCTTGTCTGACTCCACGCTTGCAATGAAATCGTTTCCCAGGGATGCCATTCAAAAGAACTTCTGAAGTGCCGGAGCCTAGAATCATAGAAACCTAGTGAATCCATTTGTCTCCGAACCCCTTGTGCCTCAAAACATCAATAATAGTTGCATGCTCCAATTTTTCAAAAGCTTTTTCAAAATCCAGCTTTAGAATGACCATTTCTCTTCTGGACTTATGGCAAAGAGAGATGTATTCAAAAGCCCAGGCTAGACAATCCTGAATTGACCTTGCCTTTATAAAACCATATTGATTCTGATGAACTAACTTAGTGATCACATGTTGCAAGCGATTGGCTAAGATTTTTGTCAGCACTTTACCACTTGTGTTAAGGAGGGAGATAGACCTATAGTCACCAACTGAGTCGGGGGAGCTATTTTTGGGAATGAGAGTCACATATGAACCATTGATGCTACGCATGCAGATTGATCCTTCAAAAAATTATTACATAGTTCATATAAGTCAGGAGCAATCACCGGCCAACATTTCTTCACAAAGTCCGTATTAAATCCATCTGGACCTGGCGATTTATTTGATGGCAGACATTTGATGATCTAATCAATCTCTTGACAAGAAAAGGGCTGCTCAAGTTCTGACAAGTTATCAATCGGCTGAATCAAGGATGATAAGTTAAAAACCATGGGCGTTTGTTGAGAAGTCCCCAGTCTGCTCTTGAAGGCATTAAAAGCACAATTTCTTTCTCTACATGAGAAATAGCCATATTTTCGTTATCATCCTTTAGTGACGAAATAAGGTTGTGCTGATGCTTGACAGTAGCATTGGCGTGGAAGAACTTAGTGCCAGCATCTCCTAGGGTAACCCATTTGATTTGACCTCTTTGTTTCCAATAAGTTCGCCGTTTAGACAAAAGATCTTGCAAATGGTTGAAAGGGAAATGTGCCCATGGGCCATTTCTAAAGTGTTTTGGTGATTAAGTGCCCAACACATATTCTCTAAGTGTTAGTTTGTGCCAAAGATTGAAGAAGTGCAAATCATGTGACAAGGTACATTTCTAGACTTAGTACATTGATTTGGGTACTAATGTACTGTGTCTAAGTGCTAGAAACAGGAGAAAATAGATTGGAAAAGAGTTGGCTATGTATAGCCAACTGTTGCTCGGTCTGGGTGCACCGGACTGTCCGGTGGTGCACCGGACAGTGTCCGGTGTGCCAGACAAGTCCAAGGTGAACCGGCCGCTCTCGGGACTCGACGACGGTGTACGACTATAATTCACCGGACTGTCCGGTGGAGCACCGGACTGTCCGGTGAGTCGTCCGCGGCGAAGTCGTCGCTCTCGGGAAAAGTTCAACGACATACGGCTAAAATTCACCGGACTGTCCGGTGGTGCACCAGACTGTCCGGTGAGCCAACGGCCGACTGCGCAACGGTCGGCATCAAAATCGGCGGGCGACACGTCGCCCGCACCAATGGTCGAAAGGGGGCACCGGACTGTCCAGTGTGCACCGGACAGTATTCGGTGCGCCAACTGACGCCGAGGTGCAATGGTCGTCTGCGCCAGAAAAGGAAGGAGATCCACACCGGACCGTCTACAGTGACTGTCCGGTGGCGCACCAGACTGTTCGGTGCGCCACCCGACAGAAGGCAAGATTAGCCTTCCAAGATTGTCTCCAACGGCTCCTAGCTGCCTTGGGGCTATAAAAGGGACACCTAGGCACATGGAGGAGTTAACCCAAGCTTACAAGAAAGATCCTAAGACTCCATTCTCACGCATTCGATTCTTTGAGATAGTGACTTGAGCTCCATTTGAGTTGAGAACTCCTTGTGTTGTGTTTTGAGCTCGAGTTGTGACTTGTGTGCGTGATTGTGCTCTCGCTTTGAGTCTTGTGTGTGTTGCTCTCCCCTCCCTTACTTTCGTGCTTCCTTGTGATCATCAATTGTAAGGGCGAGAGGCTCCAAGTTGTGGAGATTCCTCGCAAACGGGAGAAAGTCTAAGAAAGAAGAACATCGTGGTATTCAAGTTGATCATTGGATCACTTGAAAGGGGTTGAGTGCAACCCTCGTCCATTGGGACGCCACAATGTGGAAGTAGGCAAGTATTACTTGGCCGAACCACGGGATAAACTCACGTGTCTCTTGTGATTGCTTTTCTGTGATTACTTGTGTGTTCGCAAGAGCTCACTACTTAGTCGTACTAACACTTAACCAAGTTTTGTGGTTATTAGTATTTGATTTTTACAGGATCACCTATTCACCCCCCCCCCCCTCTAGGTGCTCTCAATTGGTATCAGAGCCGTTCTCTTCACGTAAGGGACTAATCGCCCGAAGAGATGGATCCTAAGGGAAAGGGGATGGTGGTCAACGATAAGGAGAAGGAGTCCATCTTCAACGAGCCAATAGATGACAAGCCCACTGACTCTGGCTCGAGTCACAAGAAGAAGGACGAGAAGAAGAGGCGCATCAAGAAGATCGTCTACTACGACAGCGACGAATCTTCTTCTTCACCAAGAGACGACGACGAGAAAAAGAAACCGATTAATTCAAATTTTTCATTTGATTATTCTCGTATTCCTTTCAATTCCAATGCTCATTTGCTTTCAATTCCTCTTGGTAAACCTCCACACTTTGATGGAGAGGACTACTCTTTTTGGAGTCACAAAATGCGTAGTCATCTATTCTCTCTCCATCCTAGTATTTGCAAGATAGTTGAAAATGGAATGCAATTTGATAGTACGGATAACCCTGTGTTTATTAACGAGCAAATTCATAAAAATGCACAAGCTACCACTGTTTTGCTAGCATCTTTGTGCAGGGATGAGTACAACAAGGTGAGCGGCTTGGACAACGCCAAGCAAATCTGGGACACCCTCAAAATATCACATGAGGGAAACGACGCCACCATGATCACCAAAATGGAGTTGGTGGAAGGCGAGCTAGGAAGGTTCGCTATGATCAGGGGAGAAGAGCCAACATAGACGTACAACAGGCTCAAGACCCTGGTCAACAAGATTAGGAGCTATGGGAGCACGAGATGGACGGACCACGACATCGTCCGACTTATGCTCAGGTCTTTCACTATTATTGACCCTCATCTTGTGAACCTCATCCGTGAAAATCCCAGGTACACAAAGATGACGCCCGAGGAGATACTCGGAAAATTTGTGAGCGGACGCATGATGGTCAAGGAGGCAAGGTATGTTGATGATGCATTAAACGGGCCCATGCCCATCTACGAGTCGTAGCTCGTTGCGCTCAAGGCAACAAGCAGCAAGGAGGCGCTACCAAGCAAGGTAGCACAAGTAGAGGCTGCCGGGCTCAACGAGAGTGAAATGGCGCTTATCATCAAGCGCTTCAAGACCTCTCTTAAAGGACGCAAGGAGTACCCCCAACAAAAACAAAACAAAGGGAAAGTGCTACTGCTTCAAGTGCAGTAAGACTGGTCACTTTATTGCAAACTGTCCCGATAATGATAGTGACCAGGGACAAGAAAAGAGCAGGAAGAGGGAGAAGAAGAAGGCCTACAAGAAGGCGAAGGGCGAGGTGCATCTTGGCAAAGAATGGGATTCGGACTGCTCTTCCTCCGACTCCGGCGACGAAGGACTTGCTGCCTCAGCCTTCAACAAGTCCTCTCTCTTCCCCAACGAACACCATACTTGCCTCATGGCAAAGGAGAAAAAGGTAAGCATTTGAGAAACCCCTAAGTATACTACTTCAAGCGATGATGATTCTAGTGATGATGAAGTAGATTATACTGATTTATTTAAGGATTTAGATAGAGCAAAAGTAGATAAAATTAATGAGTTAATTGATGATTTAAATGAAAAGGATAAGACTTGTATTTGGGTTCCAAAGGCTACTGTGACTAACCTTGTAGGACCAAACAAGAGTTGGGTACCTAAAACCCAAGTGTAAATTGACTTGCAGGTTTATGCATCCGGGGGCTCAAGCTGGATTATCGACAGCGGATGCACAAACCACATGACGGGGGAGAAGAAGATGTTCACCTCCTACGTCAAGAACAAAGATTCCCAGGACACGATTATTATTGGAGATGGGAACCAAGGCAAGGTTAAAGGCTTGGGAAAGATAGCCATCACAAGTGAGCATTCCATATCCAATGTATTCTTAGTAGAGTCATTAGGATATAATCTCCTGTCTGTAAGTCAATTGTGCCACATGGGCTACAATTGCTTGTTTACAAATGTTGATGTTTCTGTCTTTAGAAGGAGTGATGGTTCATTAGCGTTTAAGGGTGTATTAGACGACAAACTCTACCTAGTTGATTTTTCGAAAGAGGAGGCCGATCTAGATGCATGCTTAATAGCTAAGACTAGCATGGGCTGGTTGTGGCATCGTCGTCTAGCACATGTTGGGATGAAGAACCTTCATAAACTTCTAAAGGGAGAACATATGTTAGGACTAACCAATGTCTGCTTCAAAAAAGATAGACCTTGTGCAGCTTGTCAAGCAGGGAAACAGGTGGGAAGCACTCATCACAACAAGAATGTGATGACTACATCAAGACCACTGGAGCTTCTCCATATGGACCTCTTCGGACCCGTCACCTACCTTAGCATCGGGGGAAGTAAGTATGGTTTAGTAATTGTTGATGATTTTTCCCGCTTCACTTGGGTATTCTTTTTGCAGGATAAATCAGAAACCCAAGGGACCCTAAAGCGCTTTCTAAGAAGGGCTCAAAACAAGTTTGAGCTCAAGGTGAAAAAGATAAGAAGCGACAATGGGTCCGAGTTCAAGAATCTACAAGTGGAGGAGTACCTTGAGGAGGAAGGCATCAAGCACGAGTTCTCCGCTCCCTACACACCACAACAAAATGGTGTGGTAGAGAGGAAGAACAGGACACTTACCGACATGGCGAGGACGATGCTTGGAGAGTTCAAGGCGCCAGAGCAGTTTTGGTCGGAAGCTGTGAACACAGCTTGCCACGCCATAAACCGGCTCTACCTTCATCGCCTCCTCAAGAAGACCTCGTATGAACTTCTTACCAGTAACAAACCCAACGTCTCATACTTTCGTGTATTTGGGAGCAAATGTTACATTCTAGTGAAGAAAGATAGAAATTCTAAATTTGCTCCCAAAGCTGTAGAAGGGTTTTTACTAGGGTATGACTCAAATACAAGGGTGTATAGAGTCTTCAACAAATCATCAGGTTTGGTTGAAGTCTCTAGCGACGTTGTATTTGATGAGACTAATGGCTCTCCAAGAGAGCAAGTTGATCTTGATGATGTAGATGAAGATGATGTTCCAACGGCCGCCATACATACCATGGCGATTGGAGATGTGCGACCACAGGAACAACAAGAGCAAGATCAACCTTCTTCCTCAACGATGGTGCATCCCCCAACTCAAGATGATGAACAGGTTCCTCAAGAAGAGGCGTGTGATCAAGGGGGAGCACAAGAAGAACCAGCTATGGAGGAAGAAGCACCACAGGCCCCTCCAACTCAAGTCCGAGCGACGATCCAACGGAATCACCCCGTTGACCAGATTCTGGGTGACATAAGCAAGGGAGTAACTACTCGCTCAAGATTAGCTAACTTTTGTGAGCATTACTCATTTGTCTCTTCTATTGAGCCTTTCAGGGTAGAAGAGGCCTTGCAGGATCCACACTGGGTGTTGGCCATGCAGGAAGAGCTCCACACCTTCAAGCGAAATGAAGTTTGGAGCCTGGTGCCACGTCCAAAGCAAAACGTTGTGGGAACCAAGTGGGTGTTCCGCAACAAGCAAGACAAGCACGGGGTGGTGACAAGAAACAAGGCTCAACTTGTGGCAAAAGGTTATGCCCAAGTCGCAGGTTTGGATTTCAAGGAGACTTTTGCTCCTGTGGCTAAGCTAGAGTCCATTAGAATATTATTAGCCTATGCCGCTCACCACTCTTTCAGATTGTTTCAAATGGACGTGAAGAGCGCTTTCCTCAATGGGCCAATCAAGGAGGAGGTGTTTGTGGAACAACCCCCTGGCTTTGAGGATGACAGGTATCCCGACCACGTTTTTAAGCTCTCTAAGGCGCTCTATGGACTTAAGCAAGCCCCAAGAGCATGGTATGAATGCCTTAGAGATTTCTTAATTGCTAATGCCTTCAAGGTTGGGAAAGCCGATCCCACTCTTTTCACTAAGACTTGTGACGGTGACCTTTTTGTGTGCCAAATTTATGTCGATGACATAATATTTGGTTCTACTAATCAAAAGTCTTGTGAGGAGTTTAGCAGGGTGATGACACAGAAATTTGAGATGTCGATGATGGGCGAGTTGACATACTTTCTTGGGTTCCAAGTAAGACAACTCAAGGACGGCACCTTCCTCTCCCAAACGAAGTACACTCAAGATCTTCTCAAGAGGTTTGGGATGAAGGACGCCAAGCCCGCGAAGTTGCCGATGGGAACCGACGGACATGTCGACCTCAACAAAGGAGGTAAGTCCGTTGATCAAAAGGCATACCGGTCTATGATAGGGTCTTTACTTTATTTATGTGCTAGTAGACCGGATATTATGCTTAGCGTATGCATGTGTGCTAGATTTCAATCCGATCCAAGGGAATGTCACCTTGTTCCCGTTAAGCGAATTCTTAGATATTTAGTTGCTATGCCTTGCTTCGGGATCTGGTATCCAAAGTGGTCTACCTTTGACTTGATTGGATATTCAGACTCCGATTATGCTGGATGCAAGGTTGATAGGAAGAGTACATCAGGGACATGTCAATTCTTAGGAAGGTCCCTGGTGTCTTGGAGTTCTAAGAAACAAACCTCCGTTGCCCTATCCACCGCTGAGGCCGAGTATGTTGCCGCAGGACAGTGTTGCGCGCAATTACTTTGGATGAGGCAAACCCTCCGGGACTTTGGCTACAATCTGAGCAAAGTCCCACTCCTATGTCACAATGAGAGTGCAATCCGCATGGCGGATAATCCTGTTGAACACAGCCGCACTAAGCACATAGACATCTGGCATCACTTTTTGAGAGACCACCAGCAAAAGGGAGATATCCAAGTGTTCTATATTAGCACCGAGAACCAGCTAGCCAATATCTTTACCAAGCCTTTAGATGAGAAAACCTTTTGCAGGCTGCGTAGTGAGCTAAATGTCTTAGATTCGCGTAACTTGGATTGATTTATAGCATACATGTGTTTTATGCCTTTGATCAAGTTAGTTTATGCATCTATGAGATTTGCTCAAGTTCTGCAAGGGATCCCCGGACCTCACAAGTCCATGTGTGAATGATGCACATATTTAGGGGGAGAAGTGCTACAACTTGACCCTTTGAGACTAACATTTGTGTTTGAGTTTACTTAATGTAGTCTCAAAGGTGAATTAAAAGGGAAAGGTGAACTTGGACCATGCAAAGACTTCCACTGCACTCCGGTATTAGTGTACTCACCTCCAAGTTCATTTTTTGTACTCGTATTGCCTTTTTGCTCTTAATTGACATTTTTTTGGTGAGGCAATGGGGTTAAAGGGCCAATAATAATCCCGTTTTGGTGCTTAATGCCAAAGGGGGAGAAATCAAGGCCAAAGCAAGTGGATCAGCTACCACTTGTGAAATTTCGAAAAGAGTGGAGCACTCTTAGCACTCTTATTGCAAAATTTGGTCTCTTGTGTGGAGAATTTATGACTATGGGAAAAAGGGGGAGTTTTTTGCTCTTAATCAATTTTACTCTTGGACTATCTCTCTTTTTACCCAAACAAGTGAGTTTGTTGTAGAGATAGGAAAATGAATTTGATTCACAAAAACAAACCAAGTGGTGGCAAAGTATGATCCAAATATGCCAAATTAGAGTCAAAAACAATTTGGTTCTTTTTTGCATTGAAATTGCACTTCTTTTTGTTGCTTTTGGATGTGTTGGCATAAATCACCAAAAAGGGGGAGATTGAAAGGGAAATGTGCCCATGGGCCATTTCTAAAGTGTTTTAGTGATTAAGTGCCCAACACATATTCTCTAAGTGTTAGTTTGTGCCAAAGATTGAAGAAGTGCAAATCATGTGACAAGGTATGTTTCTAGACTTAGTACATTGATTTGGGTACTAATGTGCTGTGTCTAAGTGCTAGAAACAGGAGAAAATAGATTGGAAAAGAGTTGGCTATGTACAGCCAACTGCTGCTCGGTCTGGGTGCACCGGACTGTCCGGTGCGCCAGACGAGTCCAAGGTGAACCGGCCGCTCTCGAGACTCGACGGCGGCGTACGGCTATAATTCACCAGACTATCCGGTGGTGCACCGGACTGTCCGGTGAGTCGTACGCGGCGAAGTCGTCGCTCTCGGGAAAAGTTCAACGGCGTACGGCTAAAATTCACCGGACTGTCCGGTGGTGCACCGGACTGTCCGGTGAGCCAACGGCCGACTGCGCAACGGTCGGCAGCGAAATCGGCGGGCGACACGTGGCCCGCACCAACGGTCGAAAGGGGGCACCGGACTGTCCGGTGTGCACCGGACAGTGCCCGGTGTGCCAACCGACGCCGAGGTGCAACGGTCGTCTGCGCCAGAAAAGGAAGGAGATCCGCACCGGACCGTCTACAGTGATTGTCCGGTGGCGCACCGGACTGTCTGGTGCGCCACTCGACAGAAGGCAAGATTAGCCTTCTAAGATTGTCTCCAACGGCTCCTAGCTGCCTTGGGGCTATAAAAGGGACCCCTAGGCGCATGGAGGAGTTAACCCAAGCTTACAAGAAAGATCCTAAGACTCCAAGACTCCATTCTCATGCATTCGATTCTTTGAGATAGTGACTTGAGCTCCATTTGAGTTCAGAACTCCTTGTGTTGTGTTTTGAGCTCGAGTTGTGACTTGTGTACGTGATTGTGCTCTCGCTTTGGGTCTTGTGTGTGTTGCTCTCCCCACCCTTACTTTCGTGCTTCCTTGTGATCATCAATTGTAAGGGCGAGAGGCTCCATGTTGTGGAGATTCCTCGCAAATGGGAGAAAGTCTAAGAAAGAAGAACATCGTGGTATTCAAGTTGATCATTGGATCACTTGAAAGGGGTTGAGTGCAACCCTCGTCCATTGGGACGCCACAACGTGGAAGTAGGCAAGTATTACTTGGCCGAACCACGGGATAAACTCACGTGTCTCTTGTGATTGCTTTTCTGTGATTAATTGTGTGTTCGCAAGAGCTCGCTACTTAGTCGTACTAACACTTAACCAAGTTTTGTGGTTATTAGTATTTGACTTTTACAGGATCACCTATTCACCCCCCTCTAGGTGCTCTCAATGGTGAGTAAGGATCTCTTTGAAATTCCATTCCTGAATTGTTAAGTCTCTACTCTCCTCAATGAAGTCCAATAGCTGAATAACCAATTTAACCTTGTCAATCAATTTTGCTAAATTAGGGAGAGACTTATACCAACCATGAATCGCTTTTCGTGCCCTTTTAAACTTAGCCATGAGCCTTTTAGCTGGGTCTGGTTGAAATAAGGGCTGACTCCAAGATTCTTGGAAGATTGAATGAAAATCTTCAAGCTCAAGCCAATAATTTTCGAATCTGAAAATGGGCGGTTTGGGAACATTAATTTGAACATTGATCATCCAAGGAATGTGATCCAAGGTTCCCCGAGTGAGCGAAAGAGCAGAAGTAGTCGGGAAGTTGATAGACCATGCCTGCGAAACAAAACACCAATCCAACTTTTCTAGTAAAGGATGACGTTGCATATTTGACCAAGTGTAGCTTGTCCTTTGAGAGGAATTTCTTGAAACCTCAGCTGACTGATTGCCAAATTGAAATTCAACATTCTAAGAGGGTCACCTCCTGGTTTATTGCGGTTTTCTGGAGATCTAATCATATTAAAGTCGCTAAGGAAAATCCATAGTTTGTCATCATCAATCTCAAGATTAGAAAACCAAGAGAGAAATTCCTCTCTTCTGTGAGGGGAGCATGGGGCGTAAATGTTGGTGAGCCACCAGGCCTGATTTGTCAACTTTGTACGGAAAGAAATCGTGTGACCAAAAGAATTATGTTCTATCACCTCAGCATCAAAGTGAGAACCTTTCCAAATTGTTAGGAAGCCCCCAGATGCGCCAATAGAAGGTTCGAAAGCGAACTTATCTAAGGATCTGTTGTAGAAGCGACGAATGTAAGAATCATCGAAGGACTCCTTCTTTGTCTCTTGGATACATATGATGTCACAATTAATTTCCATAATTTTGATATCAGAGTTAATTCCTCTAATGTTATGTGACATAATTTTCAAGCTTCGGTGTAAATTCTGAGAGGAGATAGCCATGGATGAACAATAGTCTTCGCACTAAGGAATCCCGGTATGCATAGCATACATCACCAATAATTTTCATAAAATAATTTGTCCATAAACAGGAATATCCAGAAAACCAAAATATAATCATGGAATGAAGGAAATAATTCCCCAAAGGGGCCAAACTAGAAGTTTCCCAGAGGAGCCAAAATAACACACGACAGAAATTCCAAACATCACAATTATCCGCGCTAACAACCAAAGAGTCGTCGACTCTTTCAGAGTTTGTTGTGGCAAACAAAATTAGCGCCACATGCGCACCATCACAGATAGTTATCTTGTAGTTATACATGGATAACCACCAAAAGATCCACCAACCAGGGCACAGATAACACTGTAAAACCCTAAGGGGAAGGCAGAAGCCTTACATCCCCGCAGGGGCACTAGACCCTGCATCATCATCATCATCATTGAAGGAGTCTTCCACCTGGTCTTCAGACGCCCTGGGCACATCATCCCTACTGCTGGGAGGAGCACTTGGCCTCTGTATAGCATTGCCAGTGGCTTGGGATCTGTTCAGATCATCAGAGTTAAGCTTCGACGGGTCCACGTTGCAAAATTCAGCTCCAAACTTCTTGATAATATTGTGGTGAATAGAGGGTGGAGAGCTTTGGGCACAGCATGAACATTCTTTTTTCCAATCCCTAAGCAGGTTTTGAATCCCCTAGCCTTTGCCCGAAGCCTGGCACTCCTAACTGCAGTATCGACCATAATTGGTTGCCTTTTCCTGAGAGCTGCTTTTGCAGGAGATGGGGACTGTGGCTCCTCATGGAAGTCCTGACTAGGAGGGGGCAAGCACTTGGAGGGAATCTTGATCGAGATGGTGTCCATGCTAGGCTCGACGAAGGCAGAGATAGCTACTGACAACAAAATTTCTTGGCCCAGTCAAAAGAATCCGGCCTCAATAGCAGGCCCGTGAAGAAAGTAGCCCAAACTTTTGGGACAGAGACAAAGCCAGCATTGTCAGGGAACAAATCAGCCCAAGAAGAAAACACTTTCTAGCCATATAGTCTTCAAATGCAGGGTCAGGGGTGGACTGCTCCAAATGCTGCATGAGGCCCACATTGATGTTAACTTCTATT
The DNA here is from genome assembly GCF_902167145.1 of Zea mays. Taxonomy (NCBI): domain Eukaryota; kingdom Viridiplantae; phylum Streptophyta; class Magnoliopsida; order Poales; family Poaceae; genus Zea; species Zea mays. The sequence continues at coordinate 12,684,727 of NC_050096.1, read as the reverse complement.
TGCATGTCTTCTTCTCCCTGGTCGTTGTTTCCCTCCAAAATCATGCCTTCTAGAGGGAATGCTGGCAGGGCTAGAACTGCATCAACAGGCTCTGGGGCTTCCTCCTGAGGGAACTAGACCCCCTGAAGGATAATGATATCGTTAAACTAACCCACTGATTCATCAGAAGGTAAGTCTTCAAGACCCGACAACTGATAACTGAATTGTTCTTCCGCATTGTTTGCATTGGCCGCTGGCTCAGGGGGCTGAGCTTGTTGAACTGGCCAGGGGTCCCATCCTTCATCATCATTGTTGGCAATGTCTTCTTCTACATTGATCCCTTCCATGGGGGGATGTTGAGATCAAACTGAAAATTGGCCATCGGCTGACCCATTCCAAAGAACTCCACTGGGAGCTGATGGCCATCATGTGGATAAGGTGGCACAGGGTCCTCATCTTGAGGTTGTGCTCCAAGCATAAATTGTTGGACAATGTCACATTGAACTGTCCAAGAAACTCCCTGGAAACCTTCAGCCACCGAGAAAATGATGAATTGGGGCACTTCTTGGAGGGACGTCACTCTGGCCCGGACCAGCAGCCTAGTTACATTAATTGGGTCAGGGTCCCACATGAGAACCCTCCCAAAGGATCCGACCGCATTTTGAATATGCTTGTGGGTCCAGAAATCCAGCGGAAAACTAAGAAGAAGGAGTCAGCATTCATGGTTAAAGGTTAGGGCACACTGATTCCAGCCATCATTGTGTCGAATGGCAGTAAAAGAAAACCCCAAGGCTTGTTGCGGACCCATTGCCACTAAGTTGTCCCTGTCAAAAGCGAATCTGAATCGCACAAGTGCCTGTCCCAATTGGGAGCGTTGAATGCTCCTGACTTGAATACGCCGGACCCCCACTAGATACTCTCGGATGATATCATCAAAAATATGAAAATTAACCTCATGCTCCGGCAATGGTTGCACAAGCACGATGCCCCAATCTTAATGGGTGGAGGGTTGAGGTCGAGTCACAGTACGTACCATGATTTCTCGATGATCGACCTGCTGCGCCACAAAGCCATGGGGGAGGAACGGTGCAAGATCAACTCTATGAAATGCCATTTCTTCAGCGGTTTTGAGAGGAGCAAATCGCGAAGGCGACGAAAGCACCACGTGCCACGAAGAGCTTGAAGTTGGCGGACTCTTCCACGGCAGCGGGGAGGGATGGGGTTTTGTGAACAGTGCAAGTTCCGTGGAAGGTGAAGAGCCGCTACTCGAGAGAACCACCTGAGCGAACTCACCAAAATTATTATAAAAGGGCGGGGAAGGAGGCCCACCCGTAAGCGAGAGCAGGGGGACCTGAACCATAATCGCGGGGGATACACCCAGGAAGCATTCTCAAACTTATTGGGGAAGGAGCCAAAAGACCGCTTGCACTTCTGCCCCGAAAAACCAAAGATTTGTAGATTTTTACCTGAAAAAGAGTGATCCCAAATATGACAATAGCCCTTCGCCGCTGGGCCGGCAGAGCCATTAATGCTGGGGACAAAATCCTGCCCAAAATTCCCCGGGCACTGTTCCAAAATCTTCTTGGGCCGCCAAATTAACTTCCGCGGAGCCCAAGGGTGAACGCGAGAGGCCCTTAATGATGGCCGAAGTCCGGGGCTAGCAACGCGGCCGTTACTGGAGTTTGAATATTTTTGAAATTGCGAACGACCAGCAAATCCTTGATCAATGGCGGGGCGTGAAGGGAAGGAAATTCGATCGAAAACCGAATACCGCTGCCTTAAGCTTGAAGAAGAACGTTTGGGCCTATCCGGACGACCCAAAGGCACCAAGTTTGCACCTGACAGAGCTGGCTTACGAACGACATCAGCAAACGAAACCGGCGAAGAACGGCGATAAGAAACCAACTTCCAAGATTTTGATTCTTCCTCAGAGAAACGCTGCCATTCTTTGATCCAATTTGGGCTGCCAGAATTCCAGAGGTGCAGATACGCTTTGAATGTGGAGCAGGCATAAGAACGAAGCTGATAAACTGCGAATCCGACATCCTTGCAAGAAAGCGAGAAGCGAAAGACCCGGTCCGACAGGGGAGAAACCTTGAATAAGTCCGTCGCGCCACCAATGAAAGATTGGAGAAGAAACCCCACAGTCTCTGTGCACAAACGCAAGGAGCATCTGCCAAAGGAGATGACTAAAAAGAACTAATGGCGGTCGAATTTACCCGGGAGGAGGTTGATCGGGCGATTAAACTTGCTGAAGACCCAATCCTGAAAACGAAGACCATCGGAGAAATCCAAGGCCGAGCTGCCCAAGCCGGCCGAGGGCCCCCCATAACCACGTGCTGGGGGGCACACCAAGCCGAGACACGCCGGCGAACGCCGAGGGCGACCAACTCTATTTCGCCATGAGTCTCTCACCCTGCTGCTTCGATGATGACCCGGTCGTGATGACCGATTAGTTCCCAGTACTTCTTTCTGTGTCCTGTTGTAGGCTTTAGGCCTGTCAGACCCTTTTCATACTTTTAAGTGTAAATCAGACGTTCTCTCCTATTCTTTCTGTAGTCTTTTAGTCTAGGATATAAAGCACTAGTTTTCACGTTTATCATAACCGTCGTGCATTCTAAACTTAGTCGTTGCCTCTAACATTCTAACTCATCTAATCAACACAACACATATTTATATTTTATTAAACAAAACCTACAATATATATAAACTGTGACAATACATGAACATCTGACTAGTATTATATATACAATGACGGCAGCAAAACTGTTCCACCAGATGTCATCACCAGATTCTAATCCAGATATTGAATCTCTAGGAAAGAATGGAGCTAGGAAGGGGGTGGCATTGGGAACGGGGTGTCAGGACGGATTGGCTCGGGTGATATCGAAAATAATAGAGTCGGACAGATAGATGAGAGGACTAGATCGAGACTGAGGATGAGAGTTAGGAGGACTGAGCATTTGAGCCGATCCCATGAGCAGACGTACGGGTGTAACACTCAAAACCACATTTTGGTGATATAGAGAATTTCCCAAAGGATTTAGATAAAATGACTTCTAATAATGATTTCATTCCTTTGTAAAGTATATTTCTCTAAAAAGAATAATTAATAATATTCAAATTTGGGTAGCTCAAAAGTTAGAGTTAAATCTTTGACACCTAAAACTGAAAAGGACATAAGTTAAGATAGAAAGATGCTCCATTGTTTAATTGGTGAGCTAAATCTAAAATTATGTGTTAGAAACTCTCTTAATAGAAAATAAAACAAGAAATTCATATATTTTTCATAATTAATTTATTCGAATATATAAATAATTAAATATTGATAATGTTTTGTGTGTATATTAACTTTGTTCAATCTACGATATCACATTTTTAAGTGAAGGAGGTACTTATAAGTTTTGGCTTGCTCTTGAAGCTTATTTCCTCTATCCCTTAGAAAAATAAAAATCATTTGGAAAAATGGAGTTGCCAGGGATAGTTTGGGAACTCCATTTTTCCAAACGATTCCTATTTTTTAAGGGGAGATAAACTAATTTTTCTTAAAAAATAGAAATCTTTTGGAGTTTTTCATTTTCCCACGGAAAATTAGTTCATTTTCTCTTGAAAAAATAGTAATCTCTTAGAAAAATGGGTTTTCAATCTAGCCATAATAGGTACATTTTCAGCCTAAAATTTTGTCCACAGATAAATCGGTTTATTGTGTGAACTGTCTGTTCACAATGAGTTTCCGTTTTATTTAACAAAGTTCCACATTTTCTCACGACGTCCCTCTTGTCTGCATTAACAGCAGTACCTCCTCGTACAGTCATACTCTCTCCCATGTTGACAAATCGCGCTGCAGTCAGAATGTCATATCGATGTAGAAAATACTAGCAACGTCAACGTGGAACGGTAAATTGGAAACTCAAATTAATGAAGAAGGGTTTTTTCTCTGATACGCTGAAAGTGTGTTTGGTTTGAGAAATGAGATGTTATATTTCTTCTCACTTTTTACTTTTTTTATTTGGTTTGTGAAATAAAATGAGTTCATACATCATTACCTCATTTTTCGTAAGTGAATAATTAGTATATATATATATAGGGATGAAGGCTTCCATTAGTACGGGAAGCCCCAGCTAGGTATACGTACGCGTAGGTAGGCGTGCATCCGATCGTGCACGGTTCTGGCTCAGGCAGATTTTAGCGTAAATCGTGAACCAAACCAGCGTAAATTAGTACGAATTTTAGCGTAAATCGTAGATCCGTTTCATAATGATGAATGGGCCCAAACATTACGGCGTAAAAATTGCGCGCTTCCGATCGTGCGCGGGTTCTGGATCGAGCGAATTTTTGCGTAAAACGGGAACCAAAACAGCGTAAATGGGTATGAATTTTAGCGTAAATCATAGATCTGTTTCGTAACGACGAATGAGACCCAAAAATTACGGCGTAAAAATTGCGCGCATCCGATCGTGCGCGGGTTCTGGCTCGGACGAATTTTTGCGTAAAACGTGAACCAAAACAACGTAAATGCAAAACAACGTAAATGTGTACAAATTTTAGCGTAATCGTAAATTTGTTTCATAACGACGAATGTGGCCCAAAAATTACGTCGTAAAAATCGCGTGCGTCCGATCGTGCGCGGGTTATGGCTCGGGCGGATTTTTGCGTAAAATGTGATCTAAAATAGCGTAAATAGGTGTAAATTTTAGCTTAAATCATTGATCTGTTTCGTAACGAATTACAGAGTTTAAATCGTGCATGTTTAGCGTTAGTTTCTGTGCATGTCGCATAGAAGTTTTTGAACGTAAAGCACATCGACAGGACCATTTATTATGTAACAACCAAAAGGCAACACATGGTTCAGATCTCAAAAATAAGAAACCTGTCATTTCATATCTGTGAACCCATAAATGATATACAAAATACGATAATGATGGTCAGGATGTTAAAAAAGATCCATCATTCATGTCTGCACACATCAATCAAGAACGATGTCATAAATATAACAAAGATGGCAGATGTCATGCCATAAATCATGTCAATATATGTGCATACTGAACCAATAACAGAAAACACAATTGAAAAAACAAAATCATCAGAACACTTTGCTTCTGCTATAAACATGCTTCTTATGCTTCTTTGTAGCCTATACGTAGTTCCTCCATATGCTTTTATGATTCCTGAAAGAAATAGGATAAGTGAGATGAAAATGAAAGAATACAGTCCAAAACTTTAGTAACTTACTTCTTTATCCTCTAATATTTCTTTAGAACAATTATTATACATTTCTAGTACCACAATCGAGCCATACAGTTCAACCAAAAAATTATGTTATCAATTACAAAGCTAGACCATTAAAGAAAATTGTGAGGCTAAAATAATGTAAGTCGTTATTACATTGAATACAGGAACCAAAACTTCTTTGACAAAAGGTTCTAATAGCCCTGTTAATTCATCTATTTTCTTCTGGGACATTTATCTCCTTTTTGCTATTTTTTCTTGAACTATTTATGCACGTAATACAGACTAAGCACATTCTTAGAATCTAGATGTTAAAAAGGCTATCAAATCTAAAGACTGTTTGTGGAGAAAAAACATATATAACAAACAAAAAATTAATAGATGTCGTACCTAGCAGAAAACACAATTCAAAAACTATATTCTTTGATAATGAGTATACTATCATTGTCAGCCATATAAAAAAAGATAATCACCTATTCCTACAGCTGGCAGAACTGAATTTGAAGCAGCAGAACTTATTATCTGGAGTCAATCATTTTTATGACCAGTACGCCAATGCAGTGCCTGAGAAACAGCAATCAAGAGCCATCAATCTAAAATGTAAGTAAATAATGCAGAAGAAATAGAATGTCAAGACAAAATATGGTTCAGCAGCAATCCTAATCTTGTACCGAGATTTCGGCTTATTTGCAAAGGAGATACGAGATTTACAAGCACAACTAAAGGTAAGATTTATTCAAAAAATATGTTTGTTTTATCTAGTATACAACTAGAAACACAAATAAGTCTAGTATGCAACTAGAAGACAGATTCTGAAATAAATAAGTAGTGTTAATCATCCTAATCTAGCTTTTTAATCTAGAGATAACAAGGCGTAATGTAAAAATCTGAACTAGTAGAACCGAATAAAAATAAATATTGTTTTATTGCAGAAATGAGCAGCGCTCAAAGTAAATAAGTGAAAAAATAAGCCATACAAGGTTATTGCTTACCAATGCACCCTTAGAATAACGTGGTGGTAACAGGTAACTTCCACTCAGCTCAATATCAAGTTTTTCTGCTGCATAATCATCCTAATATATAGAACAGTTCTCAGAATTCTTTCTAGATTCATAAATATAAACAACAGTGAAACAGTTCAAGTCAAAGAAGCAGTTTGTACAACCAACAATGTGATTAATTGCTATGTTGATTTGACTAAAAAGTGTAATCACCTCAGCACAGAATCACTTCTTCACTACTTCTCGAATCTCTTGTTAATCAGCAGCTGCAACAGACTCAACCTCGATCATCTTTCATTAAGCACTAACTCTACGTGCAACTCCCTACATATGAAGACAACAATTAGTTCAATAATGTGATGGCCAGGACATGAAAAATTGCCATGGCATAAAGAGATATCATCTTACTGCTGCAGGTGCATCCTTCCCAAGCTGCGTCGGCTGAATACCAAGGCTTTGTTGCATGCCCATGAAGCGAGTAGCAGATGGGGCCTGCTTGTTGACACAGCTTGCCAACTTTGAGCATGACTGTATCCACTCTGTTTGGTCAACTTGAAACCCTGGAATGTAGGATTGGTGGTCTACGTGTTTACAAAGCGGAGCATATGCGCGATCTAGTAATTGGGCGTAATAGCGTATTCAAATTAACATAAAAAGACATATTTAGGAAATAAAAATTGCAGGCATTTAAGCAAAGTGTGGCATAGTTAGACATGAACCAAACAGGCATTTAATCTTTCAAGTGTAGAAACAACAAAAAAAGGTACATGTAGTAGGTCTAAAACTTTGGCTACAGAGATAGCTATATGAAAATAGTGACGCACAGCCAAATGCCCATTATCAACACATAGTAAACCCTCCCTTTGACTAATAACTTTCTTTGGCAAGTGACAAACAAGTTGCTATATAAAAATAGTGTTGCTGGATTACTACGATGAATATATCCTGTGATAAAGATTGAGGGCTGCTAGTTGCAGGTTACACAACAATAGCAACAACAGCAACTGCGAATATAGAGAAACAAGCCCTGATTTGAACATTACTTGCAATTGAAATCTAAAAAATAGAAATATGTATGGCTCAGACATCCCATGAAGGAATTAGCAGGACTAGCTCTCAAGCCTAGCAGGGAGAAAGCTCTTGGGTGGCTACTGCAAATGTCAAGAAACAAGCCTTGGCTTTGTCATCATCGCCATACACTATGTAGACAACCAGAGACATGGCATCAGGCCCAGGTTACAATTTATTACAGTTCACAAACTAAAATATTTTAGGTTGTTATTAAAACAACTCAAAGACCCAATTTAAATCACACACCATAGTTGAATCTATCAAATACAGATGGGTGCTCCATCCCAGACCAAACCAGAGGTCGCAGGATGGACACCTCCAACTAAAAGAACCAACTGTTACTTACATTGTCAAATAACATTCCCCAGCTGTAGGTCTTGAGATCCTTATTGGAATTATTGAACTACAACGACGTCCACATAATCAGATTAAATTGAGAGAGTACATAACCAAAACAGGAGATGTATAATGCATATGCCTCGTCATAAACGAATCTGAAGGTAATTCCAGATGTAATGAAGGTAATTCCAGATGTAATATCTAATCATCATTGGCTTGCGTGCAGATCACATATTTTAAGTTTGTCCAACTTTATATATATAACTTAATGTTTATGATCCCCAAACAAATAGCAGTAGATGAATCACAAAATATATTTTCGCAGCAAACTTATTTAAGCATATAAATGGTAATATTATTTTTAAAAATCTAGTCAAGAGGCCGGAATACCTGATGCTTGCTGTCAACGGGAATGGCCTAGCGAAGGGGTCGACGGATACTCGAGCACCTGACCTTGGGCAGCGGTAGTTGCCCAGTCGTCGACTCGTCGCCAAAAGTAAAGCAGTGGGCTGGAGGCCGATTATCAGTGGTAGCGGCGACCTGAGCGGAGCTCAGGTCGATAGCGGACCTCAGGCACTCTTGTACCAGGAGTTGGAGCATGTGGAGGGAGGATCTAGAGACCAGGTCGGTGGTGAAGCGGCAGAGGAGGAATGCACGGCGGAGGCGCGAGATCAGGCCGGAGGGAAAGGGGAGCGTGACGAGGAGGTTGTAGATGATTGTTCCCCGCTCCAACGGCGATTCTGTCCTAGGCTCATCTGACTCCACAGCCACCACCGTCATCGTAGCTTCCTCGTTGGCCGCCTTTGCCCATTTATTCCCTCCATTGGAACTGGCAGCGAGACCTGATGCACCCATAGAGCGGCGGATTTGGGGAGCATGCGGCGGAGTGGTGGCGAAGAGGGGACCTAAGGGAGCCAGGAAACGACAGATCGAGTCTGATGGGGTCGAGGGGTGCACCACCTGGAACTGCGGGCGGGAGGGGGAGGAGGGATGAGCCGACGACGGCGGCGTAGCCGTGGAACTGTGGAAGGGATGAGGCCTGCTGGCGATCCGGGAGGGGTGACGGCGGATTAGTTAGGGTTGGGGGATTTGGGATGTGTAGTGGGCTGGTGGATTCGGTCATGGACCGAATGGGCGATTATGTGGTCGACCGATCAGGTGAGTGTGGTCGGGGCTCCCTCAAATTAAGTAGAGCTCAGGGCTCCTAATAGATAAACTATATATATATATTGTGTGTGTGTGAGAAATAAGTTGATTTCATCAAAATTTATAGAATGATTTCACGATGTATCACCTTATGAAGTATAGATTGACTATGCAAACCAAAAGCACTGTAAATTATCTTAAAAAGTTAATAAGAATCTATTTTTTCCGAGAGTGAGAGGAATAAAATTGGGGAGTTGTGCGCTGTACGGGCATCTACGATTCAAATCTACAAGTCGGTTCGCTATAATTAGTACTCGTGTTATGATAGCACAGCAAAGGTGGTTTACCCTTTAATTAAAAAACCTACAGTGGGCCTTTGCAAAAGGAAAGCCCTTTGCGGTTTTGCCGCCCGTGCACACGCACCTTAAAAATTGCCCATTGTTTAGTAGTGAAATTCGTGTGCAACCGATGGAGGCACGTGTCGCCCTTTGGGCTGCACACTGCACGTATATGCGAATTGCGAGCGAGTTTCGTGTAGAGATGCAAAGGTGCTCCTGCTCTAATAGGATATTTGGTTCGAAGAATGAGCTAGTCTATTATTTTCTTACTACTCACTTTTTTATTTGATTTATGTGATAGAATAAGTTAATCCATCACTATTTATTTCTCTTAGTTAATTAGTTAATACTAATATAAGAAATAAGGGTCATTCCACTAAATTTAGGTGGTGTTTGTTTCAAGTAATCATTCCATCCAAAATGAGGTGGTGCATCATGTGTTCATTCCTTAAATTTGGTGGGATGACCTCATTTCTCATATTAGTACTAACTTACTATGAGGAATGAGGTGGTGATGGATCAACTCATTTCAATCCACAAACTAAAAGAAAAAATGAGGAGTGAGAAGATGATGCACTAGCTCATTCTTCAAACCAAACACCCTACTAAGGAATGGAACCATGTTGCTCCACCTCATTTTGGATGAAGTGATTCCTCAAACCAAACACCTCATATGTCCTCTTCCGAGACTTGTTCCACTATACTACTACCTATTAATTGATAAATTAATAAAAAATTGATATCTCCAAAATTATAATTATTACACTCTCTCAGTCTCAAATTAGAATTCATTTGACTTTTTATTCCACGTTTGACCGGCTCGTCCTATTATTTGTTTTACGAAAAAAATGATAGATTCAAAGAAAGTATATTATAAGCTAAACAATATCACAGCAAAAAATAACAACAATTATCATTTTTTTGAATAAGACAACCTGGACAAACTTAGGGTACAAATGTCAAACGCATTATAAAGAATTATAAATTGGACGGAGGGAGTACTATAGAGGAAACGAAAAGGACAATCAAAATTAGGTGGTTCCATTTATTTATATGTATTTATTTTAAGATAAAGTTTAAACTTTGTAAGTATGGATGAAAACGGACGGAACCGGACGAAAAAACATCTCTCCCGTTTTAGTATTCGTATTTTATCATCTGAAACGAGATCGGTTCCGGAATAGTCAGAGACAGAAACAGGTGTGGGATAAATGAAAATGTGAAAATGAACGAAAACAGAAATACTAACGGTAACTCGAAATTCAATACAAACACATAGATATTGATGATTGACTAGTGATTGATTGGCAGGATGATAACATAAAACAAATAGATATAGAGTGGCAACATTCCATTTTTGTTTGGATGTTAAAGGTGTACATATATCTACATCTGATGTTGTTTAAGGCTTTAGACCACTTGTTATTGAAAAGAGCTGATGGTTAGAATGGTCATTTGTGCTATAATTTGTCACCTAAAGATACGAGCCTTCAGTTTATATACTAATGCATATTAGGCTCGTCCCATATTTATTAAATACGGAATAAATACGGATTCAATCCGAATAAAAACGAGATCGTGCAAAAACGGACGAAATAAACCTCTCCCGTTTCCATTTCGTTTCTATATTTTTCCGTAAATACGAAAATTATCAGATCAAATGTAGAAAACGATACAAGTCGGACGGGATTTTATCCGTCCGTTTTCAAGCCTATCTGTAAGTACATATATCATATGACAAATAAAGTATACTTTAGACAGAAAAAAAAGAAATGGCATTTGTGTTGAGGCTCAAGCCGTTAGCCCATAAAAATACTCTTTTCGTTTCAAAATAGTTGACATTATGATATTTATTTTTTTTCCTAAAATACTTGACCTTCTCGTTTTTAAATGCATATTCCCGAAGTCATTTTAGCGAACCCCCACCGCCGGTCGGTGATGATGAAATTGCAAATCCCTCTTCTTTCATTATATTTTTCTTCTTTTCTAACATTTCTCTATCCCTTCCCTAGCCCTCTCGGTCTCTCGCTTTCTTATCGGAGTATTTAGTGTTTTAGCTATAATTAACAGTTTTGTACGATCTAAAAAGGACAAGCATTTTCGAATAAAGTAGTAGCACAGCTAAGCTAGCTAGATTCGAATTCGCCCATATATCCCATCCAGATTAATTATACGTATTGGTTATTCACTTGCTCAAAGTACACCCTATCCTTCTCGATATCTTTATTTTCTTATACGTGGTTTGTGCAATAGGTGGCCAATGGGTCGCTGTGTCACCACGGCACGAGCCCGTCATAGGCTGTGTCGATTTAATCGAGCCGAGGCATATTACAAATAAATAGCGGGTCATGTTGTGTCCATCCGTGGCGTAAAATTTAAACTCAAGCATGACCCGACTAGTTTTAAACGGTCTATGCTGAGCTATCGTTCCGTGTTGTGTCATACTACTATGCCGAACGACCTAAAACTTACCTTGTAACAGAACTAAAAAAATAACTAATTTTGTCTATTTTTGTTTTTCTCTATTTTTTGTAACAGAACTCAAAAATAATTTGAAAGTGTGGGTCGAGTTGGTCATATTTAGATATATAGTGGGCTAGATTAGGACAAGTAAGGTTGACCCACAAACGAGTCGTGCTGAATCATGCTCGGTTTGATGAATAGATCATGCTCGTGTTGTTCGATGGGTTTGTACCTAAGCCCAAATATGGTACATGATGGACCTCGCGCCGACCCAGCACGGTTACTATCATGTAGTGCGGTGTCGTGACCGTGCCGTACTAAAATTATCGTTTTCGTGGCAGTCCATATAGCTCGTCCTATTTAGTCACCTGTAGCTGTGCTGTGCTTTAATTGGCAAGGCCTGAAAACATGTCGAGCGTGGATTGGAGTGGGCTCAGGCTTAGCCTTTAGCTAGGCTACGCCCACCCTTTTTAACATGGTAGAACCCATGCGGGCGCCGGACAGCCTACACTTTTGGTTCTCTTGATTTGGGCGTTCTCATGTCTACTGGTCTATTTGGTTGCTTTTGAGTGCTCGATGGAGGGACAAAGACATTGTTTTTAGGGAGTGCAAATCCACCATCGCAGGTAAACTTCGTGCAGTATACCCATCTAATCCTAAGAATAAGTTGGTTGTCTAGGGTTTAATATATGGGTACAAGAACATAAGGATTTAAAGTAGTTCGGGCCGGAACGTAATACAGTACGTCTACTATGAGTTGTATTGCTTAAGAGCTTGAACTTAGATGGAGGTGTGTCTCAGACATTTAGGGAGTGCAAATCCTCATATCGCATGTGCCCTCTTTTTTATAGTCCAAGGGAGACACGTACAAGGGTGTTGAGCCCCGACAAGTTGGCCCAGTGACATAGTATTAAATATGTACAACATTGAGTCTTAAATGTTTGCGGTAGATGGAGATATTCCCGTCGGCGGTTATGCAGATCTTCCAACCAGACGTGCTTTTGGCCCTGTTTGTCAGCTCGAGTCGGCTATAGGGTGGAGTCTGATATGCTGACGTATGTAGGGGGCAGTCTTGCTAATGTGTGCAGGAGTTTTCGCGATAGACTCGAGTCGTCACCTTCGGTCGACGCTACAGAGGGTGTGTTGCCCAGGCCAACGACATGGGTGTCGCCTACGCGCGCGACGCCTAGACACAACTGCCTACCTCGGTAACACGCGGTTTACTGTGAGACCAATGCGCGCGGCGCTGACACACAGCTACCCGCCTCGGTAACGCACGGAGCGGTCATTCAAGCCAGCACGGCCTGATAAAAGATTGCCCCCATGGCGTGTGCACAGCAGGGCATGCCTCAGCCGCTCGCATTGAATGTGCGCTACGAGCTTGCTTCCAGCCGAAGGCTTGTGCCACGCGCCCATGGGCCATGTGGCAGCACCAAACACGTGTCCGAGCGGAAAGTGGGGACCAAGGGCGCATGCTTGGCTGAAGACTTGGGCCCTGCTTGTCGAGAGTCTGGATGCCAGACAGGGAAGTCCAGGAACCGCCCATCGAGGTCCGGAGACTCATGGAGATAGTCCCTGAGCACTTTCACCCGTAGGGCACGTGGAGGCATCGGACTTGCTCCCGAGCAGGGAACGAGTACTAAGGCCAATGGTACAGTCAGACGGGTCCAAACCCATAGACTCGGTTGCTCAATTCCTTATTACACGGTTATAGGTAACCACGCGGATATCTGCCTTGACATAGTAGGAGTGGGTACCCAGTTACACGTTACTGCACATGCACCAAAAGAGAAATACAAAACAGTAGGTTTGATTACAATTTCACCATATTTACACTACAACTTTATGACAGACATATGTACCCGAAAGACAAGTATACCTCTTTCTCACATGTTCTAACTTCAGTACTTCACCACTACTTGGTGACCCAAAATTATTGACTCACAGGCACCAAACAGAAAATCAAACAGACTTTCAGTTACTGTCTAGTGAAATTCTCTTGACGTTAGTAAATCTCATGTTTCAATTTATCAACAAATAATGTATTTAGTCCTGTTAAAATTTAGCTTAAGTTACATTGATTCTAGTTGTGTTTGTTTTATGACATCATGAATCTAGGTCTAAACTCCAATGCCTTTAATATTTTTTATTCAACTAGGTGAACGCCCGTGCGTTGCTACGGAGTGAACATGTTATCATAAGATACATTGAAATTTAAAAATACTAATTGTGATTTATGTTCTTGTTAGCATTTTTTAAAAGTTAAGAATTTTTACATACTTTAAAAGCCTTACACATCGAACAAATTCATCATTTACAGTAAAATGCAATGTTCATCGACCACTCAAGCAATCTTATCTAGTAACCTAAAGCAACTAAAATAGGGCAATGATCAGCATCCACCTTGTGCTAAGGTACAAAAATAACGGTAGAAAGTTATAATACACGATATCATACATTGCATACAAGTACAAGCACATGTAGGTCCACCAAATAGGTTTTTACAAGGAAACAAAACTAATAACTATACAATAAGATAAATCAATGTCCCCAATAACTGTAGCAATAACTTGTACTATTTATAGCGACCATTTCAAACTTTTTCTATGCTGCTAAAGCATAATTTTTTTATCAATATGGCTTGTCCTTATTAGCTAATAGTACAATGCCTGTGCGTTAGCAGGACATATAAATATAAGAGTTCCTTTGGATTTTGGATTTTATATAGGGAAATGACTTAAATTTAGATGAAATGTCAAATGAAACTATAACAAACAATTCTCATGCAAAAGCTGGTAAACGTAGTCTCAAGTATACTTGTTTACTTTCTCTGTTTGGCCCGAAAAAGTTTTGTCTCTTGATACTTTACAAATAGGGCTAATGTAGGAATGTGTTTTGAGAATAGAAAAGGGGGAAAAAGAAAAGGAGAAGAGAATTCGAAATGTTTGTTGTCTGTTTAACGATCTCTATCGTGGATTCTGCTGTGGCAAGTAGAATCCATTTCGGCCACTACTTGATGGCTTGTTTTCTCTGAGTCCTATGTTGCTACAGCTACCTTAGCTTCCTCAATGGTAGTGAGCGACTGAAGACTTTCTCAACTTCAGTCGCTTCCATGTTCAGCTGATCCAACAACTCCATCTCTTCCTTGCTCGGCCCCTGCAAGAAGTCCATGAAATCATGTTTCACCTCCATGAGACCTGCCAGCTTCTGAAAAATGATGCCTTCTCCTCCAGCTCCTCAATCTCTTTCACCTCCCTGCCAGCTTCTGAGATCGTTTGGCCATGCCCTTTTAATCAAGTTGTTAGTTGTTAAAATCTTTTGGTCTAGCAATGTCCAAGCGAAAAACCTGCATTTTTGCTCTGTATGCGCTCTCCAAATTAAGGTTAGCCGAAGTTTAGCAGAGTAGCATGCTGCACAACTGATGATGGATGATTGGTCACAAGATATAGAAGAAACTGAAGCACCTTAATAGACTGCACAATATGGTCTCATGCACACGCCCTTTCTTGACATGGTCCCCCACTCCCACTCGTCTTAGTCAAATTAGATGGGCATCTTGATCCTTTCAAACTACATGAGTCCAGTATCAGCCAAGCTGATTCGAGATTCTCTTATTACAGGTAGTGGTAAAAAATATAATGCATAGAAATAAAATATATATAATTTCATCAATGGTAAAATAACTTTTTGAAATATGTGTTGAATTACCCACTGGTGATTGTATACTGGTGCACAATGCAACATTATATTGGAGCTTGAAGACATCTTGAGAACAGCCACCAACAAGGTTGTATATCAAATGTTCGTGTGTCAAGCCCTGCTCCTGAATAATTACTGTTGCAAGCCTTAAAAGTCACCAATTACAGCTAGAATTAGAATAAAAATTGTACTATTGTTTCATTTCAGCTATTAGTCCAAGCAATATAAGACCATATTATCAATCGTAGTGTCCAATACCTTTGATCATCATAGCAGTGCCCATGCATATTCAATTATCCATTATAAAACAGTAGCTTCGAATGTCTACCTTATAACACAATAATAACAACCAAAGCTTGGATTGTCTCTCTTACTCCTTGCACAATGCTAATGATAAATAGAACAAAGATAAAAGAGCGGTGGTCCCCTATTCTTCCACAAGACAAACTAA
Organism: Zea mays; assembly: GCF_902167145.1. Taxonomy (NCBI): domain Eukaryota; kingdom Viridiplantae; phylum Streptophyta; class Magnoliopsida; order Poales; family Poaceae; genus Zea; species Zea mays. The sequence goes on along the minus strand of NC_050096.1, from coordinate 12,669,011 downwards.
CTGTTGGAGTCATAGTCTTCTTCCACAAAAGCAACACAATAGCGAGACATGAACAACAGTTGTGGCAACCCCACCTAGATAACTCCTTTAATCCAACGACATATCACCTCCACCACCCCACCATGGTACCTTCTTGCTGGACGATCCTGAAAGGGAAATATGCCCTTGGGTCATTTCTATAATGTTTTGGTGATTAAATGTCCAACACGTTTGATTAAGTTCTTTTGTGCCAAATAAAGAGAGAAGTACAAATCAAAGGCACAAGGTATGTTTCTAGACTTAGTACATTGCTTTTTGAACGATAATGTGTTTGTCTAAGTGCTAGAAACAGTGAGAAAAGAAGAAGAAAAGAAACCGAAAAGACTTGGCTCTGTGCAGCCAAACTTCAGCTCAGTCTGGCACACCAGACTGTCCGGTGGTGCACCGGACAGTGTCCGGTGCGCCAGGCTGGTCTCCGGTGAAAGTGCTGCTCTCGGGAATCGACAGCGATGTACGGCTAAAAATCACCAGACTGTCCGGTGGTGCACCGGACTTTCCGGTGAGCCAACGGTCACCTGAGCAACGGTCGACCGCGCAATCTTCGCGCGACACGTGGACTGCTCCACCGCTCAGCTGGTGCACCAGACTGTCCAGTGTGCACCGGACAGTGTTCGTTGCGCCAATCAGCCCAGAGGAGCAACGGTCGGATATGCCAAATTTGGAAGGAGATCGCGCACCAGACCGTCTACAGGACCTGTCCGGTGGCGCACCGGACTATCCGGTGCGCCACTCGACAGAAGGCAGGAATTGCCTTCCAAGTTGGCCTCCAACGGCTCCTAGCTGCCTTGGGGCTATAAAAGGGACCCCTAAGCGCCTGGAGGAACAATCTAAGCATTCACTAAGCATTCTAAGACTCCCACACTCCGCCTCCGCACATTTGATCGATTGTGTTAGTGATTTGAGCTCCGTTCGAGTTGTGAACTCTTTGTGCTATGTTTTGAGCTCAAGTCTTGGCTTGTGTACGTGTGTGTGCTGCGGATTTGTGTGTTGTGTGTGTTGCTCTCCTAGCCTTACTCTTGTGCCTTCTTTGTGATCTTTATTGTAAGGGCGAGAGGCTCCAACTTGTGGAGATTCCTCGCAAACGGGAGAAAGACTATAAGAAAGAAAGCCGTGGTATTCAAGTTGATCATCGGATCACTTGAAAGGGGTTGAGTGCAACCCTCGTCCATTGGGACGCCACAACGTGGAGTAGGCAAGTGTTACTTGGCCGGACCACGGGATAAAATCGCGTGTCTCTTGTGATTGTTTTCTCTGTGATTATTTTGTCCACAAGAACTCGCCGCAAAACTACTTAGTCGCACTAACATCTCTATAACTAAGTTTTGTGGCTATTTAGTGTTTAATTTTACAGGATCACCTATTCACCCCCCCCCCTCTAGGTGCTCTCAATTGGTATCGGAGTCGTACTCTTCATCTAAGGGACTAATCACCCGAAGAGATGGATCCTAAGGGAAAGGGACTGGTGGTCAACGACAAGGAGAAGGAGTCCATCTTCAACGAGCCAAGAGATGACAAGCCCACTGACTCAGGCTCGAGTCACAAGAAGAAGGACGGGAAGAAGAAGAGGCGCATCAAGAAGATCATCTACTACGACAGCGAGGCATCTTCTTCTTCACCAAGAGACGACGTTGACGATTCTTCGTCAAAGAAAAAAACGGTTAATCAAAACTATTCTTTTGATTATTCCTGCATGCCGTACAATTCAAATGCGCATCTACTTTCAATTCCCCTTGGAAAACCTCCACACTTTGATGGAGAGGACTATTCGTTTTGGAGTCATAAAATGCGTAGTCATTTATTCTCTCTCCATCCTAGCATATGGGAAATTGTAGAAAATGGGATGCACTTTGACAGCACTTATAATCCTGTGATTATTAATGAGCAAATCCATAAAAATGCCCAAGCTACTACTGTGTTGTTAGCATCTCTTTGCAGGGATGAGTATAACAAAGTGAGTGGCTTGGACAATGCCAAACAAATCTGGGATACCCTCAAGATATCACATGAGGGAAATGATGCCACTATGATCATAAAGATAGAACTAGTGGAAGGCGAGCTGGGGAGGTTCGCGATGATCAGGGGAGAGGAACCTACAACAGGCTCAAGACCCTGGTCAACAAGATTCGAAGCTACGGAAGCACAAGATGGACGGATCATGATGTCGTCCGACTCATGCTAAGGTCATTTACTGTAATTGACCCCCATCTTGTAAATCTTATTCGTGAAAATCCCAGGTACACCAAGATGATGCCCGAGGAGATCCTTGGAAAATTTGTGAGCGGGCGCATGATGGTGAAGGAGGCACGACATGTGGATGACGCTTTGAACGGTCCACTACCCATCTACGAGCCGCAGCCCGTTGCTCTCAAAGCAACAAGCAGCAAGGAGGCGCTACCAAGCAAGGTAGCTCAAGTGGAGGCTGCCGGACTCAATGAAGATGAGATGGCGCTTATCATCAAGCGCTTCAAGACCGCGCTTAAAGGACGCAAGGAGTACCCCAACAAGAGCAAAACAAGGGGAAAGCGCTCCTGCTTTAAATGTGGTAAGACTGGTCACTTTATTGCAAATTGTACCGATAATGATAGTGACCAGGGACAAGAAAAGAGCGGGAAGAAGGAGAAAAAGAAGAACTACAGGAAGGCAAAGGGCGAGGCGCACCTTGGAAAGGAATGGAACTCAGACTGCTCCTCTTCCGACTCTGACGACGAAGGACTTGCTGCCTCAGCCTTCAACAAATCCTCACTCTTCCCCAACGAACGCCATACATGTCTTATGGCCAAGGAGAAAAAGGTACATGTTCGGGACACACCCAAGTACACTTCATCTAGTGAAGAAGAATCCTCCGATGATGAAGTAGATTACTCTAGCTTATTTAAAGGTTTAGATAGAGCCAAAGTAGAGAAAATTAATGAATTAATTAATGCTCTAAATGAAAAAGATAGATTGCTAGAGAAGCAAGAAGATATTTTGTATGAAGAGCATGACAAATTTATTAGTGTTCAAAAATCTCTTGCTCTAGAAATTAAGAGAAATGAAATGTTATCCTCTGAATTGTCTGCATGCTATGAATCTGTCTCTAGTTTAAAGAATTTAAATGATGAATTAAATGCTAAGCTAGAGGAGGCAAATGCAACTAGATCATGTGTAGAACATGTTGTTATTTGCAATAGATGCAAAAATTTTGATGTTTATGCTTGTGATGAACATCTTATTGCTATTACTAAACTGAATGATGAGGTGGCAAGTCTTAATGCCCAACTTAAGACTTGCAAAAGTAATTTTGATAAATTAAAGTTTGCTAGGGATGCCTACGCTATTGGTAGACACCCCTCAATTAAGGATGGACTTGGTTTTCGAAAGGAAACCAAGAACTTAACAAGCCAAAAGGCTCCCATTCTCAACAAGGAGAAAGGGAAGGCCCCTATGGCTAGTAGTTCTCAAAAGTGTCATGCCTACATTTATGATAGAAAATTTTCTAGGAATGCTTATAATGATAAAGACTATGATCATGCTATGATTGCTTCCATCTCTACTTATGATTGTAGTAGAAATAGGCCTAGGCACAATCATGTTGTGTCTCATGCACCTAGGAGGAATAATGTTGTATCTCATGTGCCTAGGAAAATGTGCAATGAACCCACTACTGTTTTTCATGATTGCAACACTTCTTTTATTCTTTCATGTAAGAATGCAAAAGTAGTGGCTAGGAAGTTGGGATCCAAATGCAAGGGAGACAAAACTTGCATATGGGTTCCAAAAACTATTTTGACTAACCTTGTAGGACCCAACAAGAGTTGGGTACCTAAAACCCAAGCTTAAATTCCTTGCAGGTTTATGCATCCGGGGGCTCAAGCTGGATTATCGACAGCGGATGCACAAACCACATGACGGGGGAGAAGAAAATGTTCACCTCCTACGTCAAGAACAAGGATTCCCAGGATACGATCATCTTTGGAGATGGGAACCAAGGAAAGGTCAAAGGATTGGGCAAGATAGCCATCACCAACGAGCACTCCATATCGAATGTATTTCTAGTAGAGTCGCTTGGTTACAACCTTCTGTCTGTAAGTCAATTATGTCACATGGGTTACAATTGTCTTTTTACAAATGTTGATGTATCTGTCTTTATAAGGAGTGATGGTTCATTAGCTTTTAAGGCTGTATTAGACAACAAACTCTACTTAGTTGATTTTTCAAAAGAGGAGGCCGATCTAGATGCATGCTTAATAGCTAAGACTAGTATGGGCTGGCTGTGGCATCGCCGTCTAGCACATGTTGGGATGAAGAACCTTCATAAACTTCTAAAGGGTGAACATGTGTTAGGACTAACCAATGTTTGTTTCGAGAAAGATAGGCCTTGTGCAGCATGTCAGGCAGGGAAACAGGTGGGAAATCATAGCAAGAATGTGATGACAACATCAAGACCACTGGAGCTTCTTCACATGGACCTCTTCGGACCTGTTGCCTACCTTAGCATCGGGGGAAGTAAGTATGGTCTTGTAATTGTTGATGATTTTTCCCGCTTCACTTGGGTGTTCTTTTTGCAGGATAAATCAGAAACCCAAGGGACTCTAAAGCGCTTTCTAAGGAGGGCTCAAAAAGAATTTGAACTAAAGGTGAAAAAGATAAGGAGCGACAACGGGTCCGAGTTCAAGAATCTGCAAGTTGAGGAATATCTTGAGGAGGAAGGCGTCAAGCACGAGTTCTCCGCTCCCTACACACCACAGCAAAACAGTGTGGTAGAGAGGAAGAACAGGACGCTTATCAACATGGCGAGAACGATGATTGGAGAGTTCAAGACGCCTGAGCGGTTTTGGTCGGAAGCTGTGAATACAGCTTGCCACGCCATAAACTGGCTCTATCTGCATTGCCTTCTCAAGAAGACCCCCTACGAACTCCTTACCGGTAACAAACCCAACGTCTCCTACTTTCGTGTATTTGGGAGCAAATGTTACATTCTGGTGAAGAAAGGTAGACATTCTAAATTTGCTCCCAAGGCAGTAGAAGGGTTTTTACTAGGGTATGACTCAAATACAAAGGCGTATAGAGTCTTCAACAAATCATCGGGTTTGGTTGAAGTCTCTAGCGACGTTGTATTTGATGAGACTAATGGCTCTCCAAGAGAGCAAGTTGATCTTGATGACATAGATGAAGATGATGTTCCAACGGCCGCAATGCGCACAATGGTGATTGGTGATGTGCGACCACAAGAACAATAGGAGCAAGATTAGCCATCTTCCTCAACAATGGTGCATCCACCAACTCAAGACGGTGAACAGGTGAGAGCACCTAGAGGGGGGGGTGAATAGGTGATCCTGTGAAACTTAAACTTATAGCCACAAAAACTTGTTAAGTGTTAGCACAATAATCGCCAAGTGGCTAGAGAGGAGTCTCAACAAAACACAATACCACAAGAGATCAAACACAGAGATGACACAGTGGTTTATCCCGTGGTTCGGCCAAGACCAACGCTTGCCTACTCCACGTTGTGGTGTTCCAACGGACGAGGGTTGCAATCAACCCCTCTCAAGCAGTCCAAAGACTAACTTGAATACCACGGTGTTTTGCTTTGCCTTTCAATATCCCGTTTGCGAGGAATCTCCACAACTTGGAGCCTCTCGCCCTTACACTTGAGATTCACAAAGAAATACGGAGTAAGGGAGGGAAGCAACACACACAAATCCACAGCAAAATGCGCACACACACGGCCAAGAATCGAGCTCAAAAGACTATCTCAAAGTTCTCACTAGAACGGAGCTCGAATCACTGAGAATGACAAACGAATGCGCAAAGACTGAGTGTGGATGATCAAGAATGCTCTAAGGTTGCTTGGTGTGCTCCTCCATGCGCCTAGGGGTCCCTTTTATAGCCCCAAGGCAGCTAGGAGCCGTTGAGAGCGAATCTGGAAGGCCAACCTTGCCTTCTGTCGTCGGGTGCACCGGACAGTCCGGTGCACACCGGACACTGTCCGGTGCCCGATTTCCTTCCTAAAATGGCGCAGCCGACCGTTGCAGATCTGGGAGCCGTTGGCGCACCGGACATGTCCGGTGCACACCGGACAGTCCGGTGCCCCCTTCCGACCGTTGGCCCGGCCACGTGTCGCGCGCAGATTCCGCGGCCGATCGTTGGCCCGGCCGACCGTTGGCTCACCGGACAGTCCGGTGCACACCGGACAGTCCGGTGAATTTTAGCCGTACGCCGTCGGCGAATTCCCGAGAGCGGCCACTTCGCGCCGAGTCAGCCTGGCGCACCAGACACTGTCCGGTGCACCACCGGACAGTCCGGTGTGCCAGACTGAACTGAGTCTTGGTTGCACACAGCCAAGCCTTTTTCACCTCTTTTCTTTTCTTCTTCTTTCTGTTTCTAACACTTAGACAAGTATATTAGTACACAAAACCAATGTACTAAGGCTTAGAAACATACCTTTACTCTTGATTTGCACTTTGTCCATCCATGAGCATAAATTCACATTTAAGCACTTGTGTTGGCACTCAATCACCAAAATACTTAGAAATGGCCCAAGGGCACATTTCCCTTTCAATCTCCCCCTTTTTGGTGATTTATGCCAACACAACATAAAGCAACTAGAACAAGTGCAATATCACTTCAAATAAAACTCAAATTTATTTTGATTCAATTTTGGCATATATGGATCATCCTTTGCCACCACTTGGTTTGTTTTTGCAGATCAAACTCAAATCTCTATCTCTAAGTCAAACACACATGTGAAGCATAAAGAGAGTCTTTCCAAAAGAGATTGATCAAAGATTTCAAACACTCCCCCTATTTCCCATAATCAACACTTCTCCCCACAAGAGGCCAACTTTTGACAAAAGAGACAATGCAAGAGTTTTGACAAAACAAAAAGCTCTATTTTACTATTTTCAAAATTTCTCAAGTGGTAGCTGATCCATTTATTGCTTTGGCCTTTATTTTCTCCCCCTTTGGCATCAAGCACCAAAACGGGATCAATCTTGGCCCTTTTAACCCCATTGCCTCACCAAAATCTTCAATGAAGAGCAAATAGGCAGTAAGAGTTAAAAGATGAACTTGGAAAAGTTACTCTTTTCATCGGAGTGCAGTGGAAGTCTTGCATGGTCCAAGTCCACCTTTTCCCTTTCAATTCTCCTTGAAGACTAAAACAACCAAACTCAAGTACATGGTTAGTCTCAAAGGGTCAAGTTGTAGCACATCTCCCCCTAAAACTGTGCATCACTTTGCAACGGACTTGTGAGGTCTAGGGAGTGTTTGTACAACTTGAGCACCATACTAAACAACAAAATGCAAAAGGAACATGATCAAGGGCATAAACACATGTATGCTACAATTCAATCCAAGTTCCGCGAATCTAAGACATTTAGCTCACTACGCAGCCTGCAAAAGGTCTTCTCATCTAGAGGCTTGGTAAAGATATCGGCTAGCTGGTTCTCGGAGCTAACATGAAACACTTCGATATCTCCCTTTTGCTGGTGGTCTCTCAAAAAGTGATGTCGGATGTCTATGTGCTTTGTGCGGCTGTGCTCAACAGGATTTTCCGCCATGCGGATAGCACTCTCATTATCACATAGGAGTGGGACTTTGCTCAGATTGTAGCCAAAGTCCCTGAGGGTTTGCCTCATCCAAAGTAGTTGCACGCAACACTGTCCTGTGGCAACATACTCGGCCTCAGCGGTGGATAGGGCAACGGAGGTTTGTTTCTTAGAGTTCCACGACACCAGGGACCTTCCTAAGAATTGGCACGTCCCTGATGTACTCTTCCTATCGACCTTACATCCAGCATAGTCGGAATCTGAGTATCCAACCAAGTCAAAGGTAGACCCTTTTGGATACCAGAGCCCGAAGCAAGGCGTAGCAACCAAATATCTTAAAATTCGCTTCACCGCCACTAAGTGACACTCCTTAGGATCGGATTGAAATCTAGCACACATGCATACGCTAAGCATAATATCCGGTCTACTAGCACATAAATAAAGTAAAGACCCTATCATTGACTGGTATGCTTTTTGATCAACGGACTTACCTCCTTTGTTGAGGTCGGTGTGTCCGTCGGTTCCCATCGGAGTCTTTGCGGGCTTGGCGTCCTTCATCCCAAACCGCTTTAGCAGATCTTGCGTGTACTTCGTTTGGGAGATGAAAGTGCCGTCCTTGAGTTGCTTTACTTGGAACCCAAGGAAGTAGTTCAACTCGCCCATCATCGACATCTCGAATTTCTGCGTCATTACCCTGCTAAACTCTTCACAAGACTTTTGGTTAGTAGAACCAAATATTATGTCATCGACATAAATTTGGCACACAAACAAATCACCATCCCATGTCTTAGTAAAGAGAGTTGGATCGGCTTTCCCAACCTTGAAAGCATTAACAATTAGAAAGTCTCTAAGGCATTCATACCATGCTCTTGGGGCTTGCTTAAGTCCATAGAGTGCCTTAGAGAGCTTACACACGTGGTCGGGGTACCGTTCATCCTCGAAGCCAGGGGGTTGCTCCACGTACACTTCCTCCTTGATCGGCCCGTTGAGGAAAGTGCTCTTCACATCCATTTGGAACAACCTGAAGGAATGGTGAGCGGCATATGCTAGCAAGATACGAATTGATTCTAGCCTAGCCACAGGAGCAAAAGTCTCCTCAAAGTCCAAACCTGTGACTTGGGCATAACCTTTTGCCACAAGTCTAGCCTTGTTCCTTGTCACCACCCCGTGCTCGTCTTGTTTGTTGCAGAACACCCACTTGGTTCCCACAACATTTTGCTTGGGACGAGGCACCAGCGTCCAAACTTCATTTCTCTTGAAATTGTTGAGCTCCTCCTGCATGGCCAACACCCAGTCCGGATCTAGCAAGGCCTCTTCTACCCTGAAAGGCTCAATAGAAGATACAAAGGAGTAATGCTCACAAAAATTAACTAATCGAGATCGAGTAGTTACTCCCTTACTAATGTCACCCAAAATTTGGTCGACGGGATGATCCCTTTGAATCACCGCTCGAACTTGGGTTGGAGGTGCCGATGGCGTTTCTTCCTCCATCACATGATCATCTTGTGCTCCCCCTTGATCACACGCCTCCTTTTGATGAACCTGTTCATCGTCTTGAGTTGGGGGAAGCACCATAGTTGAGGAAGACGGTTGATCTCGTTCATCTTGTTCCTGTGGCCGCACTTCTCCAATCGCCATGGTTCGTATAGCGGCCGTCGGAACATCTTCTTCATCTACATCATCACAATCAACAACTTGCTCTCTTGGAGAGCCATTAGTCTCATCAAATACAACGTCGCTAGAGACTTCAACTAACCCCGATGATTTGTTGAAGACCCTATACGCCTTTGTATTTGAATCATAACCTAACAAAAACCCTTCTACAGCTTTGGGAGCAAACTTAGAATTTCTACCCTTCTTCACTAGAATGTAGCATTTACTCCCAAATACACGAAAGTATGATACATTTGGTTTGTTACCGGTTAGTAGCTCATACGACGTCTTCTTGAGGAGACGATGAAGGTAGACCCTGTTGATGGCGTGGCAAGCCGTGTTCACGGCTTCCGACCAAAAGCACTCGGGGGTCTTGAACTCTCCTAGCATCGTCCTTGCCATATCGATGAGCGTCCTGTTCTTCCTTTCTACCACACCATTTTGTTGTGGTGTGTAGGGAGCGGAGAACTCGTGCTTGATCCCTTCTTCCTCAAGGAACTCCTCCACTTGAAGGTTCTTGAATTCGGACCCGTTGTCGCTCCTTATCTTCTTCACCTTGAGCTCAAACTCATTTTGAGCTCTCCTGAGGAAGCGCTTGAGGGTCCCTTGGGTTTCAGACTTATCCTGCAAAAAGAACACCCAAGTGAAGCGGGAAAAGTCATCAACAATAACTAAACCATACTTACTTCCTCCTATGCTCAGATAGGCGACGGGTCCGAAGAGGTCCATATATAGCAGCTCCAGGGGTCTTGATGTTGTCATCACATTTTTGGTGTGATGAGAGCCTCCCACTTGTTTCCCTGCTTGACAAGCTGCACAAGGTCTATCTTTTTCGAAATGAACATTGGTTAGACCTATCACGTGTTCTCCCTTTAGAAGCTTGTGAAGGTTCTTCATCCCCACATGTGCTAAGCGGCGATGCCACAGCCAGCCCATGCAAGTCTTAGCCATTAAGCATGCATCTAGACCGGCCTCTTCTTTTGCAAAATCAACTAAGTAAAGCTTGTCGTCTAGTACACCCTTAAAAGCTAGTGAACCATCACATCTTCTAAAGACAGACACATCTACATTTGTAAATAAGCAGTTATATCCCATATTACATAACTGACTAACAGATAGCAAATTATATCCAAGAGACTCTACTAAAAACACATTAGAGATAGAGTGCTCATTGGAGATTGCAATTTTACCTAGCCCTTTTACCTTGCCTTGATTCCCATCACCGAATATTATTGAATCTTGGGAATCCTTATTCTTGACGTAGGAGGTGAACATCTTCTTCTCCCCCGTCATATGGTTTGTGCATCCGCTGTCAATAATCCAGCTTGAACCCCCGGATGCATAAACCTGCAAGGCAAATTTAGGCTTGGGTCTTAGGTACCCAACTCATGTTGGGTCCTACAAGGTTAGCACAAATATCCTTAGGGACCCAAATGCAAGTTTTGTCTCCCTTGCATCTTGCCCCTAATTTTCTAGCAACTATTTTCCTATCCTTTCTACAAATAGCAAAGGAAGCATTTAAGGCACGATAAATTGTAGAGGGACCATTCATAACTTTTCTAGGAACATTGACAGTATTTTTCCTAGACATATTATGAACAACATTTCTCCTACCAATATTTCTATCATGCACATAGGAAGAACTAGAAGCAAACATAGCATGAGAATCAAAATCATCATAAGCATTATAACTCCTATATTCATTTCTAGTTTGTCTCCTATCATGGTACATAAAAGCATGGTTCTTTTTAGCACTACTAACCATAGGAGCCTTCCCTTTCTCCTTGGCGGAGATAGGAGCCTTATGGCTTGTCAAGTTCTTGGCTTCCCTCTTGTAGCCAAGTCCATCCTTAATTGAGGGGTGTCTACCAATTGTGTAGGCATCCCTTGCAAATTTTAATTTATCAAATTCGCTTTTGCTAGTCTTAAGTTGGGCATTAAGACTAGCCAATTCATCATTAAGTTTGGAGATTGAAATAGGTGTTCACTACAAGCATCAATGTCAAAATCTTTACACCTATTGCAAGTTTCAACAATTTCTACACAAGAATTAGATTTACAAGATACTTCTAGTTTAGCATTTAAATCATCATTAAAACCTTTTAACTTAGCAATAGTTTCATGACAAGAAGATAATTCACTAGAGAGCATTTCATTCCTCTTAATTTCTAGAGCAAGAGATTTCTGAGCTTCTACAAATTTATCGTGCTCTTCATACAACAAATCCTCTTGCTTTTCTAAGAGTATATTCCTATCATTCAAGGCATCAATTAATTCATTAATTTTGTCTACCTTGGTTCTATCTAATCCCTTGAATAAGCATGAGTAATCTATCTCATCATCATCACTAGACTCATCCTCACTTGAAGAAGCATAAGTACTAGTGTTATGAGTGCTTACTTTCTTCTCCCTTGCCATGAGGCAAGTGTGACGCTCGTTGGGGAAGAGGGATGACTTGTTGAAGGCGGTGGCGGCGAGTCCTTCATTGTCGGAGTTGGACGAAGAGCAGTCCGAATCCCACTCCTTGCCAAGATGAGCCTCGCCCTTTGCCTTCTTATAGTTCTTCTTTTTCTCCCTCTTGTTCCCTTGATCCTGATCATTATCATTGTCGGGACAGTTAGCAATAAAATGACCAAGCTTACCGCATTTGAAGCATGAGCGCTTCCCCTTGGCTTTGGTCTTGCTTGGTTGTCCCTTGCGACCTTTAAGCACCGTCTTGAATCTTTTGATGATGAGAGCCATCTCTTCATCATTAAGTCCGGCCACCTCAAACTGTGCCACCTTGCTAGGTAGCGCCTCCTTGCTTTGTGTTGCCTTGAGAGCAAGGGGTTGCGGCTCGTTGATCGGACCATTCAAGGCGTCGTCCACGTACCTCGCCTCCTTGATCATCATTCGCCCGCTAACGAATTTCCCAAGAACTTCTTCGGGCGACATCTTGGTGTACCTGGGATTTTCACGAATATTGTTCACCAAATGAGGATCAAGAACGGTAAATGACCTTAGCATTAGGCGGACGACGTCGTGGTCCGTCCATCGCGTGCTCCCGTAGCTCCTTATTTTGTTGATAAGGGTCTTGAGCCGGTTGTATGTTTGTGTCGGCTCCTCGCCCCTTATCATCGCGAACCGTCCAAGCTCGCCCTCCACCAACTCCATTTTGGTGAGCAAGGTGACGTCGTTTCCCTCATGAGAGATCTTGAGGGTGTCCCAGATCTGCTTGGCATTGTCCAAGCCGCTCACCTTGTGATACTCGTCCCTGCACAAAGAAGCTAGCAACACAGTAGTAGCTTGTGCATTTTTATGAATCTGTTCATTAATAAACACAGGGCCATCTGAGCTATCAAATTTCATTCCACTTTCCACAATCTCCCAAATGCTTGGATGGAGAGAAAACAGGTGAGTACGCATTTTATGACTCCAAAATCCGTAATCCACTCCATCAAAGTGAGGGGGCTTGCCAAGTGGAATGGGAAGCAATTGAGCATTTGAACTATGCGGGATGCGCGAATAATCGAAAGAAAAGTTTGAGTTAACCGTCTTTCGTTTATCGTAGTCGTCGTCGTCCTTTTGGGAGGAGGAAGATTTGTCGCTGTCGTAGTAGACAATTTCCTTGATGCGCCTTGTCTTCTTCTTCCTCCCGTCTTTTCTTTTGTGGCCCGAGCCTGAGTCGGTGGGCTTGTCATCATTGGGCTCGTTGACGAAAGACTTCTTCTCCTTGTCGTTGATCACCATCCCCTTGCCTTTAGGATCCATCTCTTCGGGCGGTTAGTCCCTTTCTTGAAGAGAACGCCTTTGATACCAATTGAGAGCACCTAGAGGGGGTGAATAGGTGATCCTGTGAAACTTAAACTTATAGCCACAAAAACTTGTTAAGTGTTAGCACAATAATCGCCAAGTGGCTAGAGAGGAGTCTCAACAAAACACAATACCACAAGAGATCAAACACAGAGATGACACAGTGGTTTATCTCGTGGTTCGGCCAAGACCAACGCTTGCCTACTCCACGTTGTGGCGTTCCAACGGACGAGGGTTGCAATCAACCCCTCTCAAGCAGTCCAAAGACTAACTTGAATACCACGGTGTTTTGCTTTGCCTTTCAATATCCCGTTTGCGAGGAATCTCCACAACTTGGAGCCTCTCGCCCTTACACTTGAGATTCACAAAGAAATACGGAGTAAGGGAGGGAAGCAACACACACAAATCCACAGCAAAATGCGCACACACACGGCCAAGAATCGAGCTCAAAAGACTATCTCAAAGTTCTCACTAGAACGGAGCTCGAATCACTGAGAATGACAAACGAATGCGCAAAGACTGAGTGTGGATGATCAAGAATGCTCTAAGGTTGCTTGGTGTGCTCCTCCATGCGCCTAGGGGTCCCTTTTATAGCCCCAAGGCAGCTAGGAGCCGTTGAGAGCGAATCTGGAAGGCCAACCTTGCCTTCTGTCGTCGGGTGCACCGGACAGTCCGGTGCCCGATTTCCTTCCTAAAATGGCGCAGCCGACCGTTGCAGATCTGGGAGCCGTTGGCGCACCGGACATGTCCGGTGCACACCGGACAGTCCGGTGCCCCCTTCCGACCGTTGGCCCGGCCACGTGTCGCGCGCAGATTCCGCGGCCGACCGTTGGCCCGGCCGACCGTTGGCTCACCGGACAGTCCGGTGCACACCGGACAGTCCGGTGAATTTTAGCCGTACGCCGTCGGCGAATTCCCGAGAGCGGCCACTTCGCGCCGAGTCAGCCTGGCGCACCAGACACTGTCCGGTGCACCACCGGACAGTCCGGTGTGCCAGACTGAACTGAGTCTTGGTTGCACACAGCCAAGCCTTTTTCACCTCTTTTCTTTTCTTCTTCTTTCTGTTTCTAACACTTAGACAAGTATATTAGTACACAAAACCAATGTACTAAGGCTTAGAAACATACCTTTACTCTTGATTTGCACTTTGTCCATCCATGAGCATAAATTCACATTTAAGCACTTGTGTTGGCACTCAATCACCAAAATACTTAGAAATGGCCCAAGGGCACATTTCCCTTTCAACAGGTACCTCAAGAAGAGGGACAGGATCAAGGGGGAGCACAGGAAGAACAAGTGATGGAGGAAGAAGCACCACATGCCCCTCTAACTCAAGTCCGAGCAACGATCCAACGACATCACCCCGTTGACCAGATTCTGGGTGACATAAGCAAGGGAGTAACTACTCGCTCAAGATTAGCTAATTTTTGTGAGCATTACTCGTTTGTCTCTTCTATTGAGCCTTTCAGGGTAGAAGAGGCCTTGCAGGATCTGGATTGGGTGTTGGCCATGCAGGAAGAGCTCAACAACTTCAAGAGAAATGAAGTTTGGAGCCTGGTGCCACGTCCAAAGCAAAACGTTGTGGGAACCAAGTGGGTGCCGCACCAAGCAAGACGAGCACGGGGTGGTGACAAGAAACAAGGCTCGACTTGTGGCAAAAGGTTATGCCCAAGTCGCAGGTTTGGATTTCGAGGAGACTTTTGGTCATGTGGCTAGGCTAGAGTCTATTCGAATTTTATTAGCCTATGCCGCTCACCACTCTTTCAGGCTATTTCAAATGGATGTGAAGAGCGCTTTCCTCAATGGGCCAATAAAGGAGAAGGTATATGTGGAACAACCCCCTGGCTTTGAGGATGATAGGTACCCCGACCATGTGTTCAAGCTCTCTAAGGCGCTCTATGGACTTAAGCAAGCCCCAAGAGCATGGTATGAATGCCTTAGAGATTTCTTAATTGCTAATGCCTTCAAGGTTGGGAAAGCTGATCCCACTCTTTTTACAAAGACTTGTGATGGTGATCTTTTTGTGTGCCAAATTTATGTCGATGACATAATATTTGGTTCTACTAATCAAAAGTCTTGTGAGGAGTTTAGCAGGGTGATGACACAAAAGTTTGAGATGTCGATGATGGGCGAGTTGACCTACTTTCTTAGGTTCCAAGTGAAGCTACTCAAGGATGGCACCTTCATCTCACAAACGAAGTACACACAAGATCTTCTCAAGCGGTTTGGTATGAAGGACGCCAAGCCCACGAAGACACCTATGGGAACCGACGGGCATGTCGACCTCAACAAAGGAGGTAAGTCCGTTGATCAAAAGGCATACCGGTCTATGATAGGTTCATTGCTTTATGTATGTGCTAGTAGACTGGACATTATGCTAAGTGTATGCATGTGTGCTAGATATCAATCCGACCCCAAGGAATGTCACCTTGTGGTCGTTAAGCGAATTCTTAGATATTTAGTTTCTACGCCTTGCTTCGGAATCTGGTATCTGACAGGGTCTACCTTTGACTTGATTGGATACTCAGACTCTGATTATGCCTGGTGCAAGATTGATAGGAAGAGCACATTAGGGACGTGCCAATTTCTAGAAAGGTCCCTGGTGTCATGGAGTTCAAAGAAACAAACATCTGTTGCCCTATCCACCGCTGAGGCCGAGTATGTTGCCGCAGGATAGTGTTGCACACAACTACTTTGGATGAGGCAAACCCTCTGGGACTTTGGCTACAATCTGAGCAAAGTCCCACTCCTATATGACAATGAGAGTGCTATCCGCATGGCGGATAATCCTGTTGAACATAGCCGCACAAAGCACATAGACATCTGGCATCACTTTCTGAGAGACCACCAGCAAAAGGGAGATATCGAGGTGTACCATATTAGCACCGAGAACCAACTAGCCGATATCTTTACCAAGCCGTTGGATGAGAAAACATTTTGTAGGTTGCGTAGTGAGCTAAATGTCTTAGATTCGCGTAACTTAGATTGATCTATAGCATACATGTGTTCTATGCATCTGATCATATTACTTTATGCATTTAAATCCATTATTGTGGTGCTCAAGTTGTACACGTGATCCCCGGACCTCACAAGTCTATTTGCAAGTGGTGCACATATTCAGGGGGAGATAAGCTACAACTTGACCCTTTGAGACTAACCTGTGTGTTTGAGCATACTTGATGTAGTCTCAAAAGTGCATTGAAAGGGAAAGGTGAACTTGGACGATGCAAAGACTTCCACTGCACTCCGGTATTAGTGTACTCACTTCCAAGTTCATACTTATGCTCTCATTGCCTTTGTGCTCTTAATTGACATTTTTGATGAGGCAATGAGGTTAAAGGGCCAAATATGATCATGTTTTGGTGCTTGATGCCAAAGGGGGAGAAATTAAGGCCAAAGCAAATGGATCAGCTACCACTTGTGAATTTTGAAAACAATAGAGTTAGAACTTTTGATCTGTCCAAAATACTCTTATTGCAATATTTGGTCTCTTGTGGGAGAGAATTTTGATTATGGGAAAAGGGGGAGTTTTTGGCACTTGATCAATTTTTCTCTTGGAATGTCTCTTGTTTTGCCCAAACAAGTGTGTTTGACTTAGAGATAGGAAAAAGAATTTGATTTACAAAAACAAACCAAGTGGTGGCAAAGAGTGATCCAAATATGCCAAATCATTAGAGAAAACAATTTGATCTTCAATTGCATTGATTTTGCACTTCTTTTGTTGCTTTTTGATGTGTTGGAATAAATCACCAAAAAGGGGGAGATTGAAAGGGAAATGTGCCCTTGGGCCATTTCTATAATGTTTTGGTGATTAAATGTCCAACATGTTTGATTAAGTTCTTTTGTGCCAAATAAAGAGAGAAGTACAAATCAAAGGCACAAGGTATGTTTCTAGACTTAGTACATTGTTTTTTGAACTATAATGTGTTTGTCTAAGTGCTAGAAACAGTGAGAAAAGAAGAAGAAAAGAAACCGAAAAGACTTGGCTCTGTGCAGCCAAACTTCAGCTCAGTCTGGCACACCAGACTGTCCGGTGGTGCACCGGACAGTGTCCGGTGCGCCAGGCTGGTCTTCGGTGAAAGTGCTGCTCTCGGGAATCGACGGCGGCGTACGACTAAAAATCACCGGACTGTCCGGTGGTGCACCGGACTGTCCGATGAGCCAACGGTCGCCTGAGCAACGGTCGGCCGCGCAATCTTCGCGCGACACGTGGACTGTCAAACGGTCAGCTGGTGCACCGGACTGTCCGGTGAGCACCGGACTGTCCGGTGTGCACCGGACGGTGTCCGGTGCGCCAATCAGCCCAGAGGAGCAACGGTCGGATATGCCAAATTTGGAAGGAGATCGCGCACCGGACCATCTACAGGACCTGTCCTGTGGCGCACCGGACTATCCGGTGCGCCACTCGACAGAAGGCAGGAATTGCCTTCCAAGTTGGCCTCCAACGGCTCCTAGCTGCCTTGGGGCTATAAAAGGGACCCCTAGGCGCATGGAGGAACAATCTAAGCATTCACTAAGCATTCTAAGACTCCCACACTCCGCCTCCGCACATTTGATCAATTGTATTAGTGATTTGAGCTCCGTTCGAGTTGTGAACTCTTTGTGCTACGTTTTGAGCTCAAGTCTTGGCTTGTGTACGTGTGTGTGTGTGTTGCGGATTTGTGTGTTGTGTGTGTCGCTCTCCTAGCCTTACTCTTGTGCCTTCTTTGTGATCTTTATTGTAAGGGCGAGAGGCTCCAACTTGTGGAGATTCCTCGCAAATGGGAGAAAGACTATAAGGAAGAAAGTCGTGGTATTCAAGTTGATCATCGGATCACTTGAAAGGGGTTGAGTGCAACCCTCGTCCATTGGGACGCCACAACGTGGAAGTAGGCAAGTGTTACTTGGCCGAACCACGAGATAAAATCGCGTGTCTCTTGTGATTGTTTTCTCTGTGATTATTTTGTCCACAAGAACTCGCCGCAAAACTACTTAATCGCACTAACATCTCTATAACTAAGTTTTGTAGCTATTTAGTGTTTAATTTTACAGGATTACCTATTCACCCCGCCCCCCCCTCTAGGTGCTCTCAGATCCTGGCAACAGCAGGTTTTCCTTTTTACCTGTACATAGTAAAATGTTTTCAGCTAAAGTGGAATCAGGTGAATAATAATGTAACTCATTCATGTGCCCACACATATCTCTGATTTACCCAAAAGCATAAACGAAATCCACAGCTACAAAGCCAAGAGAAACAAGATCACACGTTGCGTGCAATAAAAGCGTCCCAATATGATGACATGATATCTAAGCGTTGCCAAATTTTAGCGATATGGATAGGGAAGACTCTTTGGGGTGGGGGATTAACATAAATCTCGTATACCTCTGTGGCTTTCCCACCGCTCCACTCGCCGAACAAACAACCTCATCTCACATGGACATAAAAAGGAAATATGAATGGTGAAATACAATGAACTACCTGATAGGATCGCTTGAGTCTGCTTAGAGCTCACGCACGCTTGTCGTTGAAGCAGCAGTTGCTGTTGCTGCTAGCCATCGTGCCTGTGGCCGCCGTGCTGGTGATGCCCACTACCTCTGGCCATGGCACCCTTCTCCATGGAGATCACTACTGCGACGTTCCTCACCTCCTTCAGCACCTTGGCCCTGGGCGTCGTCGCACTGTAGCGCTACAAAGGAGAAGACCAACCTCTGATGTATGATTGATCATAGATTTGCCTCATGAATAATCTGTTTAATTTTTGATTTTTCATATTATTTTCAATGAGGATACTACCATACCAAATGATCTTCTCCCTTTGTGATAAAGTGTTTCTATTCCTCTGGATCTGGAATTTCTTCATCAATATCACTACGTATCAGTCTATCAGAGCCTCGTTTCCAACTATATCATAGTATATCCTTCTAACAACAACCAACTAATCGTTGACTATTCTTTGGTTTCGACGTCGTGTTATTTAAAAGATAGTAAAATATCAAAAGGGTAAAAAGGATGCAATAGGTATTCTATGACGTTATATCTACAACGGTGTCTGCATATGAGTACTCACCGAATTAATCAAGCAAATAAACTCAAGTGTACTTGCACGACCCATGACGCATAAAGTCCAATCTCCTTAGAATGGCCATGAATATCACAAAATAGTGCCCATGGTCAGCCGATTGCAAAACATATGAACACAACAATACCAATAACCTGTGCAACGATAAATAGGAAGGATTAACCACATGCATTATTGGTTATCCAGTGGATGTAATCAAAGGAGGAAGGATTTAGGCAACTTAACCATACTTTTCCAGGAAGATCCAAGCGGTTTGCGGAGGGATCTTGTCAACCAATGGCAGCTTAACGAACCGCACAATTGTCCGCTGCGCGGAGCTAGAGAGCGTGAGTGTCCTGGCAGACATGTTCTCCTGCATGGAGTTCATGTCCCTCTCCCCTGTCCCGTTTGCCAGGTCTGACCTACATTGTCTCTCCGCCACATGCTGCGACAGCGTGTTGCCGCCATTGGTGCCCCTTGATGCCACCTCTGTTGCCACTGCATTGAATAGCGTGCGAGAGTGCCTCTACAGTGTCTTCCTGTTTGCCTCCAATTGCTACTGCAAAGAGAAGCCAAACACCCAATCCACTATCATATTGTCTGAGAAAACTAAACGCGCCTCTTCTACCCCAAATTTTCAGTTACACAAGAAGAAGAGGCGACTAATCTCTGGCGCTGGGAGAGGACAAAGGGGAGGCAACGACGGTGACTCACCTGCAAAGAGAACCAAACACCCAATCCACTGCCACGTCTGTCTCGAGCGAGGCCTGTGTGATGACTGTAGCATCCCAAAAATTCAAATCCTGAAATTTTCTCAAACTCACCCTAAATTCAAAATGAATTTCAAGTTTCATTTCAAAATGTTTGTTTGCGAGTTGATATCAACAAATAAAATATAGTGGTCTATATTATCTCCAAAATCCTCCTCAAAATATCCTACAAATATTTTCTGAGTGATCCCCCTCAAATTCTTTCCAGAAATACTGCCCAGATATTTCCCTAGTGATCCCCTTCAAGTTCTTTCCAGAAATACTGCCCAAATATTCCACCGACATATCTCCAGATATTTTCCTCTTGAGAAATACCTTCAGAATCATTTTTCAAGTCCCTACAAATATTTTCTTCATAACTTTCCTCATGCCCATACGTATACGTATGCCTCCAGTGTCATACGGTGAGCTCTACAAGATAATTACACTTATACAAGACAAATACATGCTAACCTCCCACTAATCCTCTCATCCTCCCACTAATCCTCTCATCCCTCCCCCTAATCCCCCCACCATGGCTATAAATAGAGGGGCAAGGGCCTCCTCTCATCCCACCCCAAGCCATTTCATGGCAACTCTCTTCCCCCCCACACACACCCACTCCATGTTCCACACAAGCACACACTAGCACAAGGATCGTTCGATCGTTCTTCGATCGTTCGTCCCCTGTTCTTAGTTTGTTCGTTCGTTCGTCCGATCGTTCGATCGTTCGTCCGATCGTTCATGGTTCGTTCGTCCGTTCGTCCGATCGTTCGATCGTTCGTCCGTTCGTTCGTCCAAATAATCTTTTTTCCTACTGTTATGCTGCCGAAATTCCGATCGTTCGTTCATTCGATCATTCGATCGTTCATCGTTCGTTCATAGTTCCTATTCATCGTTCATCGTTCGTTCATAGTCCCTATTCATCGTTCTTCCAGATAATCTTTGTCCTGCCGTTATGCTGCCGAAATTCCGATCGTTCGTTCGTACGATCATTCGATCGTTCGTCCGTTCGTTCGTCCAAATAATCTTTTCCTGCCGTTATGCTGCCGAAATTCCGATCGTTCGTTCGTCCGATCATTCGATCGTTCGTCCGTTCGTTCATAGTTCCTATTCATCGTTCATCGTTCGTTCATACGAACTATTCACTATCACTATTCACCATTACTATTCATCGTTACTATTCACATACACTATTCATCATCGTTACTATTTATCATTACTATTCATCATCGTTACTATTCATCGATGATATATATAATTTCTTTTCCATCGCCACTATTCATCGTTACTATTCATCGGTCATCTAGTCATCCCAAATTTTAACTACTCATACATCATGCTGTCCAGTCCACCTAAGACCAGCCAGACCCATATTCCAGTCATACGAACTCCGGTGACTGTGATTTTCCTTCCAGTAGGGAACTTCCCATCTGGTCACCCATCCTAGGTTTCCCCAAGTTGAGCATGCTTGACTTTGAGATTCCTTCGAACCAGGCTCCCAAACTCAGATTCCAATAATTCTCGTTTCTAAATTCTTATCAAACTATTCCCTATTAAACCATGTCATCCCTTAAGCATAGTCCATATTCCAGAAAACTCCCAAAATACTCTTGTCCCATATTCTGCCTATAACTCTCCTGTTCATACTAAGTCAGACGATTCATTCGTCACTATTCTCACCAACAGTGAACTTCACTGTGCTACACCACATACACTCAGCTATAAATACACCTAGCTACCATCTCCCTCTCCACACACACTCAACACCCTCAGCCAAGGCAAACACCCCACCCACTCAGTTACTCTGCTCTGCCAGCTACACGCATAGTGTCGCTTCGCCTCCAGTCCACCCTCCTGGTAAGCACCTCCGCTCCACCACTAGTAGTATCTCAACACCACATGACACATATTCTACTCAAGACTCTACCCATCCATGTATCACTATTCTGACCACTATACTAAATATTTGTTGGTATACTTGCTCGTTTGTATGTTTGCTTGTTCATGTTGCATAGTTATCAGAGCGTTCGTGCCGTCTCGTGGAGGCCAGATCCGCGAGTCTACGCTAGGCGGTGGAGCCAGAAGCCAGTTCCGCGAGCTCCCCTTCCCCCTTCGCCGAATAAGCACGGCAAGCTCACTGGATCCCTTTGATGCATAAATTACCTATGATTTTTGAACCACAACCCTCAGCCTGTTATTTTATGCATGATATGATTTTGAGACAAGTTATTATGGCCACCCAAGCCGCTTGCCGCAATCAATCCTTAATATATTTGTTACAAATGATTTGAGAAAAGGTGTGAGTTTTTCAAAAGAAAATGCTTTTCAAAATGTGTATGATGAAGGGTTTTCACCCTTATCACCTGTGAGTGGGATAATCAGGGACTCCCTGGTTTAGGGGAGGGCCTAAGGTGATGGCTCAGCTGGTTTAGGCGTGAGCAGAAGGATTGTCCCCTCGTATAAGGACCGGTTTGTCATCTTTCACTACCTGTACTCATGATAAGTACAACCACTCGAGACTGTGTGGGCAGTCACTCAATCTGAACTCGTACGGTCCAACCCCAGGGTTATGAAGGCTGGGGAGCACCGGGAGGATAAGGAGGGGGAAAGTTTTGTCCGGTTTGGACATGGTGGTGGCCTGACTCCTTCCGGATAACCGTTAAGGTTAGGACGTACGGGGAAAGAAAGAGATTCGGATTCGGATCTCATTGATCATGAGATCGTAGAGCCGGACTAGTGGGTAAAGTGTACACCTCTGCGCAGAGTTTAAACCTATTCGAATAGTCTGTGTCCACAGGAATGGACGAGTCTGGTATGGTATGGCAATTAATGTTTTGTTTTCCAAAAAAAGAGATGCTTTTGAGAAAAGTGGTTTCTAAAAAGGTTCGGCGGTTGAGCCGTGAGCTATGGTGGACGGGAAGTCCAGTAGTTGTTTTTGAAAAGGAAAACCAGTGGGAAACTGCTGAGATACCTGGATGGTTTAGTCCAGGGGATTTTGTTCTAATATTGAAAAACTTCCTGCTCCTTTTGGAGAGGATGCACTTTGCAAAATACAAAATGTTTTTCAAAACAACCCTGCATAAAATATTGTTGTTTCTGCAAATATCCTGAGCTCTACATATTCCATGCATTATATCTGATTTCCCCATTGTGATATCCTAGCCCCTGGGATGGTGATTTCCTGGCCCAAGGCTTAATAGAATTAATAGTGTAATCATACCAACAAGGTGCATCTTCTTTTTCGGAAGCCTATCTCGAAAGAACCTCCAAGTTAAGCGTGCTTGGCTTGGAGCAATTTGGGATGGGTGACCGACCAGGAAGTTTTCTCGGGTGCGCATGAGTGAGGACAAAGTGTGCACAAAAGACTCGTGTTGGTCTGTAGGGACAATATATGATCCTAGAGAGCTGCCAGGAGTAAGTACCGCCGGTCCAGGGATTGGACGGGGTGTTACAAGTGGTATCAGAGCCAACCCTCGCGGTTTCACGGGCGTGTGTGGGCTAGGGGGTTCGGGTATATGGTGCATGGCGCATGTGGGCCTGGAGTGGTCACATGGCATGGCATATGACGACACTAGACACACAGACGTGGCTAAGAGGGGAGGTTCCTGGATTGGGGTTGACCGACGAGGACGTCGGTCTTCTAAGGGGGTGGATTGTGATATCCTAGCCCCTGGGATGGTGATTTCCTGGCCCAAGGCTTAATAGAATTAATAGTGTAATCATACCAACAAGGTGCATCTTCTTTTTCGGAAGCCTATCTCGAAAGAACCTCCAAGTTAAGCGTGCTTGGCTTGGAGCAATTTGGGATGGGTGACCGACCAGGAAGTTTTCTCGGGTGCGCATGAGTGAGGACAAAGTGTGCACAAAAGACTCGTGTTGGTCTGTGGGGACAATATATGATCCTAGAGAGCTGCCAGGAGTAAGTACCGCCGGTCCAGGGATTGGACAGGGTGTTACACCCATTCCGTGGGTGAAGGTGGGCTGCTGAGTACGTTTGTACTCACCCTTGCTTATTTGTTGTTTTTCAGAAAAAGGAGATCGGGTAAGAGTTACGACTGTTCCCAACCTTGCCTGTGGCTATTGGACCGCTGAATTGCTTCACTGTGTATATCGGGCTGCTTCAGCCCCACTCTGATGATATGTCCCGAGTTGTGGACCAACTCTTAAAGTTGTTCGCCACCTTTGTAGGTTTGTCTCGTTTAAGCAGATTTGGTATCATCTGATGTATAAATGTGTTTACTAGCCTCCTGGACTAGTAATTGTATCACATTTGAGTCCCAGAGGATTGGGACGCTTCAATGACGCTGGTGGGCGATGATGCGGGGAGGCATCGCGGGGAAGGCGGAAGAGGAAGCCGAGGATGGACGCGATGAATGAGGACGGAAAGGCGGCGCGATAGATCGAGCATAGGCAGCCGACGTGGCCGAGCGATGAGCTGGTGTCGGAGTCGAAGGCACAGGGTGAGGCGCCCGGGTCGGCAGTGTTGGCGGATCGCGGCGTGGTGGGGCCAATGGCCTCGATCTCGCGCCAGCACTGAGCGACGAGGTCAGGGCCCCCGCTAGCGGGACCTAGGTGGGCGCGGTGGCAGCTGCAGCCGTGGAGGAGGCGTCGACGCCAGGGATGGCTCGCGCGGTGATGGGGTCTCGTGGCGGCTGCATCGCGGTGATCTGGCGGTGGGATCTGGGAGGTGGGAATTGGGGACGCGAGGGGGAGTGGGGGTTGCGACGGCTACGGAGAGAGGGAGCTAGAGTTGTCACGGCGGGAAAGGACTGACGGAATGGGAATGGCAGAACAGGGAATGGAAGCCTACCCCTTACTGCCTTAATAAGTAGTATAGATAATTGTATTTAATACATTATTGAACTTATGAATTCTATGTGTCAAAACCTACTCCTAGTTTGCTACAATGGTAAAAATAGTCCTTTCAACCTGCACTCTGGAATTGAAAAAAATATGTGTCGGTACCCTGAATTAGGGGTACCCTCTTCTACAGTATGAAGGCGATGTACATGTACGACGTCTCCAGATCACACGGAGAACCGCACCCGACCCCACCACATGGGCAGGTCTAAAGGCACCACATGGCAAGGAAAGATAATACATCCCAGGATGCATCATTGGGTCCGGACCCCCACAGTAGGACACCGGACCCCTGTGCGTACAAGTCTGGAGCTCCCAAGAAGGCATGCTGGGTCCCTCGGGTAGGCCCCAGGTCCGTCCGAGTAAGGTTCGGGCCTTAGCAAGGTCCCGGGACGGGGAGGACCCCGGCTTGAGTAAGGGTCCGGTGCTGACACGCGTCCAGGCCCTGCCCTGCGCTCCCCGCTCAAGCAGAGACCCACTACTGTCACGTGGCTTGTGGTCCATGACATAAGCCAACGGGTTGGGCCTGACGTGAGGCCCATGACGTCGCGCAGCCTCTGCATTTATTGCGGAGAGGATGCGCCTCCTGCCACCACGCTGACGGGTGACGTGCCCTCTCAGCATTTAATGCGTCCTGTCCAATCCGCTGGCAGGCGGCGTCAAGGTCTCCCAGCAGACGGCGCGCCTGTCCAGTCTGTTGACAAACAGTGCGCCCGTGCCAAGCGGCGCACTGAGTTCATCATCCCTTCTATGAGAAGCCTCCCCTGCACGCCGAAGATGCGCAGATCTCGGGTGTCAGGGCATGAGAAGATCGCTCCAGGAGCAAACGTTTGTAGCCCCAAGTGCTTTGTTCTTTATGTCCCTGGGCCCACATGTTGGGGCCCAGAACCTTTGTGCATGCCCCCCTTCAGCTATAAAAGGGGAGGCATGCGACGTTACAAGACAGATCCAATCTTAGGCTCACTCAGAAACCCACGAGTTCATACAAGCTCTCAAGCAATACATCACATAGTGGAGTAGGGTGTTACGCTCCGGCGGCCCAAACCACTCTAAATACTTGTGTGTTCTTGTGTTTCCACCTAGTTTCCAACTAACAAGCAAAATGCCTAGGCCCCTCCTCATCTTAGGATTTAGGGTGGGTGCACTCCGCCACCCGGCCGGAGATTTCCTCTCCGACATTTGGCGCGACAGGTAGGGGGCTAGGCATTAGGTTTTTGCTTGTTTCCTTGCTCAAGCATGATGGTGCAAATCGTTGAGCACCGTGCCGTGACTTCGGTAGATTTCGCGGTGGAAGGAGAAGCTGCTTCTTCCATGCCACAAGTTCCCAACCACCCCGTGCCAGGCACTGCTGCTGTGCACGTCGCACTGCAGCGCACGGCTGCACAAACGTCCCGGACTCCATCGAGGGCGACTCCGGGGGCATTGTCAGCAGCCAGGGAGTTGTTGCGACACCCTCCAAGCTCCACGGCCTCACCAGGGGCCATGAAACAATGGCGGGACGATGTCGACCGACTACTCGGTTTCGCACATTCTACCTCGACCAGGCCGAGGACACGGTCATCCCGGCGCCAACACGAGGCGTCAGCGTCTGTGCGCTCGCCCTCAGTAAGGGGCGCACAGACCAATGATCTCCGGGCAGAGCTCGACTGCAGGCGTGCGGGAGAGGATGCCCGGGTCTCTTTGGAAAGGGCGTGCGAGCGCCGCCAGAACATCAGTGGTTGCAATCTCGATCAAGACTTCGCTGCGGTTGCACCGCAGACACCAATGGGCACCCGGTCCCAAACAGGTGTCCCCTTGGTCGGTGTGGGCTGCACCACCCTCGCATATCATTTCCACGCGGCGTCATGGCCACGCAAGTTCCGGCCACACCTGCCGGAAAAATACGACGGAACATAGAACCCATCGGAGTTCCTGTAGGTGTACGTCACCGCCATCACGGCAGCAGGTGGAAACACCGCTGTGATGGCAACATATTTTCATGTTGCCTTGTCTGGACCTGCCCGGACCTAGCTCATGAACCTCACCCCGGGGTCAGTCTACTCCTGGGAAGAGCTCTGCGCGCGGTTCGTTGCGAACTTCGCCAGTGCTTAGCAGCAGCACGGTGTGGAGGCCCACCTCCATGCGGTGAGGCAGGAGCCTGGGGAGACTCTCCGGAAGTTCATCTCCCGCTTCACCAAGGTGCGAGGTACTATACCTCGTATTTCTGATGCGTCCATCATCACGGCCTTCCGACAGGGAGTACGTGATGAGAAAATGCTGAAGAAGTTGGCCACACATGACATGGAAATTGTCCCCGCACTCTTCGCTCTGGCCGATAAATGCGACAGAGCTGCTGAGGGCCGTGCATGGCACTCAGCCCCACAAACCGGGGCTGCCCAGTCGGGTGGCTCGGGCGCCGTCCCCCAGGGCGGAAAGAAGAAAAAGAAGAAGGACCGCGACTACCAGAAGTCGCGGTCCACCGCTCTGGTTGTCGTAGCCACGACCGAGGGCCAGGGCAACCGCAACAAACGTCCACGGCCACAAAGGGGTAACAGGGCTCATGCTCTGTGCACCCTAACGGTCACCACAGCGCCGATGAGTGTCACGAGATCATCGACCTCGCGAAACGCGTCAGTGAGCGGCGCGAGCAGTCTTCCAAAGACAGCTCCCCACCCCGTCGCCGACCTGGCAAAGAAAAGGTGGACGACGGCGAGGTGGTCGTAGCTGAATGGACCTCGGGTATCAGTCACCCGAGGGGGACCTGAAGGATGTCTTCGCTGGAGGCTCCTACTCCGGTGGAGACAACTAGACGGACCCTAGAGGGACCCCGTGTTCCCCGGTCTACGGAGCTGGAGCTTGCTTTCCTCCGGAAACCCTTATGGATTCCCCACGGGTCTAGACTTCCAACGGGTACATGCAGGGATGGCCACAACCAAAGGCGAGGGCTCTCGTGTCAAATGCAGATGGGGACCCAGGGTCGGGACCTAGCCCTACGGCAAGTACCAAACCAAGAAGGGCTCCGCAACTCTCCCCCTGCTGGGAAGGACCCTTCAAGGTAACGGGAATGCGCCGACCCGAGGGCAACCATCCAGCTACGACCGAAGGAGTCCCTCACCCTGATGCTGGAACATCTATGTAAGTTCTATCCATAGAGCAAGTCTGAGGGGTCGATTTAGTTTCCCTTTTGTAACCAGGTAGCGCATACGGGTACGCCAACCCGGTGGGGTCTGTCCCTATAAACCCGGTCTGTTGGTCTACACCCATGCATGATGAGTTATACAGAAAAACTACCCCCTCAGTTGAGCCTCTATGATAGTTCCATCTCGCTACTCCATGGTCTTACCTTGCAGTATTTTTTCAGCCAATACTTTTTATCTAACCCACTCGTATGATTCCCATCTGTCCTGACGTGACGACATCCGAATTGAGCAGCCAGGCTTGCAGTGTAGGGCCCCCGATACAAAAGTTGGGAGGTCCGACAGCCTGGGGGTCGGCTCCAGAGAACGGGACCCCGTTCCATGGGATGGTCTAGAGCCTGTGTGGCCGCTTAGCATGGTTCCGTAGCCGAAAGCCTGCACACTCCACCACTCTGTGACGGGTACCTAGTATTTGGGGCTATAAGTCCTGTGGGTCCGACAACCTCGGGACCAGAACTAGAGAACGGACATTAGTCTTCTGGGGTGGTCCGCCGCCCCCGTGGTGTACGACGTCTTGTACGGCCCCCCGGTGTGGCCACCGGCGCAGAAGAAGCCATGGATGTGGCGGACCTGCGTACGGCGCGACCGTCGCCCGTGCGGTGGACGGGAAGCCACGCCCCAACCAAACGGCAGGAGGCAGAGTCGGAGGCGGCACCGAGGCCACCCAAGCCGGGGAAGCGGGCACGCGGCAGCCGGTGGCACCTGCAGTCGGCCGGTCCCACGTACCCGAAGTTCGCCCCCTCCGCACGGCTGGTGAACGCCCTTCTCCCTCGAATGCTGGAGGAAGAAGCAGGCCGCCAGCCCATGCGTAAGGTGGGACCCCAACTCGGCTCGCCCTCCTCCCTAGCGCGGATGATGAACATCCTTGAAGCTGAGGGCAGGGGGAGGCCGCAGCCCGGCTCGCTTCTCTCCACCACAAGGCTGGTGGTCATCCCTCTAGATGACCACTGGTGGGGGGTGGCGGTCGGGCTGCATGATGAAAATCCTTGAAGCCGAGCAATGGCGGAAGAGCGCCAACCCCCACGGGGTTGCGCTCCTCTAACAGCAGCAAGAAGAAGACAAGACCGGCAGCACCACCACGAGCGCGAGCTCTCCGGCGGTGAGATCGCCGGAGGGGGCGGCCTTGACGCAGATCCCTCTAGAGAACATTGGTGCACCCCATTTGGAGGCTCGGAAGGAGGAAGGGTGCGATGAATGCGAGAGGAGCAAGGCATGGCTACTACCCGGGAGATCGATCCCTTTTTAAAGGCAGATCTCCCCACTCGCGCCCCAAAGCGTCACGGGCAAAGTCTCCCCCGACGTGCTCCAGGGTTCCCACCCTATGACACGGGGG
Organism: Zea mays; assembly: GCF_902167145.1. Taxonomy (NCBI): domain Eukaryota; kingdom Viridiplantae; phylum Streptophyta; class Magnoliopsida; order Poales; family Poaceae; genus Zea; species Zea mays. Next base: position 12,639,839 of record NC_050096.1, on the reverse strand, counting down.
CCAGGCCCCACATGTCATACAGACTGACCCGACGCACGAAGAAGGCGAACCACCGCACAAGGAGCGTGCAACTGCCGCGCAGTTATGCGCCCCTTAATTTTCGGAGCAACCAGCGGTCAGGAAGGTGAACCGCCACGCAAGAAGCGTACAACCACCTCGCGGTTGTGCGCCCCCTCAGCCTTGCTGCAACCGGCGGTCCAACATGGGGGCCCAGGCCCACATGTCATACAACCGGCGCGCCGGTTACCAGGTGCGGAAAAATCGCACCGTCGCTCGCGCCAATGCCACGTCTTCTCGAGGCCGTCGGGAAAGACTGAAAAGATAAGTTTTCAGAACCAGTGCAGCGACTCGAGGCAGCCCGCGCATGGCTGTAGGATCTAGGACACCGGCTAGAGGGGGGGTGAATAGACGATTTTGACTAAAAACAACAATACTAAGTAAATTTAATCAATACAACAAGAGGAATAAATTTACTAGTGTCAATAAGTAAACAATGTATGAAAGACAACTACGGAGATTGAATACTTGAAGAACAATAAGCAAAACACTAATCAATTGCAAGGCAATAAGTAATGCTAGAAGGAATAGACACCGAAATTTATCCCGTGGTATCGGTGATTTGCCGATCACCCCTAATCCACGTTGAGGTGGACTTCAAGCTCTCACTTGCTCCTCTATCAAGACACGACTTGATCTTTGAGCCAAGTGGACAAGAAATCACTCAATACCTTGATTCCACTAATGTCACCTTTGCCGCTCCGGCGAGGTAGGCGCGAACCCCTCACAATCAACACCGCGGCTTCTCCACAATCTTCTTGGAGAGCTCGACGGAGACAATCACCCGAGCCGTCTAGGAGGCGGCAACCTCCAAGAGTAACAAGCCAACGACGCTTGCTCGGTGTACCACCCAGTGCCTCAAGAATCACCAAATGATGCAAATGCACTAGGAACCCTCAATCTCTCACTAAAATGCAATCTCAAGCAAAGAGTGTGAGAGAGTGAGTTGGAGGATCACAAATGAGCTCAATGTGTGCAAGGAATGGCCAAGAGAGGTCTCACACACGAGCTACCCTTCTATTTATAGTCCCCCATCTAAAACCAACTGTTATGTGCAAAAGGGGGCAGTTCTGCGCACACGCGGACCGTCCGCGCCCTAGGGCCGGACGGTCCGCCGTACACCATAACGGCTATAATGACCGTTGAAACATGTCAGAGCAGACTCAAAAGGTGGGTCCGGACAGTCCGCCCTTCAAGGCCGGACCGTCCGCGACCTGGCAATTTCAAACACCCGAGCCTCGGATCAAACGGAGTTAACACACGCGGACCGTCCGGCTATAAATCCCGGACCGTCCGCGACCTGAGACAGTACTGTCCGGACTGGTCCCCCGGACCGTCCGTAGTACAAACCAATAAAAACACACAGTCCCTGTCCAAAAACGAGTTATACACATGCGGACCGTCCGCGCCTCACAGGCGGACCGTCCGCCTATAATTCAGGGACTGACCCGAAGCCACCTTCCTCTGGTCAGGACTGCGGACGGTCCGGCCCTAAGGCCCGGACGGTCCGCAGTGCAATAGAACACAGAGTCAACACAAATGGTCAAACCCCGGACCTGCTGGAGGATCACGGACGGTCCGCCCCCGAGGGCCGGACAGTCCGCGCGACCAAGACTTCTCAAATTTCAAACATGCTTTTGAATGAACTTTTAACTCACGAAATGAGAAGCGCTGTTAGCCCTTATGCAAATGCAACTACTTGATGCTCTATGAGGCACTAAGTTTTACACAGATCTAAGTCATTGACCCCTCTTAATAGTACGGCTATCTAGCCTACTAATCCGGTCAAGTATCTTCTCTAAACACCTCAAGACCGGCAAAAGTAAAACCTATATTATACCTTTGCCTTCATTTGATCCACAACCAATGCGTATGACTCTTCAACATTTCCTGTTCTATGTGGTCCAACCCTGCATTCTTATTTCTCCAAGAATCGTTAGTCCACACGTAGTTGTCATTAATTACCAAAACATTACCAAAGGGGCCTAGATGATTCACAATCTCCCCCTTTTTGGTAATTGATGACAACACCACATAGTATATTAAAGAGAAGTTTAGTTTCTCCAAATCTCTCTCATACCTAAGGTATAAGATAGATCTTGGAGATGAGTTTCATAGGACTTATCTTGATTTGAAGTTCTGTCCAAGAGATAGATAAATCCCAATAAAAACTCAGTATGCAAGAAAGGCTCCCCCTAAGTGTGTGCAGGATTATTTGAAGTTGAAGATATAACACACATAATATATTGGAGCTTGATGGAGACTTTCCTACAATCATGGTTATCGAGGCATACAAGAAATGATCCGTAGAGTGAGCGCAGCAATTATAATCACATCTCGATTAACCACACACAGAGTAATTTGAACTAAAACATAGTTCATCCCACAGAATATTACAGATAATAGTCCACAGACATACGACATAGAGTTAATGGATCAAACCAAGTTCCGAAAGCATAAGACATAAACTAAAGCGGCATGAAAAGGTAAAATGCATATGCATGGTCTTGATGTCCACATAGAACCACCAACTCCCCCTGAAAGAAACGCCAGACAACTTCTCTTCCACTTCTCTCCCCCTTTGGCATCAATTGCCAGAAAGGAGAGGCCTCACTGATCACCCGGCGGAGGATGCATGTTGTAGTAATGAGTGCTGAAGGTGTCAAACAGGGAGGAGAACTGGCCAAAGTCCTGCTGGAGCTGCTGCTGCCTCTGACTTATATCATGCATGTTGTCAGTTGTAGAAAGATTGTCAAACTGACTGGAGAGAGCACCCATGTTATCTTGAAAACTTTGTTGCATATTATTCAGCCTTGACATGATGGGATCAGTGACATTAGTGTGAATTTGATCATGAAACTCAGAAAATTCAGAGTTAAGTGCATCCCAGTTACTGTCAAAGCGAGACTGCATGTCATCAAGGCGGTGATCCACATGTGACATCAGGCCATCAAAGCGAGCATCAATATGAGTCTCCAGCCCTTGCTGCATATTGTGAAAATAAGGATCAAAATATCCTGGAGCAGGCTCCCAATAGTGCTGAGGCTGAGGAGGAGGAGGAGGAGGAGGCATCTGCTGTTCCTCAACATTAGGAGCTGCTCCACCCTCATAGCCAGGGTCTTCCTCATCATCTGGGAATGGAGTGAGTGGCCTGGTGAGAAACCCTATCTCATTCTTAAAAGGCCTGAATGGAGTGTGAACAATCTCACATGGGCCCTCAAATCTTGTCTTGGATTTAATGAGAGCCATAATGTAGGGAGCATATGCCAAGTTTTGATTCTTGTCCATCTTTAAATCATTAAGCTGCCTCATCATGAAAAGAACAATGTTCATGACTTCACCATTCATGATGTGCTGGATTATGTTCCAGAACTTATCGCGAATTTTACTCTTATCACCACTCTTGGGAAGAATGGTGACTCTGGCAATCTTGTTGATGACAGCAGGATGATGTCTGAGTCCTGCTGTTTCTCCAAACCTCCTGGGTATACCGAGCCTGGCTGGCTCATAAAACTGCACAAAATCCTCAAAATTATCTTCAGTATAAAGATCCACCCCAGCATAAATGGTGCCATAGTCCAGACTGTTGGCAGCGGCAAAGTCAGCAAAAGAAGCAGAATACCGCTTGAAGCCAGTCATCCAGGTGATAGATTCTGCTGCAATATCAATCTCTGAGGTAGCCAAGAATTGCTTAACTGCCATTTCATTGAAATCGGTGCGCTGCCCCATAAACTGATATAACCCACATGTTTCAAATTTGGGGATGAGACCCTCCATGACTGATTGACTGAGCAAGAAGGACCAATCAATCACCTGATGCTTATGAAAATTGGTATCCACCAGGGTGCCCCAAAAGACATCAAACTGCAGCTGAGTGTGGAAAAACTGGATATTTGTATCTGATGGCAGAGCATACTGGTTCACAGTCCGTCTAGAGCAGTACTCAGCCATAGAAAATCTCCGCTTGGGATAAGTCCATCCTTGGATATCAATGGGATAATCTGGATGAACATGAAGAAAATCTTCAGCATCCATGGATACAGTGCCCCCAGCTGAGGATTGGGCCTCTGAATCAGTGGTCGGTGTATAGTCATCATCATTGCCACGAGGGCGCTTAGATTTAAAGCGACCTGCAAGTTTCTTGCGGAGACCACCAAAACCACTGCAACAAGGTGACAGACATCCATAGATAAATAATTGATACCAATCACCACTTATAAAAAGGAATGGAATGGTAATGCTCTGCCAGGGTCCGGACTGTCCGCGCTAGGGGGCCGGACTGTCCGCGCCAGAGGCCCGGACGGTCCGCGTCCACCGGGCGGACGGTCCGCGACCGACCAGGGGCGACGCCAAGAACCCTAGCCGCCACAAGTGTTCAATTTGATGTTTTTGCAGATAATACCCAGCAAAACAAGTTCAAAATTTTGCATAGCATTGATATTGAGGAGAACTATCAATCCCACCAATCAGATTTTGAAACCCACTGCTCAATTTCAGATCAGAGAAGAAACCCAAATAATCTCAAAGTTGAAGAAATTTGATGAAATCCACAAGATTGGAAGATACCGTGATGAAGACATGTTGATGGAATGTTGCCACAAGCTGTCGGACTGTCCGCGCAAATCTTCACTTCACCGTCCGCGCACACTCGACACAGGGGAGTATTTGGTGAGAAGAGAGCTAGAGAGAACAAGCAAATGGGCACAACTGGCAAGTCTGCGGGTACTGCCTCTTTTTCTGCTCTGTCGCGGACGGTCCGCGCTGGGGCGGCGGATGGTCCGCGCCCTGATGTGTCCAGACGGTCTGCGAAGCTGAACGGACTGTCCATTTCCTGATGGTGCGGACGGTCCGCGGTCCATGGGCGGACGGTCCGCGGCCTGACACTCATTTTTCCAATTTCTGTCCACTTTCTGATTTTGAATTCCGAATCCGAATTGGTGCTCATATATGGACATTTTGACCAATCCAAGAGTTGGTATGCATGCATATACATATGATGTAATTGAGTAATGCAAAATTTTGGAATTAAACTTTCTAGAGTAATTAGAAATAAAAAATACACAAATAATACCAAATAAATAGCATAAAGAGCATACTTAGACCCGAGATGCAAGACGACACATGTGTGATCAACTTTAAGCCACATTTGAGATATCGAGCACATTCATTTCACTTCTTAGAGAACAAAATCTTGTTTCATCCAAAGGTTTTGTAAAAATGTCTGCTAATTGATCATCGGTGCCAATGGAATAAATAGAGATATCTCCCTTGCCAACATGATCTCTTAAGAAGTGATGCCGTATATCAATATGCTTGGTTCTTGAGTGTTGGACCGGATTGGTAGCCAATTTTACCGCACTCTCATTATCACACATGAGAGGCACATTCTTGAAAATAACTCCATAGTCCAATAAGGTTTGTTTCATCCATAATAGTTGAGCACAGCAATTTCCGGCCGATATATATTCCGCCTCGGTGGTAGATAGAGCAACCGAATTTTGTTTCTTAGAAGACCATGAAACAAGAGATCTACCAAGAAATTGACAACAACCGGAGGTGCTTTTTCTATCAACTTTGCACCCCGCATAGTCCGAATCCGAATATCCAATTAATTCAAATTGTGCACCCTTGGGATACCATAGACCAATATTGGGAGTATACTTCAAATATCTTAGAATTCTTTTAGCGGCCTTCAAGTGAATCTCTCTAGGAGAAGCTTGAAATCGAGCACACATGCATACACTAAACATAACATCGGGCCTAGATGCGGTAATATAAAGCAAACTACCAATTATTGAACGATAAAGTTTTTGATCAACTATAGTACCTCCTTCATCTAAGTCTAGATGACCATTTGTTGCCATTGGAGTCTTGATAGGCTTAGCATTTTCTAAACCAAACTTCTTGAGCATGTCCTTCAAATATTTTGATTGACTTATAAAAATTCCATCTTTCAATTGTTTGATTTGAAGGCCAAGAAAGAAGCTCAATTCTCCTATCATAGACATTTCAAATTCCTTTGACATCATTTTTCCGAACTCCTCACAAAATAATTCATTAGTAGATCCAAAAATAATATCATCAACGTAGATTTGACAAACAAATAAATCTTTGCCAATTCTTTTAGTGAATAGAGTAGTGTCAACCTTCCCAATTTTGAAGTCTTTGGAAAGCAAGAAATCCCTAAGCCTTTCATACCAAGCGCGTGGAGCTTGCTTAAGCCCATAGAGAGCTTTAGAAAGCTTGAACACATGGTTAGGTCTTTTGGGGTCCTCAAAACCGGGAGGTTGTTCAACATACACTAGTTTATACATGTCCAACGGGCCGTGCCGGGCCGGCCCGGCCCGGGCACGGCTTGGCCCGGCACGAGAGGCCTCAGTCCAAGCCCGGCACGGTTCGGTATCGTGCCGGGCCGGGCCGGCCCGCGGGCTAGCTAACGCGGTCCAGGCCCGGCACGGTTATTCTTACACGGGCCGTGCCGGGCCGGAGGCACGGCGGGCCTGTCGTGCAGGGCCGGGCCCGGTCCCATAAACAAAAAAAACACTCTAAAATTCAGAATTTAAAGGTAATATTTAAATTTATTTTAGATTTAATTAGTTATATTTATAATTTTAGATACATATTTGGATAAAGAATTTCAGATACACATATAAACATATATCACAAGTCAAAATCCTCTCATATAATAACATATCATAGCTAAAAATAGACTGACTGTTATAAAATCAGACCCTTAAACGGGCCGTTATCGTGCCTACCAATTAATCGTGCCGGGCCCGTGCCTGCACCGCGGGCCCGACGGTCAGCCCAAGCCCGGCACGGCTATTGGACCGGGCCGGCCCGGGCACGCCTCTAGTCGGGCCGGGCCGTGCTCGTGCCGGGCCACGACCGTGCCGGGTCACGGGCCCACTGCCGGGTCGGCCCGTTTGGACATGTATACACTAGTTCACTAATCTTACCATTTAGAAAGGCACTCTTTACATCCATTTGGTAGAGCTTGATATTGTGTGCACAAGCATAAGCAAGTAGAATCCGGATTGCTTCTAATCTTGCTACGGGAGCAAATGTCTCCCCAAAATCCAATCCTTCAATTTGAGTATATCCTTGTGCAACTAATCTTGCCTTGTTTCTTACTACCACACCATCTTCATTGTGCTTGTTGCGAAACACCCATTTTGTACCAATAACATTGTGGTTCTTTGGTCTCTCAACAAGCTCCCAAACTTCATTTCGAGCGAAGTTATTTAATTCTTCATGCATTGCATTCACCCAATCAACATCAAGTAGAGCTTCATCTACACGGTTAGGTTCCATACAAGATACAAAAGAGAAATGTTCACAAAATGAAGCTATGCGAGAGCGAGTTTGAACACCCTTACTAATATCACCCACAATTTGATCAACCGGGTGATCCTTCACAATGGAATGATGAATTCTTGATACCGTTTGATAGTTGCTTGTTGAAGCATTAGGAGGAACCGTAGGTCTTGAAGTACCTTGATCATGAGTATCCATGGTTTCATCGAGTTGTTGGCTTTGGTGATCTTCCTCATTTATAGTTGAGGATGAAGGAATGACAACCACACTATCTTCATCATCATCTTCCTTTGGTTTTATTTCACCAATGGCCATTGTTTTTATTGCATTTATCAATTGAGTTCCCCCAACATCATCGAGATTATCACTCTCATCTTGAGACCCATTTGTTTCATCGAATTCAACATCATATGCTTCCTCAATAATACCATGAGTTTTGTTGAAGATTCTATAAGCCTTACTATTTGATGAATATCCAAGAAGAAAACCCTCATCACATTTCTTCTCAAATTTAGAAAGCCGGTTTCCCTTTCTCAAAATATAACATTTGCAACCGAATACCCTAAAATATGAGATATTTGGCTTTCTACCAATGAGCAACTCATATGGAGTTTTCTTCAAGAGCTTGTGACAATATAGTCTATTTGATGAATGACAAGCGGTATTTATTGCCTCGGCCCAATAAGAATCCGATATATTATATTCCGCTAACATAGACCTTGCCATATCAATAAGAGTTCTATTCTTTCTTTCAACAATACCGTTTTGTTCCGGGGTATATTTGGAAGAGAATTCATGTTTGATACCCTTGTCATCACAATATTGATCAATTCTTGCATTTTTGAATTCCGACCCATTATCACTTCTAACCTTTTTGATGTCAAAGTCAAATTGATTTTGAGCCAATATAGCAAATGACTTGAATGTTTCAAACACATTGGATTTGTCTCGTAGAAAATAAACCCAAGTAAATCTTGAATAGTCATCCACAATCACAAGACAATAAGAATTACCACCAATACTTACAAAAGATGTGGGCCCAAATAAATCCATGTGAAGTAATTCCAAAGGTCGATGAGTGGACATTTGACTTTTATTTGGATGAGTGTTTGCCACTTGCTTACCGGCTTGACAAGAGCTACACAATTTGTTCTTTTCAAACTTCACATCTTTTAATCCTCGAACTAAGTCATGCTTGGTTAGCCGATTGAGTTGCTTCATCCCAACATGACCAAGTCTTCTATGCCATAACCAACCTAGTGAAGCTTTTGAAAATAAGCAAGTTGTGAGCTTTGCCTCATTAGATGAGAAATCAACAAGATAAAGATTTTCATGTCTAAAACCTTTAAATTTAAGATTGCTACCATCAACACTAGAGATAATAACATCTTCAACTGTGAAATTGCAACAAAATCCTAAATCACATAATTGAGCTACGGAAAGTAAATTAAAATTCAAAGACTCAACCAATAGCACATTTGATATAGAATGATCATTTGAGATAGCAATTTTACCCAAACCTTTAACCTTTCCTTTATGATTATCTCCAAATGTGATACTATCATAATTTGAGCAATCTTCCTCACTCATTTGGGTAAACATCTTCATATCCCCGGTCATGTGTTGAGTACATCCACTATCCAACACCCAATGATTCCCTCCCGCCTTGTAGTTTACCTTAGCATCTCCCTTTGCCATGAGGCAATGGGGGGATGAGAAGAGTGAGGGAGCTTCCTTGATGGCAATTCCGGCATTAAGCTTGGATGAGGTGTCATCATCATCATCATCCGAGCTATCATCCGAGTCCCATTCAACTAAGTAGGCTTTGCCATCTTTCTTCTTGTTATAGTATTTCTTTTTCTTCTTGTCACTTTCATCTTTGCCCTTCTTCTTCTTGCTTGGACAATTCATGGCAATGTGACCGGGTTCCCCACACTCAAAACATTTTCTATCATTGAAAGCATTTCTTCTAGATGTTTGACCTCTTCTAGGTTGACCTCTTTTCATCTTCATGAATTTATTGAATTTCCTTACAAATAAAGCCATGTCACCATCACTCTCACTTTCATTTTCTTCATCATTGCTATCTTCCTTTTCAATTGCCTTTGAGGCCTTGGCTTTGAGAGCAATAGATTCATTTTTCACCTTCTTTGCCAAACTTAAAGCATCGGCTTGTGATTTCTTAAATATATCTTGAGTGAGAATTTCTCCCAATACTTCGGTTGGAGAGGTTGTAGATAGATCACTCCTTACTAGCATTGTCACAATAGTCTCATATTTCTCCGGAAGTGATCTAAGGAACTTGTGTGTGAAATCCACATCCGGTACATTAAAACCAAGTCCTTTGAGTTCATTTACAATCTCATTCAATCGATTGAACATATCGGATACACTCTCATCTTCTTTCATAATAAATTGCTCAAACTTCCCTTTGCACACATATAGTTTGGCACTCTTCACAATTGTAGTTCCTTCATGAATTTCCATTAGTTTTACCCAAATCTCATGAGCGGTTGTGAGATTCTTGATACGATTGAACTCATTTATATCAAGAGCATCATAAAAGACATTCATGGCTTGATCATTTGTGAGGATATTCTCATTATCACTAACGGATGGTTCATCTTCCTTCAATACAACAAATCCATCTCTAACAATTGGCCAAATTTTTCCACCCATTGCTCTAAGATGCATTGACATTCTTATTTTCCAATAATCATAATTGTTTCCATCAAAGTGTGGTGGCTTCCCAATGTGCACATTGTTGTTACTAGCCATTTTGTCCCACTCCGGGATGATTAGATCCACAAACAATGGAGTCCTCGGCTTCGATACCACTTGTAGGATCTAGGACACCGGCTAGAGGGGGGGTGAATAGACGATTTTGACTAAAAACAACAATACTAAGTAAATTTAATCAATACAACAAGAGGAATAAATTTACTAGTGTCAATAAGTAAACAATGTATGAAAGACAACTACGGAGATTGAATACTTGAAGAACAATAAGCAAAACACTAATCAATTGCAAGGCAATAAGTAATGCTAGAAGGAATAGACACCGAAATTTATCCCGTGGTATCGGTGATTTGCCGATCACCCCTAATCCACGTTGAGGTGGACTTCAAGCTCTCACTTGCTCCTCTATCAAGACACGACTTGATCTTTGAGCCAAGTGGACAAGAAATCACTCAATACCTCGATTCCACTAATGTCACCTTTGCCGCTCCGGCGAGGTAGGCGCGAACCCCTCACAATCAACACCGCGGCTTCTCCACAATCTTCTTGGAGAGCTCGACGGAGACAATCACTCGAGCCGTCTAGGAGGCGGCAACCTCCAAGAGTAACAAGCCAACGACGCTTGCTCGGTGTACCACCCAGTGCCTCAAGAATCACCAAATGATGCAAATGCACTAGGAACCCTCAATCTCTCACTAAAATGCAATCTCAAGCAAAGAGTGTGAGAGAGTGAGTTGGAGGATCACAAATGAGCTCAATGTGTGCAAGGAATGGCCAAGAGAGGTCTCACACACGAGCTACCCTTCTATTTATAGTCCCCCATCTAAAACCAACCGTTATGTGCAAAAGGGGGCAGTTCTGCGCACACGCGGACCGTCCGCGCCCTAGGGCCGGACGGTCCGCCGTACACCATAACGGCTATAATGACCGTTGAAACATGTCAGAGCAGACTCAAAAGGTGGGTCCGGATAGTCCGCCCTTCAAGGCCGGACCGTCCGCGACCTAGCAATTTCAAACACCCGAGCCTCGGATCAAACGGAGTTAACACACGCGGACCGTCCGGCTATAAATCCCGGACCGTCCGCGACCTGAGACAGTACTGTCCGGACTGGTCCCCCGGACCGTCCGTAGTACAAACCAATAAAAACACACAGTCCCTGTCCAAAAACGAGTTATACACATGCGGACCGTCCGCCTATAATTCAGGGACTGACCCGAAGCCACCTTCCTCTGGTCAGGACTGCGGACGGTCCGGCCCTAAGGCCCGGACGGTCCGCAGTGCAATAGAACACAGAGTCAACACAAATGGTCAAACCCCGGACCTGCTGGAGGATCGCGGACGGTCCGCCCCCGAGGGCCGGACAGTCCGCGCGACCAAGACTTCTCAAATTTCAAACATGCTTTTGAATGAACTTTTAACTCACGAAATGAGAAGCGCTGTTAGCCCTTATGCAAATGCAACTACTTGATGCTCTATGAGGCACTAAGTTTTACACAGATCTAAGTCATTGACCCCTCTTAATAGTACGGCTATCTAGCCTACTAATCCGGTCAGGTATCTTCTCTAAACACCTCAAGACCGGCAAAAGTAAAACCTATATTATACCTTTGCCTTCATTTGATCCACAACCAATGCGTATGACTCTTCAACATTTCCTGTTCTATGTGGTCCAACCCTGCATTCTTATTTCTCCAAGAATCGTTAGTCCACACGTAGTTGTCATTAATTACCAAAACATTACCAAAGGGGCCTAGATGATTCACAATGGCCCAGCGGTGGCATTAAGTACGAAAATCACGGGCCAGTCAATCGTGGGAATAGGCGTGGCAGTCGGCATGACCATAGGCGGGCCGGCAGTAATTGCGTCAACAGGCGCGCAGGGGCAGTAGGCCAACCGCTAATCAAGCTTTGGCCCCGCCTATAGGCTCGCATCCTCCCCTGAGGCGGCCCCGGGGGCCACTGTCAGTACCCTGGATCAGGGGTACCCTCTTCTACAGTGTGAAGGCGTTGTACATGTACGACGTCTCCAGGTCACACGGAGAACGGCACCCGACCCCACCACATGTGCAGGTCTACAGGCACCACGTGGCAAGGAAAGCTAATACATCCCAGGATGCATCATTGGGTCCGGACCCCCACAGTAGGACACCGGACCCCTGTGCGTACAAGTCCGGGGCTTCCAAGAAGGCATGTCGGGTCCCTCGGGTAGGCCCCAGGTCCCTCCAAGTAAGGTCCAGGCCTTAGCAAGGTCCCGGGACGGGGAGGACCCCGGCTTGAGTAAGGGTCCGGTGCTGACACGCGTCCAGGCCCTGTCCTACGCTCCCCGCTCAGGTAGAGACCCACTGCTGTCGTGTGGCTTGTGGCCCGTGACATAAGCCAACGGGCTGGGCCTGACGCGAGGCCCATGACACCGCGCAGCCTCTGCATTTATTGCGGAGAGGACGTGCCGCCTGCCACCATGCTGACGGGCGACGTGCCCTCTCAGCATTTAATGCGTCCTGTCCAATCTGCTGGCAAGCGGCGTTAGGGTCTCCCAGCAGACGGTGCGCATGTCCAGTCTGTTGACAAACAGTGCGCCTGTGCCGAGCGGCGCACTGAGCTCATCATCCCTTCTACGAGAAGCCTCCCCTGCACGCCGAAGGTGCGCAGATCTCGGGTGTCAGGGCACGAGAAGATCGCTCCAGCAGCAAACGTTTGTAGCCCCAAGTGCTATGTTCTTTATGTCCCTGGGCCCACATGTCGGGGCACAGAACCTTTGTGCATACCCCCCTTCAGCTATAAAAGGGGAGGCATGCGACGTTACAAGACAGATCCAATCTTAGGCTCACTCAGACACCCACGAGTTCATACAAGCTCTCATGCAATACATCACACAGTGGAGTAGGGTGTTACGCTCCGGTGGCCCGAACCACTATAAATCCTTGTGTGTTCTTGTGTTTCCACCCAGTTTCCAACTAACAAGCAAAACGCCTAGGCCCCTCTTCATCTTAGGATTTAGGGCGGGTGCACTCCGCCACCCGGCCGGAGATTTCCTCTCCGACAATATGTATACTAATTTTGTTTTATAGAAAAACTAATTCCTCACACTTAAATTATTATTGATTGATATGTGTTATTATGCTTCAGCCAGAGTATTAAAGAAACAACTTACAAAATCTATTACCAAAGTTTTAATAATATAACATAAATTGGACTATTTGTATTATCGATGTGTAGATAATTAAGAAAATATTTTTCCATTGTCGAGAAATTATAATAAATGGAGCTAAACAATGAAATAAGATGGAACTAAACAATGAAATCTCACATCAAAATACAGGGCATAGACCCTTATGGTCCAAATCCAAAGTGGGTCAAGATTCAGCATACCCAACCCTCCCTCCCCTCTAAAAGGGCCTTACATCCTTATTGACCAGACGCATTTGCAACCATACAAATAATACTCCCTCCATGGCTCCATCTCATGAAATAAAAAAATAAGGCATGCATGTTTTTCCAAAAAGATAATGTTTGAAAACTTTTTACTAATAATTCAGCCAAAAATATTTTTTAGTGTATGCATGTTATATATTTAAATTTGTATTCAAAAGTACTTTAATATGATGCTCATTTTGTATTTGTTAATGGTATATGCTTTTTAAGAAATGGTCAAAGTTCTACCATGCTAGAAAAGTATACACCTTATTTTATGTGATGGAGTGACTATGATTGTTCCCTCTCGACACTTTTGACCATACATCAAGTGTTGATGCATTGACACGTCTACTACTATGTGCACCCCATGAGGTTTACACAGTCTGTCAACGCTCAAGAAAGAACATATCCTCAGTTGCTACCAAGGCACGCTCAAGAATCCTAACATAGGTGGCCTATAAGCACACTGTGTAGGGACTGCTCTTAGGGTCCCATACATGAGGACCTAGTCCTATCCAGAGAATAATCTCGCACTAACTATGTTTTTAGGACCACATACCATGGCATACAAATATAAGCCACCATGGACCCACATTCCCTAGGACGCCTTAAAGCATAAGCCCTTAAAGCCCCTTATGGTTAGGTCGGAGACTTGATAAGGGTTGGTGCTCGAATTGACCATGACCGAAGGTCCTAAACATCTAGGGTTAGGAAAAAGGGCAGAACATGGCTCTTAATGCCACTGCTAGGTTTAATAATTGATCTCGCCCTTGAATCCTAAACATTATATACATGAATAATAATGTAGTATAACTTCGGGGTTTATCGAACTCGTCATTAGGGTTGGTTGTTCTTCCTTGGTAACAACAAGATGAGGGACAAGGGGTTAACATAGAATGGTGGACCTGATGGCGACCTTCCCTTTACTGAAGCGAGGTCAGAGTAGATCGGGATAGGAGTGTTAGGAACATGTACAATGGAGATGTTGGTTCCTATGCTGGACCTGCCTAGTCTACACATGTGATATGGGCCCACAACCATTACGTGTTGTTGTGCCTCCGAGATAGAAACAGTTCGGATAAGGTCAACTCGATCCTATGACCGAGTTCGATGAGATCAACCCTAACACCTAGGTCTTCACAAGATACAAAAATTTAGTTCCCAATCAGAGAATAATTTCCCTTCATCGTCACAAGCCACAAATGCTACACTTCTACCAAGAGGGCATTCTCTTTCTGATCGGTGTAATGCAACTCGTGCTACTATGACATGTAAATTTGTCCTTGTAAAATAACATTGTTGGGATACAAAATGAAGGTATACTAGCCTAACAAAACGTGGTCCATCCACTGGGACACTCCAAGCTAGGCGTGGCAATTTCGCGCTGATGTTTCTAGGCAATCTCTCTGTCTCTGTTCTTGTGTTATTCCTGCCTTCATTAAGCTAGGCTCATTTCTATACACATATAAAGTTGAAGGGTATGTCAACCGCTGGTGGCATAGCTCTGGACTATGGGGAGTGGGAACCCTCAAGCAACTGATGTAGTTTTCTAACCGAGGCCTGAGGAACGCTTGTAGAGAACAGAAGGAGCACAATCAACAACACAAACCCAATGTTGTGCGAAAGTAGGCTAGCGAGGCTCTCAACTGTCCACTCCACGTAAGAGAATCTATACCATTATATAATCCACTCATTTCAACTTTGCAAAAAACCCACCCGACCAAATCACTCCTCACATCCATAACCTTCATAAATCTGTCAAATAAATTGCACTCATACTTAACACATCATCAAAACTAACGATTCAGATCGCTAGATAACTCCTCCTACTCGAATTTAATGGTCAATATTATTTGGATCATCTCTCATCCCTCCATCTCCCCACACGACCCCACTGCCATCGACCTCTCTCCTCTTATCGAAGTCGTAGTGTTAGCACGAGCTATATACCAGTAATATTAAGCTACAATGGCCGGCACATTGATCACTAGTAATAGTGATGATGGTAAAGTAGAAAGAACATCAATAATGACACGGCCCGGCGACTGTGGAATATACTTGCGCTGGGTACAACACAGGGTAGGTACCAAGAATACTATATACACTACACGTCTGCACTCTGCACAAAATGACATAGTGTAACCACCACGATCCCACTCCTATATACTATAATCTACAACAATGGAGCTATCGCTAAGAGTATTCACTGACCCCTGTCGGAGGGATAATTAAGCTACTGTTACTAGTCGTATAGGATTAATTAACGCGATCATCTCTACTTCGCCGTGGTGTTATTGCTCATGGAGCTCAACTTCTGCGCCAGCGCGTCGACGTACCAAGCCGGTCGTCTCCTCTCCGGCGGCAGCGTCTCAGCCTCCGCACCGCCCTTCATCCCTTCGTTCAGCAGCTCCTCCCAAAAGTCGTCGGTGAGCTCCGCCGTCTCGAACCCGCCCTGCTGCTGGCTCCGCGCGCGGCCACCCTGCTTCTCGCTCCCGTCCTGCCTGCGCTTGCCGAGCCCCTGGATGTTGAGCGCCAGGTTCTCCAGCTCCGACGTGGTCCCTCGCTCGTCCAGCTCCGCGAACAGCGCCCGCGTGGCGGTGGGGTCGTCGTCGTCGCCCTGCTGCTGCTCCTCCTCCTGCTGCTGCAAGCCGCCGTTGGCCGGCGCGGCGCCGATGGGCCGCCTCCGCTTCCGGGAGGCGGCGGAGAGCAGCGCCGCGCCCTCCAGCTCCCTCCGCCGGGCTTGCTGCTGTGCCAGCAGCTGGAACAAGTCTGGGCTCTGCACCGCCCGCGCCAGGAACCCCATCATCTGCACCTGCTTGTGCTCCGCGTGCCGCAGCCGCTCCTCCATGGCCCGCATGCCCGCCCGCGTGCTCTGCTGCTCCTGCCGCAGCTTCACCACCTCCGCCAGCAGGATGCTCTTGTCACGCCTCAGCCGCTCCATCTCTCCGTCCAGCCCTCCGAACCGGCCCACCTCCAGGCACGACCCCTGCGACTGCGACGCCTGGAGGTACGGCGGCGGTGGCGCCGGCCTTCGACGCTTGATCAGCCGGAGAAGATGCCTCTGGCCCCTCAGGAATCCTTCGTTCGCGAACTCCCAGCTGTCCGGGTCGATCTTTCTGAAGCCCTGCACGTCGCAAAGCGATGAACACGCGCAGCGTTCAGTAAGCTGCATTTCCAGAAGCCATCACACACTAAGAATCGACAAATGCCGACGCTGAGCCAATTAACAAGACAAGATGGCAAATTTATGTAAAACTTTAGGTTTCACATAAGTTTTGCGACCGAATTTACAGGCACGGGCAGTGGTATACACTAGCAGTATATTGCTTGGTGGTGAGTGGTGATCAAAGGAGTGAGTCTTCTTTATCTTTAGGACAAACAAGCAGTTTGTTTCTTTCTCGTAGGCTGTAGTAGCTTCGTTCATCCCTTGTCCTGGTCCATCTAGCTACACAGTAACAAGGCGAACAAAGAGCATGTCAGAGGAATTTAACATCTTGTCATGGAGATGCTGGTTCTGCAATCTCCCCCATTGTCGTTCTGCTTCTGAACCATTCAAAACATTTGCCCATTTTGCCATTGTATTTGCTAGGCCGCCAAAGAAAAGCAATACGCGTTCAACGATTGTATCAGCTCCAAGTCATTGTGAATCACACAAAATGCTTATATATATATACAGACTTGTTCTTTCGGTAAGTAATAATAATAGAGACAGACTTGTCGACTGATAGCTCATGCTACTGTACTCCACAATGCAAGAGGCGAGATGAACTGCAAAACCAGAGCGCGCGAGCACAAAGCCAACCAGAAACAAAAAATCACACGACAGCAACTGAGCAAGCAGAGTACTTGGGGCACTCACATAGGTGTTCAGCTGGCGGACAAAGCTGGAGAAGTTGTTGTGCTTAAAGAACCTGGGGAGCAGCACGGCGGCGAACACGTGGGGATCCCAGACCACGAAACTGTTGCCGGCGCGGCCCCAGGAGATGACCTCGTCGGTGGCCGGGTCGGCCACCAGGTCGAACGTCTTGGTCAGGAACGGCGGTGGCCCGACCTCGTGCAGCCCCTCCATCGGCCGCGGAGCGTCCGCGTCCGCGTCCACGTCCTCCTCCTCCTCCTCTTCCGGCGGCCACTCCTCCTTCACCGTCACCGGCAGCATCAGGTCCATCTCGCCACGGCTGCTGCCAACCACCAACCAACCAAATGAAACGCCAACGTCCAGAACCCCCAGCGATCACCAGGCGGTCACGGAGGACGCGCAGTGCTCTGCCTCGCTCGCGGAGAACCCAGCGATCACCGCGCGGGGAAAGGGAAGGGGAAACCAAAAAAGCTGCTGTGTCGTCTCTCTTCTCCTGCTGCGCGGGAAAGTGGCTGCCGGCGGCGATAAATACTCCTACCGGCTTGACCCTTCTCCGAGGCCTGCCAGGAGGGGAATGGAACGTTCTAGGCCGCGCGGCGCGTTCGTGGCCGGGCGGAGCTCGGAAGGTTCTGGACGCCGTGGGGTGTGGCTGGGGTTGCGCGTGGTGGGCGGACACCCGGGCCGCCCTCGAATCCATCGACAGCCGACAGGGGAGCGACGACGGCGACGGCTCGTGCCATTTTTTTTTCTTCCTGATCCTAGAAAGCTTGGTGACAATGTGACATCGCCCTGGCCTCGTGATTGGCTGCAACTTGCCAACTTGCAGCGCCGGTACGCCGGCGAGATACGCCGCATCCACTCTGCAAAAGATGGCTCCTTTCCGTGCCCGGCTGCACCTGCACCCGTCTACTTCGTCTTTTGAAAATCGCGCTGCATCACGTGCTCCTCACATGTCCGGTGTCGCTACTACGAAATGCATCTGGAGGTTAGCTGAGTCTCATCTGTAACCGAGCCCTCTTTATTTTAGGTCAGCCATAGATGAATCTGGCTGCGCAATGAAATCAGGTCTATTTGCCAGTGCGTCACCACTACCATCTGTGAGCAGGAACGATGATGGCAATATGAACCTTTTGTGCGGCAATGCAGCCGCACACAAGTATATCATCGAGATCACAAATGTTCTTGGCCGGTGATCGGCTCCGCCGACCAAAGCTCGACGAGTGACTAGACGACAGACATGGAACGCGTTCATTTCAACCACCACACGTTTTCTAGGCAGGAGCCACCCAGCATCGTCACATCACATCAACCTGCACAAACCTTTCGGTGATCAACAGAACTGTTACTGTGAAACAGTACATCATTACCAAGGCCCTGCTCGCCCTCAGTGAGAACGACAGCAGTTACTCACGCGGCACGAGCGCAGACAAGATGTTGGTCGGCAGTTGATCCACGACATCCAGTCAGACTGACGGCTGGTTAGAGGCATCCTTTTCAGTAAACAACCATTGCGCGCAACGTTTCATCGAACTTGTGAAAGACAGGTGGGTTGATTTGAACCATCATCGTTTCATCATTTATCAAACACCACATGTCATTCATTCGTATAACAAAATATCTAGGGTTTCGTGCAAACTGTTAACTGGCACACACAGCGGTGGCATGAGCACATTGCAGATAGCAAATCTTATTCGGCGGTACTAGGAGTTGTAGGGTGTAAAACACAAGAGGCTGAGACGGCAGGAGGACATGTAGAGTGGACACGCTCAACGAGCTTCGACGGC
The DNA here is from genome assembly GCF_902167145.1 of Zea mays. NCBI lineage: Eukaryota > Viridiplantae > Streptophyta > Magnoliopsida > Poales > Poaceae > Zea > Zea mays. The sequence continues at coordinate 12,620,671 of NC_050096.1, read as the reverse complement.
TTGGTTTCCACCTCGGTTGATGATTTTCTCGACGTACTCCTTCCTGAAACCATGCGAATGTTCCGTTTTGTTAAAGCCAACAGGAACCAGAGAATAACGAAAGTGGAAGCGAGAGAATCCAAGAAAGAGAGAATGGGACACAACAATGCTCCAGCAGTCCAGCTTTAGGCTTCAGACGCAGGATCATACCTAGCCGGGAGATGGTCATGCGGACGATTGTATGGTGTCCAGACAGGCTCACCCACAAATAGACGCATTGCCTGAGGAATCATAGCAGGAAAAAAAATCCACAATGCAGCAGCGTCGTTATTTAGCTGGTTCTTGTTTACAGAAGACTTAAGACAAGAAAGTAACAGAAGACTGAACGCCAAAATTTGCAAAGATGATATAACACGCACAATCACACAATCACACGACAGGGACAAGATAAACGCCCTCTAAAAGTCTAAAACTAAACAGGAACTACTACCTTCCACTTAAAATAAGTGTAGCCGACTAAATCAAGAGTAAATGAATGGCATAAACGGCTTCACAAAGAAAAGGTATCATCATCTAATCAACAATTACCAGAGTTAAAAAGAACAAAACTCATAGTGTGAACAGAGAAAGAAGTCAAAGATACCTTGATGTAGTTGTCACTATCCAACGTAAAGCGATGATACATTCCTGCAGGCAAAACGATCATGCCCCCTTTCTTTACCGCTACACGGATCCACTGATCATCTTGGTCCCTCACATCAAAGTAGCCTTGAGAACATAAGTGTAAAAACGATTAAACATCGACAGTAACTAGAAAGAAAACCTGCTGACTATTAGATTTTCTGTCTTCAAAAAAAACGCCTCCAGATGCAAAACAAAGGCACCTACCGCTACCCTCAAGGCAATATCGTATCTCTTCATCAGTATGCAAGTGTTCTTCAAAGAAATTCTTTATCTTAGCCTCGTAATTTGGCAACTTCTCTGGGCACACATCACAAATGTCCTACATAAGGAAAAATGCTTATCATACTAGTCTGAATCTTTGAATAGGTATTGACCTTGCTACTCAAGGTAGAGTAACAAAACAACAAGTGCCCAAAAATAAACTTATTAGCAAACCATGTAAGAGTAACCCCTGGCTTCACGAATTTTCTTGAGGTTCTCATCATTCTCCCAATCATCAGCATTTAGGCGCCAGCTTAATATTCCTAGTTCTGGATGTCCATGATGGTAGTAGCATTCAGCATCAGTTAGTATATGAAGATGTCATATGGGCTCAGGACTAGAGCAGGGCATGTACAAACCGGAAAGTTTGTCGAGAGGAATGAATTCTTTGGGCTCACGATGATGAGGAAGCCTCTGGTCCTCTTCACTGTCGTCCATGTACCATGCTTGGATGACCTCCTCCTTGCCAACCTATGATGGAAATAACCATTCAACGATATAATGTCGGAATGCATAATATGGCAAGCACAAGCATGTTCAGACAAAGGAACCATGACCACCCAATAGCATGTTGTGAAATGTATGCATCAAAATTTATGATGCCATAACTCATAGCCAATGCAGAATTATGACATGTGCATAAAAGAGAATAGGACAAATTGAGCTATGCATATTGGATCAGTCAACACTAGAATTCAACCAAGGCAGCTCAATACACTGAGCTCTTAGGATTGATTTCATTGATATCTTTCTACAATCTGAACGAACCTAGTCCACGTTGGACCCAACAAAACAACACCAAGTAGCTGCCGAAAAAAAGAGCCATGACCAAGCAGTATAAAATCGCAACCCATTTTGTATGAATCGCAATTCTAAAACTAAAACAAGCACAGAGATATATGACTTATAAAAGAAATACTATACAAAGCTTAGTAATAACACGAAATAACCATCATATTTGCTGTGGAACACAGGGGGCCACAGAGGCACGGGGCACTCTACTAGTTTGCTTTAAAAGTCGTCATATTGGGAGGCCTCCTTTAGTCATATTGGGTGTTTCGTTCTTTAGTCACCCTGCTAAACTTTAGGAACTAACCTTTAGTCTCTAGAATTTATATTTGAGAGGCCTCCTTTAGTCATATTGTTTGGCAGTTTAGGAATTAAAAGTTTGACTAAAGTTTAGGAGGTAGGAACCAAACACCCATAAGACCCAAATGGTCGTCAAACATTCTCGCTGCCTTAAAAAAGGCCCAACTAAAACTACAAAATACATATTGAGCTACTATTCTCACACTGTTCAAGGCTACAATCCATGTGTTCATCTGGCAGTGAGGACACAGGACATTAACCTACTAGGATCGATCTCAGGGATTTATGCTTATGGTATTGACAGACCTAGTCTGAATTGAGCACAAGAAACATAGTTGTACTTGTACGACATAATAGGATGCCTTTTAAGGTAAACCGAGACAATCCACTCAGGGATGGAACGGCGCCGTGTTTGGTTATTACAAGAATCCCAACCACGCACGTAAACCGAGACAATCCACTCAGAGCTTCGTAACGGTGGATAGTTTCTTTGGAGCACGATATCCAAGATAAAAAAAATTAGCTGTGTTCGGTTCTGTCAACCGGATACTCATTATTCGTGAGAACCAAACGATCTCTAAATTATATACAGTATAAAAGACTAGAACAAGTAACCCAAGTGAAAATCGTGAGAACCAAATGCTCTCTAAATTATACGGCTTATTCGGCTGCAGAGCCGCAGGACTGCTGCACTTCAATCCATAGAAGAAGCCGTTTATGCTATCACTGCAACTTCCCAAGAAACAGGACTTGTGCGTGTACGGTAACGGCCGTGCGAAGATTTTTGTGTGATAATAACCAAATCACAATTTTCAATAACTCCGACCATTTAACTTAGAAGGCTATCACTGCACCTTCTATGTATTCGATTACTCGTACAGGGTGTAATTTCTCGGGTGAGAACTGAGAACACATGTTCAAGAGCTGGTCTTATTCCAAGATCCGACTTTCGCATGCTTCGAATCCCTAGCCGGGAAACCAACTAATCGAAAGGGATCGCATGCTTCGAATCCCTAACCGGGAAACCAACTAACCGAAAGGGACGGATCAAATCTAAGTTTAATTCGGCGCGGACAGTCTCCAACATCTCGAGTATGCGGGGGAGGGATTGTAAGTCCCATGTATCCAGGGCCAAGCATCATCATCATCAACAACAACAACAACAACAACAACACGCCCGAAATAGAGCAATGATTTTTTTTTCCTGGCGCCCGATTCCTCGATGCCTCACGAGGATAAGAACAAGAACACGGGAATGGATTTAGGACAGAGAATTGCCGGTACCTGGAACTGGCCCTCCATGCCCGAAGTCCGTCCGCAGTGTAGCTGGTCCTCGTCTTCGAATTTTCTTCGGCTTCTCGAATGCTCCTGAGCGCGGTATCTGCGTCGAGGGGCCTTGCGTTGCGTTTATGTTCAGCTTGGACTGAACGCGAACCCGCACTCTTGTAGATTGCACCCTCACAGCTCATCAATTAAGATGCATACCCTTTTAGCGTTTGGCACTACTACTTGGTATTTCCACATAGAAAAAAAAACAGTCTATATTCCTCGGTGGGTTGAGCAGGTCGATGTTTCTAATTAGAGTGAAAGGTGATGGCTCCGCGGGGGTGTGGCTGCAATTGTTGTTGCGTCGGGGATCTATGATTAAAATGCGTTATATACGTTTTATTTATTTACACATAGCTGCATGAAACGTGACGGCATAAAAATAGCATGATTTGCTGATGGCAGTGTTTGTAAAAGACAAAAGGCAAGGTCAGACGATGCATTGCATGGATAAGAGACGAACGAAGAGGAGGGTGTAGGTGAGCCGGTGAGGTGCGGGTCGGCGGGTGGCAGCATGAAGTCCGTTGCGCCGCGCCTCCCTCCGCCCGGGCAGGTCATGACTCACGCACGATAATCAGCTCGAAGTCATGCGGGCCAGGCCAACGGCGCATTTGTTCTTGCACCGGGAATGGGTCATCGATGACGTAAGCACGAAGCAGAATCGCTACACACTAGCGGGGGGGGGGATTGGAAGGAGAAAGAGACGGAACTTGACCCCGGCGGCTAGCAACACAAAAAAAAGAAGGCCCAAACCATGTAGTGCCACAGGCCTTTGACGGGCCAGCCAGTCTGCAAAAGGCGGGCCTACACACGTTTGGGCGGTTCGTTCCTTTCCTTTCCTTTCTTTTAGAACAGCGGTTGCTTGCAGACTGCTGTAGCAAGCAGCCAAGCAGTACTAGTACAGCTCCTCGATTCGACCCTTGTGTGTGGACGGACGGGGGGGGGCGGTGGCATTTCCATGCTTTCTGTCATTTCTACTGAGGCACGGCGACCACATGCCGCGCAAAAGTATTTTAGTACGCCTCTGTCTTCCTCCTTGCAGTTGCAGTAGCAGGTCCCTTGTCCAGAGATTCTTGGCCAAGTTTGATGCGCGTAAACTTCTCCCAATAGCTGATAGCATATATATTCTGAATCTGTCACCGGACTTTTCTCTCACCGCGGGCTTGTGCAGCAAATTTTGTTCTAGCGCCTATTCATTCCAACTTCTTCCGTCTAGTTGTATAAAGCACGATTCATATGTATTAGTGATGATCTCGCGCACGACCCTATAAATACAAAAAAGGGTCCTTTGTTCTGTACTATACGCGCAGCACGGTGATCCTGGGCATGCATGTGTCATGAAACAGCGCAGAGACATACATATACGTACGTACATGCATGCACAATGACTTCTTTTTTTCCCGATAGCCATACGACGACGACCGGGAAACTGGATTGGACGACGAACAACGTTGCTGATGGAATGCATGCATGTACGCACGCACGCATGCAGCACCGTACGCATGCAGCACCGTCCTGGCAAAGTTAATTAATATACACGGATAGTACTAAGCTCTCGCATTGCATGCAGGTGGTGGTCCATGGTTGTCGAGAGCGAGACGTCGACAAGTTCATGAATTCGGAGCTACCCGCTCTGGCTGGCTGGCTGGCTGGCTGGCTGGCTGGCTGGCTCTGGGCTGGGGTCTGGGCAATGGACAAGTGGGCAGGGGCACCATGCACGCACGGAGGGGCCGTGCGTCAGGACTCGTCCGTGCATGTCTTCTTCACCCCCATCTTCCTGGCCTGTGCTCTGCTGCTGTCCGCGCGCGCGCTTGCATGTGGACCATCTGGGCCTAGGAAGGCTGGTTCGAGCATGGTACGGTGGTTGCAGCTCAGTAATTACTGGAGACACTGACTGGAGTAGCCAGTAGCTTTGGATGACGATCGATGAACACTGCCCACGACCGATCTCAACTTATTGCTTTTGTTGGTGTTGTTGTTGTTGTTGTTGTACGCGATGAACACTGTCCGCCTAGGAGAAGACGGGATAGAGGGTGTGGTCAAAATCGATGGAACACATTGGACGTGGACGCATGCGTGCGTGCGTGCACACTACTGCCCATATCCATATGCATGGTGGCCATGCGCAGTCCAGTTCGTCGAGAGTGCGTGCCGTGCCCGGCCGGCCGACTTGCGGTATGCTTGCTATACGTACTGCTGCGGTGCTGCCCCTAGCTGCTGCTAGCTGTACATGTACGTGCGTGGAGACGTGGAGTGGAGTGCAGAGAGTAGCATGCTGTGCAGTGTCATGCGCTATGCGTGCGCGCGGCGGCAGACACCGGCCAAACTAGCTTGTTGTACCGTCGTCGCGTCATCTCACACGCTGCGGTACAGTGCATGCACGTACGCACGCGCACGTGCCCTCGTCCACTGTTTGGCTTCCCCGTACATGCTACATGCATGCATGCGGGGTAGGTCGTGTATTGTTGTACATGTACTTTCACAGTACGTACTCTGTATTGTTATGAACTTAGCTAGGCGATTTAATTTTTTAGTTTAATTCATAAATTCCTCAGCGAATATAGGTGCCTGTAAGTTGCTATATATGGTTTCCATATACCATATAGATATAATTTGTTTCGGTGGGATAGTTGTTCAAACACGTTCCAAACAATTACAATGATTCATGTTTCATTTGAGCTAGCTGTTGTGTCCAATTTCAAAACGTCTACCATGTAACCGACATAAATGTATTTTGTATGCCAAGTGATAAACCAAAATTCTAATCCAGTGTCGTCTCATGTGAGGTGGCTAGGACGGCACCAAACACTAGCTGTCGCCACCCCCTTATTCTTCCCCTCTCCATCTTGCCGCATCAGAGTAAGCATCCAAAATTCCCGAGCGGCTTGCGAGGATGGTGGCGGCGGAGTCCTCGTGTGCCCTAGGACGGTGTAGCTTGACCCAAGCATGGCTCGACCCGTTATCCACCAGGCTCATACCGACCCCGCTCGATCGCCGTGTCGTGTCTAGGCCTTAGGTTGTTGCATGGTGGATACTAGGCCTCCGTTGTCCACTGGACTCGATCATCATGTCGTGTCTGCGCCTTATGTACGACACATCAGGCTACATCTAGCACGAACAGGTTTTGTTTTTTTCTCTTTTTCATAAAAAACTTACTAATATATATAAACTAGGGGTTTCGTCGTGTGTCGGCCCCCTTTCCCAGGGTTCCCCACACACCGCGAAATATAAAAAAAAGTGTAGCTACGAGAATTCAAACCATGATCTCTAGCAAGAGAACACTCACATCTAACCACTGTAACTCATGTTGGTTTGTGTTGTATAAAGAAATTGTATATTATATAGAGATCATAGTGGTGCACAAGCAACTAACTATATTTATATTATGCTTGAATATAAATCATAAAAACATGTGTTTTGTAGGCTAGGTGGGTGTATATGTATTTGGAACCAACAACTATGGTTAGAATATCTCTATTATGCTTGAGTATAAAGTATAAAACATAAATACATGTATGTTCTATTAGTTAGGTGGGTGTGAATATGGATTTAGAGCCAACAATCATGGATCAAATCTTCATTTGTCCATAACTTTAACTTTTTTACCATTTAAACATGGGCAGAAGAGGTGAACAACAGGTAAGAGGTGATGCACAAAGAAAGAAAGTCCTGATTTATATTCGATAAAATAACACTAGTACAATATTTGTGTGTCGCGAAGGCACATAAATATTCGATAAAATAATAGCATTGTATGAAAACAAATAGTGTATATATTATCATCGACATCAATATCTTACAAGCTCTTTGCCAATAACAAATATAAACTTTCCAGAGCGCCAACACATTTAATATGCATGTATTATTATTTAATTTAATAAAAAATATGTCATATCCCTATTAAATTTAACATAAAAGCACAAACTTTCTGTGTCCTATGTCACTTGTACTTAGATCTATTTTTCTCTCTCATATCTTGCGTAAGATAAGATAAGACTTACCTCTACATACGCAATCAACCACTCCCAACTTCTCATCTCTTTTCCGTCTCTGCCTCTCTCTCTTTTCCTTATCTGTGTCTCCCTTATCACCCAGATTCTTTCACACCACCAAAGATTGGAGGACATCGAGCAGGCCATCCTGCTAGCTTCCGAATCACCAGTCGTCGTCGACGCACCCCACGTGTGGCACCGCCTTTACCTTCTCCAATCAGCAAGCGCCTCGAACGTACAACAGCCACAACTCTCTGCCACCACTCTCTGCCACCATACACCTCTGCAGATAGTGCTTAGTTACTTAATCAAATTAAATTGTTCTCCTTACATAGCTCTATCAACTTGATGTGTTGACCCTAGGCAAATTCTTAGTATTTTTGGATCTACAAAGCCCTAAAGTCAGCTCTATGCCACTATTTCAGACTTAGCCATATGATCACAAGAATGGCCTTTTTGCAAATAAACCCAAAACTCATGTTTTATTTGCAAATCCTCTTACATGTGAACCATATGATTTAAGGTACCCTAATTTCATGGTTTTTGCACTTAGGTACAAAATGTGCACACTTTTACAGATAACCCCCTAGGGTTTCAGTCCAGGGTTTTCTAGAGGTTTGTTTAAGGTTTTTGGCAATTCTAGGGTTTGGATGCTAGTAAAGTCCATCCATGGTGACGTTTTATGATTATTACAACTAAGTTTTGAAGTTTTCTCTTAGTTAGACTTTGGTTACACTTTTAAGCCCAGTCTAGGGTTAAGTACTGTATCCTAGGGTTTCACCCATGAAATGTCACATCAATACAACTTGTTTGAACTTTTTACCTAGTGAATGCATTCTAAGTGTAACAAACACATGATATGGCAATGCTTATTGCTGCTAATTCTCCTAATTCTCCTTGCTTGTTGTTGCTGTGTTGTTAACTTATAATTAGGTTTTTAAAAGTTATGTAGAGCAACAGACATACATATATAATATACAATATATGTTTGTATATATGTACTGTTATTTAGTATATAAAATGGGGCCCCTTTAGGCCTTGTTCGTTTGTGTCGGATTGGTGGGTCGGAACGATTCCTAGCCGGATTGTTTCTCTAATTTATATAAATTTTGATTAGCTGGAATGATTCCGTGTGTAATCGACGTAAACGAACAAGCACTTAATCTGGAGGGTCCTGGTCGGAGACACCGCTCGACCCCACCAGGACCGGCACTGATATAGATGATGTATATAGAGGAGGTTGCTGGAGATAGCTAAGTCAGCAGCTGCTCGCACGGGAACAGGTATTTCCATGCATGCATGCAGACGCTGCATGCGCGGCGTCGCCAGATCGGTCCATCAATTCGTCACGTCCGGCGAAAAAAAAAAAGCCGCACACTTCCTCTGCACTGCTGCTGGGGCTCGCACGAACCGTACCCCGTTTGGGTGGAGTGGTGCACGCGAAGGATACGAGGCCCACTCCGACGAGGGACGGGGTCCCACCCCCACGGCCACGGGCAGGGCGCCACGCCCCTCGTGCGCCCCATGCCGACGTGACCGAAACGACCCGGGCAGGCACATGGCGGGCCCACGTGTCGGGGGCGATTCTCGCGCGGTGGTGGTGGGCCGGTGGCGGTGGGTGGCCTTGGCTTTCCCTCCCTCGTGCTGCTTGACGGCGGACCCCGCCGCGACCGCACGCTCGGGCCCGGTCAAGATCGCTGCTGCTGGGCCCTCCGCCTCGGGCGGTGCCCTGCCCCGCGCCACGTAGACCCGGTCCACGGTGCTCTCGCCCTCGCGGTCTCGCGGGTGGCGGTGGTCAACGGTCACCGGCTGGTGGAAAGGAAAAAGAGACGCGAGAGAGAGAGAGAGATCGGGCAGTCCTCCGTGGGGACGGGCCGGACACGGGAGAAGTGGGTGTGCCGCACGTGGGGCGGGCCCGCGGGTCCGGTACGATAGGACCTCGCGTGAACTGATGTGATCACGGGGAGAGCGAGACGAGAGACACCACCACCCAGACAGCTTCTAGTTCTAGCCTTGGGGAGAGACGAGTGATGATATGCTACAGCCTACAGCCTACAGGCAAGCAAAGCAGAGCAGTTTCACTTTTTGAGTTGTCGATCGATGATCGGCAGGGAAGGGAATGCTGTAGGCTGTAGCCACGGTAGTACTTTAGACTAGTACTTGCGCATTGGGTGTAGAGTGTAGACTGTGGAGTGGAGCCAGCCAACTTTACAAACTACATGCATGCCTGTTGATTGGTGTCGGACTTGGCAGGTGAACGAGATCCAGCAGCAGTGCACATGGACAGACAATTAAGCTATAGCTACGTAATCACCGTGTTATGTTTTCGTTCATATCCTGTTAGGCAGACGCCGATCGTGGTCACAAGGCTCCAAATCCCATGTTTTAGAGACTATGTTCTTTGGAATCGAACCTCGATAAACAAATCACCGTGTTCATTTGTATTGATATCTACTTGATTTGTTTCCCTTTTCTTTCCTCTCTCTAAAAGTTCTCTTGCTCATATTGATTTGAGTTTGCTTCCAAGGTCATCCGCATTGATTGCTCGCTTTTGTGAACATTACTCTTTTGTGTCTTTTATTGACGGATGATCTTCTCGTGGTGATCCACTATGAAGTGTGATAGATACTTTTCCTTCGCCTTTTCGCGTCGTTCGACAAGTTGTCACAACACTTCTTCCTCCTCGCTCACGTGGTCATCAAAGTGCTACTTATCATCAGCCGGGAGTGCCTCCAAGGTTGGCTTGATGATGTTAGTGGTGGAGACGTCGGTGTGATCTTTAGAACCGACCATCTGATGACTGTTTTTAGTAGATCTAAACACACTTGTGTCCCAGCGAAGTCGCTAAAAAGTGTATTGGCGCGTCGATTTGGTACCAAACACTAGAAAGAACCACATAGCGGTGTTCTCTGCTGGAGCGCTGACGGAGCACGGCTCTGGGCTGGATGGCGCGCGACTCTCGTTGTATGAGCAGGTCATGTCGAACGATTCTCGTGTACATAGATGGTCTTCTTCTTTATGAAAAACAATAGAACTCGCACTAACACAGACCCGATCGGGGGAGGAGAGTTGTAGTAGGAGCTACGGGATTGTACTTTACGAAGGAAGAAAATAGAAAAACGTAGCTGGAATTACGTTGATTGGTAGTACCTAGAAGTGTACTTATTTTTAAAATAAATTCTGAACGTGCAGACGGAAGGAGTACACCGGTCGATAAAAGTGGAGTGGTGGGGTTGGATGGTCCCGCGCGTGTCAGGCGTTTGCAGTGCTCCCGTGCGGGTTTGCACGTGTGATGGTGAGCCTGGAGGGGCCCGGCCCGTGGGCCGTGGCGCTCCCTTTTTCACGAGACGAGAGAAGGCAGAGCGGACACCGGACAGCGCCTTTGCCTTCTCCTCCCGCTGGCGCTGGAGCAGAATATCCCATCCGCATTGGCGCTGCTTGGCAATGGCAGATCCATGTGAAGCGATCGCGTGTGCGTGTCGACGGGGCCTGGATGCACGGCGGAATGTATCGACCATTTTTTGGTGGCTACGGAGGGAGGACCAAGATTCTCTATCAACCTCAGATCACCCGTTCCACCGGAAGACGAAGCAGAATTGCCTCGCATCAGCCTCGTATCAAAGAATCCGAACAAATGAGCGTTAGGCGGTGGCGACCGACGTGATGTCTCGTGCCCTTTGCTCCGCTCCCGTGTCGTGAGAAGGAACGGCTGGCTAGACACGATGCATGCGGGTCGACCGATTAGGAGTTACGGAGGAGTAGGACGAAAGCCCTGTTTGAGTTTGACCGCCACCACACTACGGTCAGGCTACCTAGCTACTCCGTGCCGGTGCCGATGCCGGCGTCGGATCGGATCGACGAACAAGCGGCCTCTCGTGCCTGTGGGCGCGCGCGCGCATTCATTGTCTCAGCTAGCCCGACTGGGAGCCGTAGGTATACAGGACAGGAGTTGGGAGCGAGGCGAGGGGAAGGGACGTACGGCGCCCGCCAGCAGAGGACGCCTGCCCGGCCGGCCGTATGCGCTCTGTGCTGCCAAGCGTGCGCTTGCCATGGAAATGTACATACCGTACGTACGCGCTACTAGTAGAGTAGTACTACTATTCTGAGATGTGCTATCTCATTTGGAGCAATGGAGAAGGCAACTAGTAGGAATAATAACCCCCCAAGGCCTGAACCTACGGTGTTGGCTACGGAAGACAGACAATTAATGCTCGGTTCCCCGCACTATAGTTTCGTATTTTAATATCTAAAGTTTCAGCGGTTATATCTAAATACTCTCTACGTCCCAGTATAAATACTCTCTACGTCCCGGTATATAAGATGTAACCATCTCTCTAGTTCAAAGACCAAAAATATACTTAATTGTCTCTTCGTCACTACATCAATGTACGTATACATAGAGAGAGCATGACTTATATTGTGGGACAAGAACAAAAAAATGGTTATGTCTTATATTCTATGATGGAGGGAGTAAAAGATAATTATCTATTATATCAAATAAATACCATTAGATTAACTGTAAAATACATTTTTAAAAAATAAATAAATCCGTACAGAGCATAAAGATACGTACTCCCTCAATTTCAATAATTATACTGAATTTCAATAATTCAAAAATTAGAATATACACAAAGAGGGGTCCATGTTTGAGGCACTGATGACTCCATTCACATAAGTTAACATCATTGTTGTTCAAAGTAGCGGACCATAGTAGGTGCTTGCAGATGTTCACAATATCTTCTCATGAACGCCACGATGAAGAGAAAGAAGGTGATCTAAGGCAGCACCTGAAAGACAACTACTAGCAAGCAATCACGGTAATATTGTAGGATCTAGGACATTGTCTACAGGGGTGAATAGACGAATTTAAATAAAAAACAAAGATACTAGACAAATTTAATCAGTACAACAGAGGATAAATTCTCTAGCCTATGTTGAGCTAATCTAGGCTTGCAACCTAGGTTGAACAAGTAATCAATAAGTATAGTAATGAACAATAATAGGGCTAATCACAAGTGATAACAAGTAATCAAGTAATGAACAAGTGAGACACGAGATTTTTTTCTGTGGTTTCAGTGATCACCCCTAATCCACGTTGAGGTGGATTCAATGCACTCACTTGCTCCTCTATCAAGACTCCGCTTGATTTTTGATCCAAGTGGTCAAGGAATCACTCATACCTCGATTTCACTAGCGTCACTTTTGCCGCACCGGCGAGGCAAGCGTGCGCCTCTTACAATCTCCTCCATGGCTTATTCACAAGCTTCTTTAAGAGCTCGATGAAGTCATCAGCAAGTTGTCCAGGAGGCGGCAACCTTCAAGAGTATCAAAATGGTGATGCTTGTTTCACGATTCGCCTAGTGCCTTAAGATCAATCCGATGATGCAACGCACTAGAATCACCCAATCACTCACTAGAATGCATTAAGACTGTGAGTGAGAGTGTTTGGAACACTCAAGTGTGATCAATGCTTGCAAAGAATGGCCAAGAGAGCTACCACACACGAGCACCACTTATTTTTATAGCCTCCCCAAACACCAACTTTTTTCCAATTTAGCCCTTTTTAGGTTTTATTTTCACAACTTGTGGATGGTCTGCGCCTGTTTAGGGTTTAGGGCTGGACGGTCCGCCCTTACTGTAGCAGCTACTTGTCATTTAAAAAGCGTGTCAGAGCTGTTAGAAGATCAATGTACAGATGGTCCACCCTTACTGTAGCAGCTACGTTTCCTATCAGCGTTTATAGAGGTGACCCTACCAGTGTTAATATAGTTTGTCTAAAACAAACTATATTTTGGAACCGATGAAGTAGGATGTATGGAGTAGTAAATTAAAACGTAGTTGGCGCTTTGGCTAAACTTTCACTACCGGAATCGTCGCCTTTGCCGAGTGCCTGAAGCACTCGGCAAAGCCTTTAAAACACTCGGCAAAGATTTTGCCGAGTGTGACACTCGGCAAACAAGACTCGGCATACAGTGCATCGGCAAAGCCTTCTTTGCCGAGTACTTTTTCTCGGGCACTCGGCAAAGAGGTTTGTCGAGTGCCACACAGCACTCAGCAAAGAAAAGCAGTCGTTATGGCGTCGGTTGATGGAGACAGCGCCTTTGCCGAGTGTCCCGGCAGACACTCGGCAAAGGAGTTACCTTTGCTGAGTGTCTGCCCAGCAGCACTCGACAAAGAACCCGCCAAGGAGGGTCCCCATGTCAGGTTCTTTGCCGAATGCTACGTATGGCACTCGGCAAAGCATGCCTCTTTGTCGAGTGTCACAGACATTACACTCGACAAAGAACCTATACCGGTGCCCAGGTCTTGGTTCTTTGCCGAGTGCTATGGTCTTGACACTCGGCAAAGAACCTCTTTGCCGAGTGTAACACTCGGCAAAGTGACCAGTCTGCACCTTTTTATTTGTTTTTTGTATTCCATCCACACAAACAAAAGATATCACATATATACATCACAGATATCATCACAAACATAAATAGCCAACACAAACATAAATATCCATCACAAACATAAGTGTTCAACACAAGTACCCAACACAAACATAAGTCTCATACGTCTCAAGCTCTGACATAAGTATCCAACACAAACATAAGTGACTAACACAAGTTTTGAAGTCTTCAAAACACACAGACATAAGTATTCAACACTGAAAACATAAAACTCATGGAGGTGGGTGTAGGATCTAGGACACCGGCTAGAGGGGGGGTGAATAGACGGTTTTGACTAAAAACAACAATACTAAGTAAATTTAATCAATACAACAAGGGGAATAAATTTACTAGTGTCAATAAGTAAACAATGTATGAAAGACAACTACGGAGATTGAATACTTTGAAGAACAATAAGCAAAACACTAATCAATTGCAAGGCAATAAGTAATGCTAGAAGGAATAGACACCGAAATTTATCCCGTGGTATCGGTGATTTGCCGATCACCCCTAATCCACGTTGAGGTGGACTTCAAGCTCTCACTTGCTCCTCTATCAAGACACGACTTGATCTTTGAGCCAAGTGGACAAGAAATCACTCAATACCTCGATTCCACTAATGTCACCTTTGCCGCTCCGGCGAGGTAGGCGCGAACCCCTCACAATCAACACCGCGACTTCTCCACAATCTTCTTGGAGAGCTCGACGGAGACAATCACCCGAGCCGTCTAGGAGGCGGCAACCTCCAAGAGTAACAAGCCAACGACGCTTGCTCGGTGTACCACCTAGTGCCTCAAGGATCACCAAATGATGCAAATGCACTAGGAACCCTCAATCTCTCACTAGAATGCAATCTCAAGCAAAGAGTGTGAGAGAGTGAGTTGGAGGATCACAAATGAGCTCAATGTGTTCAAGGAATGGCTAAGAGGGCTCTCACACACGAGCTACCCTTCTATTTATAGCCCCCCATCTAAATCCAACCGTTATGTGCAAAGGGGGGCAATTCTGCGCACACGCGGACCGTCCGCGCCCTAGGGCCGGACGGTCCGCCGTACAACATAACGGCTATAATGACCGTTGAAACATGTCAGAGCTGTCTCAAAAGGTGTGTCCGGACTGTCCGCCCTTCAAGCCCGGACCGTCCGCGACCTGGCAGATTCAAACACCCGAGCCTCGGGTCAAACGGAGTTAACACGTGCGGACCGTCCGGCTATAATTCCCGGACGGTCCGCGACCTGAGGCAGTACTGTCCGGACTTGTCACCCGGACAGTCCGTAGTACAAATCGATAAAAACACACAGTCCCTGTTCAAAAACGAGTTAGACACATGCGGACCGTCCGCGCCTCACAGGCGGACCGTCCGCCTATAATTCAGGGACAGACCCGAAGCTACCTTTCTCTGGTCAGGACTGCGGACGGTCCGGCCCTAAGGCCCGGACGGTCCGCAGTGCAATAGAACACAGTGCCAACACAAATGGTCAGACTTCGGACCCTCTGGAGGATCGCGGACGGTCCGCCCCCAAGGGCCGGACAGTCCGCGCGACCAAGACTTCTCAAATTTCAAACATGCTCTTGAATGAACTTTTAACTCACGAAATGAGAAGCGCTGTTAGTCCTCATGCAAATGCAACTACTTGATGCTCTATGAGGCACTAAGTTTTACACAGATCTAAGTCATTGACCCCTCTTAATAGTACGGCTATCTAGCCTACTAATCCGGTCAGGTATCTTCTCTAAACTCCTCAAGACCGGCAAAAGTAAAACCTATATTATACCTTTGCCTTCATCTGATCCACAACCAATGCGTATGACTCTTCAACATTTCCTGTTCTATGTGGTCCAACCCTGCATTCTTATTTCTCCAAGAATCGTTAGTCCACAAGTAGTTGTCATTAATTACCAAAACATTACTAGAGGGGCCTAGATGATTCACAATCTCCCCCTTTTTGGTAATTGATGACAACACCACATAGTATATTAAAGAGAAGTTTAGTTTCTCCAAATCTCTCTCATACCTAAGGTATAAAATAGATTTTGGAGATGAGTTTCATAGGACTTATCTTGAATTGAAGTTCTGTCCAAAAGATAGATAAATCCCAATAGAAACTCAGTATGCAAGAAGGGCTCCCCCTAAGTGTGTGCAGGATTATTTGAAGTTGAAGATATAACACACATAATATATTAGAGCTTGATGGAGACTTTCCTACAAACATGGTTATCGAGACATACAAGCGATGATTCGTAGAGTGAGCGCAGCAATTATAATCACATCTCGATTAACCACACACAGAGTAATTTGAACTAAAACATAGTTCATCCCACAGAATATTACAGATAATAATCCACAGACATACGACATAGAGTTAATAGATCGAACCAAGTTCCAAATGCATAAGACATAAACTAAAACGGCACAAAAAAAATAAAATGCATATGCATGGTCTTAGTGTCCACATAGAACCACCAACTCCCCCTGAAGGAGACGCCTGACAACTTCTCATCACTTCTCTCCCCCTTTGGCATCAATTGCCACAAAGGAGAGGCCTTACTGATCACTCGGCGGAGGATGCATGTGGTAATAATGAGTGCGGAAGGTGTCAAACAGGGAGGAGAACTGGTCAAAGTCCTGCTGGAGCTGCTGCTGCCTCTGACTGATATCATGCATGTTGTCAGTTGTAGAAAGATTATCAAACTGACTGGAGAGAGCACCCATGTTATCTTGAAAGCTTTGTTGCATATTATTCAGCCTTGACATGATGGGATCAGTGACATTAGTGTGAATGTGATCACGAAGGTCAGAAAATTCAGAGTTGAGCACATCCCAGTTGTCGTCAAAGCGAGACCGCATGTCATCGAGGCGGTGATCCACATGTGACATCAACCCCTCAAATCGAGTATCAATATGAGCCTCCAGCCCTTGCTGCATGTTGTGAAAATAAGGATCAAAATATCCTGGAGCAGGCTCCCAATAGTGCTGAGGCTGAGGAGGAGGTGGAGGAGGAGGCATCTGCTGTTCCTCAACATTAGGCGCTGCTCCACCCTCATAGCCAGGGTCTTCCTCATCATCTGGGAATGGAGTGAGTGGCCTGGTGAGAAACCCTATCTCATTCTTAAAAGGCCTGAATGGAGTGTGGACAATCTCACATGGGCCCTCAAATCTTGTCTTGGATTTGATAAGAGCCATAATGTATGGAGCATATGCCAAGTTTTGATTCTTGTCCATCTTTAAATCATTAAGCTGCCTCATCATGAAAAGAACAATGTTCATGACTTCTCCATTCATAATGTGATGAATTATGTTCCAGAACTTCTCCCTGATTTTACTCTTATCACCACTCTTGGGAAGGATGGTGACTCTGGCAATCTTGTTGATGACAGCAGGATGATGTCTGAGTCCTGCTGTCTCACCAAATCTCCTGGGTATACCAAGTCTGGCTGGCTCATAAAACTGCACAAAATCCTCAAAATTGTCTTCAGTATAAAGATCCACTCCAGCAGAAATGGTGCCATAGTTCAGACTGTTGGCAGCTGCAAAGTCAGCAAAAGAAGCAGAGTAGCGCTTGAAGCCAGTCATCCAGGTGATGGATTCTTCTGCAATATCAATCTCTGAGGTAGCCAAGAATTGCTTAACAGCCATTTCATTAAAATCTGTGCGCTGCCCCATAAACTGATATAGTCCGCATGCCTCAAACTTAGGGATCAAACCCTCCATGACTGATTGACTGAGCAGGAATGACCAATCAATCACCTGATGCTTATGGAAATTAGTATCCACCAGGGTGCCCCAGAAAACATCAAACTGCAGCTGCGTGTGGAAAAACTGGATGTTGGTATCTGATGGCAGAGCATACTGATTCACAGTCCGTCGAGAGCAGTACTCAGTCATAGAAAATCTCCGCTTTGGGAAAGTCCATCCTTGGATATCAATGGGATAATCAGGATGAACATGAGGAAAATCTTCCGCATCCATGGATTCAGTGCCCCCAGCTGAGGATTGGGCTTCTGAATCAGTGGTTGGTACATAATCATCATCATTTCCTCGAGGGCGCTTGGATTTAAAGCGACCTGCAAGTTTCTTGCGTAGACCACCAAGACCACTGCAACAATGTGACAAACATCCATAGATGAATAATTGAAACCAATCACCATTTATAAAAGGAATGGAACTGTAATGCTCTGCCAGGGTCCGGACTGTCCGCGCTAGGGGGCCGGACGGTCCGCGCCAGAGGCCCGGACGGTCCGCGTCCACCAGGCGGACGGTCCGCGACCGACCAGGGGCGACTCCAAGAACCCTAGCCGCCACAAGTGTTCAATTTGATGGTTTTGCAGATAATACCCAGCCAAATAAGTTGAAAATTTTGCATAGCATTGATATTGAGAAGAACTAACAATCCCACCAATCAGATTTTGAAACCCACTGCTCAATTTCAGATCAGAGAAGAAACCCAAATAATCTCAAAGTTGATGAAATTTGATTAAATCCACAAGATTTGAAGATACCGTGATGAAGACATGTTGAGGGAATGGTGCAGCAAGCTGTCGGACTGTCCGCACGCAACTTCACTTCACGGTCCGCGCACACTCGACACAAGAGAGGATATAGCGAGTGGAGAGCAAGAGAGAACAACCGAATAGGCACAACTGGCAAGTCTGCGGGCTCTGGTCCTTTTTCTGCCCTGTCGCGGACGGTCCGCGCGGGGGCGGCGGACGGTCCGCGTCCTGATGACCTCAGACAGTCTGCGAGGCTGCTCGGACTGTCCATTGCTTGATGCTGCGGACGGTCCGCGGTCCATGGGCGGACGGTCCGCGGCCTGATACTCATTTTTCCAATTTCTGTCCACTTTCTGATTTTGAATTCCGAATCCGAATTGGTGCTCATATATGGACATTTTGACCAATCCAAAAGTTGGTATGCATGCATATACTTATGATGTATTTGAGAAATGCAAGATTTTTGAATTAAACTATCTAGAGTAATTAGAAATGAAAAATGCACAAATAATACCAAATAAATAGCACAAAAAAAACATACTTAGACCCAAGATGCAAGGCGACACATGTGTGATCAACTTCAAGTCACATTAGAGATATCAATCACATTCATTTCACTTCTTAGAGAACAAAATCTTGTTTCATCCAAAGGTTTTGTAAAAATGTCTGCTAATTGATCATCGGTGCCAATGGAATAAATAGAGATATCTCCCTTGCCAACATGATCTCTTAAGAAGTGATGCCGTATATCAATATGCTTGGTTCTTGAATGTTGGACCGGATTGGTAGCCAATTTCACCGCACTCTCATTATCACACATGAGAGGCACATTCTTGAAAATAATTCCATAGTCCAATAAGGTTTGTTTCATCCATAATAGTTGAGCACAACAATTTCCGGCCGATATATATTCCGCCTCGGCGGTAGATAGAGCAACCGAATTTTGTTTCTTAGAAGACCATGAAACAAGAGATCTACCAAGAAATTGACAACAACCGGAGGTGCTTTTTCTATCAACTTTGCACCCCGCATAGTCCGAATCCGAATATCCAATTAATTCAAATTGAGCACCTTTGGGATACCATAGACCAATATTGGGAGTATACTTCAAATATCTTAGAATCCTTTTAGCGGCCTTCAAGTGAATCTCTCTAGGAGAAGCTTGAAATCGAGCACACATGCATACACTAAACATAACATCGGGCCTAGATGCGGTAATATAAAGCAAACTACCAATTATTGAACGATAAAGTTTTTGATCAACTATTGTACCTCCTTCATCTAAGTCTAGATGACCATTTGTTGCCATTGGAGTCTTGATAGGCTTAGCATTTTCTAAACCAAACTTCTTGAGCATGTCCCTCAAATATTTTGATTGACTTATAAAAATTCCATCTTTCAATTGTTTGATTTGAAGGCCAAGAAAGAAGCTCAATTCTCCTATCATAGACATTTCAAATTCCTTTGACATCATTTTTCCGAACTCCTCACAAAATAATTCATTAGTAGATCCAAAAATAATATCATCAACGTAGATTTGACAAACAAATAAATCTTTACCAATTCTTTTAGTGAATAGAGTAGTGTCAACCTTCCCAATTTTGAAGTCTTTGGAAAGCAAGAAATCCCTAAGCCTTTCATACCAAGCGCGTGGAGCTTGCTTAAGCCCATAGAGAGCTTTAGAGAGCTTGAACACATGGTTAGGTCTTTTGGGGTCCTCAAAACCGGGAGGTTGTTCAACATACACTAGTTCACTAATCTTACCATTTAGAAAGGCACTCTTTACATCCATTTGGTAGAGCTTGATATTGTGTGCACAAGCATAAGCAAGTAGAATCCGGATTGCTTCTAATCTTGCTACGGGAGCAAATGTCTCCCCAAAATCCAATCCTTCAATTTGAGTATATCCTTGTGCAACTAATCTTGCCTTGTTTCTTACTACCACACCATCTTCATTGTGCTTGTTGCGGAACACCCATTTTGTACCAATAACATTGTGGTTCTTTGGTCTCTCAACAAGCTCCCAAACTTCATTTCGAGTGAAGTTATTTAATTCTTCATGCATTGCATTCACCCAATCAACATCAAGTAGAGCTTCATCTACACGGTTAGGTTCCATACAAGATACAAAAGAGAAATGTTCACAAAATGAAGCTATGCGAGAGCGAGTTTGAACACCCTTACTAATATCACCCACAATTTGATCAACCGGGTGATCCTTCACAATGGAATGATGAATTCTTGATACCGTTTGATAGTTGCTTGATGAAGCATTAGGAGAAACCGTAGGTCTTGAAGTACCTTGATCATGAGTATCCATGGTTTCATCGAGTGGTTTGCTTTGGTGATCTTCCTCATTTATAGTTGAGGATGAAGGAATAACAACCACACTATCTTCATCATCATCTTCCTTAGGTTTTATTTCACCAATGGCCATTGTTTTCATTGCATTTATCAATTGAGTTCCCCCAACATCATCGAGATTATCACTCTCATCTTGAGACCCATTTGTTTCATCAAATTCAACATCATATGCTTCCTCAATAATACCATGAGTTTTGTTGAAGACTCTATAAGCCTTACTATTTGATGAATATCCAAGAAGAAAACCCTCATCACATTTCTTCTCAAATTTAGAAAGCCGGCTTCCCTTTCTCAAAATATAACATTTGCAACCAAATACCCTAAAATATGAGATATTTGGCTTTCTACCAATGAGCAATTCATATGGAGTTTTCTTCAAGAGTTTGTGACAATATAGTCTATTTGATGAATGACAAGCGGTATTTATTGCCTCGGCCCAATAAGAATCCGATATATTATATTCCGCTAACATAGACCTTGCCATATCAATAAGAGTTCTATTCTTTCTTTCAACAATACCGTTTTGTTCCGGGGTATATTTGGAAGAGAATTCATGTTTGATACCCTTGTCATCACAATATTGATCAATTCTTGCATTTTTGAATTCCGACCCATTATCACTTCTAACCTTTTTGATGTCGAAATCAAATTGATTTTGAGCCAATATAGCAAATGACTTGAATGTTTCAAACACATTGGATTTGTCTCGTAGAAAATAAACCCAAGTAAATCTTGAATAGTCATCCACAATCACAAGACAATAAGAATTACCACCAATACTTACAAAAGATGTGGGCCCAAATAAATCCATGTGAAGTAATTCCAAAGGTCGATGAGTGGACATTTGACTTTTATTTGGATGAGTATTTGCCACTTGCTTACCGGCTTGACAAGAGCTACACAATTTGTTCTTTTCAAACTTCACATCTTTCAAGCCTCGAACTAAGTCATGCTTGGTTAACCGATTGAGTTGCTTCATCCCAACATGACCAAGTCTTCTATGCCATAACCAACCTAGTGAAGCTTTTGAAAATAAGCAAGTTGTGAGCTTTGCCTCATTAGATGAGAAATCAACAAGATAAAGATTTTCATGTCTAAAACCTTTAAATTTAAGATTGCTACCGTCAACACTAGAGATAATAACATCTTCAACTGTGAAATTGCAACAAAATCCTAAATCACATAATTGAGCTACGGAAAGTAAATTAAAGTTCAAAGACTCAACCAATAGCACATTTGATATAGAATGATCATTTGAAATAGCAATTTTACCCAAACCTTTAACCTTTCCTTTACGATTATCTCCAAATGTGATACTATCATAATTTGAGCAATCTTCCTCACTCATTTGGGTAAACATCTTCATATCCCCGGTCATGTGTTGAGTACATCCACTATCCAACACCCAATGATTCCCTCCCGCCTTGTAGTTTACCTACAAAAGGAAATCAATCTCTTTTAGGTACCCAAACTTGCTTGGGTCCTTGGATGTTAGTGACCAAGGTCTTTGGCACCCAAATAGCTTTCTTTTTGTTTCCAACAATTGAAGTACCAACAAATTTAGCATGAACACCTTTTGCATTATGAGAAAGAACATAACAATGCTCAAAACAAGTGGAGGATACATGTTTGAACTTGGGACAATTTTTCTTAACATGTCCCTTTTTGTGACACTTGTGACACACTTTGTCACATTCTTTCACAAACAATGTCTTTTGCTTTACAAAAGCATTCTTTCCTTTCTTGGGAACATATCCAAGACCTTCACGGTTGAGAGAACATCGTTGACTTCCCAATATGAAATCCAACTTCTTCTTACCACCATATGCCTTTTCTAGGTCATGAGTTAGAGTATTTATTCTATCCACTAACACTTCATTCTCAACAATAATTTTTGATTCATCAAGAGCAATATTATCATTGAGAGAAATTTTGCATTTATCACAAATAGAGTTAGTAGGTAGTGGTTCACTTGTAAGACTATCAAGTAAGTCACAAGTGACTCCAACATCCTTAGTGACCACCTCAACTTCATGCACAATAGATGATTTTTGAGCATCCGCAAGCTTCTCACAATTTTCTTTGAGATCATTGTGAGAGGTCTTGAGCTCCTCAAAAGACACTTGGAGGTTTTTATACAATTCCTTCAAGGCCTTAAATTTTTCTTTTTCTTTGTGCATGTAGTCATCGGCCTCACCTAACATTCTAACAAGATCATCATATGAATAGCCATCATCATCAACATCATCGATATCATCATCATCATTTATATCATTTAAATCGGTGATGATTTTTACCTTAGCATCTCCCTTTGCCATGAGACAATGGGGGGATGAGAAGAGTGAGGGAGCTTCCTTGATGGCAATTCCGGCATTAAGCTTGGATGAGGTGTCATCATCATCATCATCCGAGCTATCATCCGAGTCCCATTCAACTAAGTAGGCTTTGCCATCTTTCTTCTTGTTATAGTATTTCTTTTTCTTCTTGTCACTTTCATCTTTGCCCTTCTTCTTCTTGCTTGGACAATTCATGGCAATGTGACCGGGTTCCCTACACTCAAAACATTTTCTATCATTGAAAGCATTTCTTCTAGATGTTTGACCTCTTCTAGGTTGACCTCTTTTCATCTTCATGAATTTATTGAATTTCCTTACAAATAAAGCCATGTCACAATCACTCTCACTTTCATTTTCTTCATCATTGCTATCTTCCTTTTCAATTGCCTTTGAGGCCTTGGCTTTGAGAGCAATAGATTCATTTTTCACCTTCTTTGCCAAACTTAAAGCATCGGCTTGTGACTTCTTAAATATATCTTGAGTGAGAATTTCTCCCAATACTTCGGTTGGAGAGGTTGTAGATAGATCACTCCTTACTAGCATTGTCACAATAGTCTCATATTTCTCCGGAAGTGATCTAAGGAACTTGTGTGTGAAATCCACATCCGGTACATTAAAACCAAGTCCTTTGAGTTCATTTACAATCTCATTCAATCGATTGAACATATCGGATACACTCTCATCTTCTTTCATAATAAATTGCTCAAACTTCCCTTTGCACACATATAGTTTGGCACTCTTCACAATTGTAGTTCCTTCATGAATTTCCATTAGTTTTACCCAAATCTCATGAGCGGTTGTGAGATTCTTGATACGATTGAACTCATTTATATCAAGAGCATCATAAAAGACATTCATGGCTTGATCATTTGTGAGGATATTCTCATTATCACTAACTGATGGTTCATCTTCCTTCAATACAACAAATCCATCTCTAACAATTTGCCAAATTTTTCCACCCATTGCTCTAAGATGCATTGACATTCTTATTTTCCAATAATCATAATTGTTTCCATCAAAGTGCGGTGGCTTCCCAATGTGCACATTGTTGTTACTAGCCATATTGTCCCACTCCGGGATGATTAGATCCACAAACAATGGAGTCCTCGGCTCCGATACCACTTGTAGGATCTAGGACACCGGCTAGAGGGGGGGTGAATAGACGGTTTTGACTAAAAACAACAATACTAAGTAAATTTAATCAATACAACAAGGGGAATAAATTTACTAGTGTCAATAAGTAAACAATGTATGAAAGACAACTACGGAGATTGAATACTTTGAAGAACAATAAGCAAAACACTAATCAATTGCAAGGCAATAAGTAATGCTAGAAGGAATAGACACCGAAATTTATCCCGTGGTATCGGTGATTTGCCGATCACCCCTAATCCACGTTGAGGTGGACTTCAAGCTCTCACTTGCTCCTCTATCAAGACACGACTTGATCTTTGAGCCAAGTGGACAAGAAATCACTCAATACCTCGATTCCACTAATGTCACCTTTGCCGCTCCGGCGAGGTAGGCGCGAACCCCTCACAATCAACACCGCGACTTCTCCACAATCTTCTTGGAGAGCTCGACGGAGACAATCACCCGAGCCGTCTAGGAGGCGGCAACCTCCAAGAGTAACAAGCCAACGACGCTTGCTCGGTGTACCACCTAGTGCCTCAAGGATCACCAAATGATGCAAATGCACTAGGAACCCTCAATCTCTCACTAGAATGCAATCTCAAGCAAAGAGTGTGAGAGAGTGAGTTGGAGGATCACAAATGAGCTCAATGTGTTCAAGGAATGGCTAAGAGGGCTCTCACACACGAGCTACCCTTCTATTTATAGCCCCCCATCTAAATCCAACCGTTATGTGCAAAGGGGGGCAATTCTGCGCACACGCGGACCGTCCGCGCCCTAGGGCCGGACGGTCCGCCGTACAACATAACGGCTATAATGACCGTTGAAACATGTCAGAGCTGTCTCAAAAGGTGTGTCCGGACTGTCCGCCCTTCAAGCCCGGACCGTCCGCGACCTGGCAGATTCAAACACCCGAGCCTCGGGTCAAACGGAGTTAACACGTGCGGACCGTCCGGCTATAATTCCCGGACGGTCCGCGACCTGAGGCAGTACTGTCCGGACTTGTCACCCGGACAGTCCGTAGTACAAATCGATAAAAACACACAGTCCCTGTTCAAAAACGAGTTAGACACATGCGGACCGTCCGCGCCTCACAGGCGGACCGTCCGCCTATAATTCAGGGACAGACCCGAAGCTACCTTTCTCTGGTCAGGACTGCGGACGGTCCGGCCCTAAGGCCCGGACGGTCCGCAGTGCAATAGAACACAGTGCCAACACAAATGGTCAGACTTCGGACCCTCTGGAGGATCGCGGACGGTCCGCCCCCAAGGGCCGGACAGTCCGCGCGACCAAGACTTCTCAAATTTCAAACATGCTCTTGAATGAACTTTTAACTCACGAAATGAGAAGCGCTGTTAGTCCTCATGCAAATGCAACTACTTGATGCTCTATGAGGCACTAAGTTTTACACAGATCTAAGTCATTGACCCCTCTTAATAGTACGGCTATCTAGCCTACTAATCCGGTCAGGTATCTTCTCTAAACTCCTCAAGACCGGCAAAAGTAAAACCTATATTATACCTTTGCCTTCATCTGATCCACAACCAATGCGTATGACTCTTCAACATTTCCTGTTCTATGTGGTCCAACCCTGCATTCTTATTTCTCCAAGAATCGTTAGTCCACAAGTAGTTGTCATTAATTACCAAAACATTACTAGAGGGGCCTAGATGATTCACAGTGGGCGGTTGGTCTGGTGCTGCGTTGGGCTGAACCCTTTAGGAGGGTTGTTGGATGCGGCTCCAGATTGGCCCTGCACAGAGAAGAGATTGCATGTGTTATACCAGATGCATTACCAACATCTAACTACAATTTTGATACTCACAGGAGTATGGAACACAGCAGGATCAACTGCAGGGAACAATGGAGGTGGCGGAGCGAAATCCTATGACGCGCTAAGGCTCTGCATATACTGGAACATATCTGCCATCCTCTGATCAGTCGTCGCCCGCTCCGCCATTATCCTCGCCTCCATCTCTTGACGTTCCCTCCTCTCTTGTTCTAGTTGGGTCTGTAATATTACAAGCCAACGTTATAGTAACTCAAAGAGAAGGTATATAACTCAAGGAATGACGAGTTACAGAAGCACTAACCTCGAGTTGTTGTATGCGAAGCTGTGAGCTGTCGTGCCGAGGTCATATGGCTGGACTCGAGCCCGTGCTCCTTGCTCGTATTCTTTCCTAAATAGCACGCAGCCCTTCGGACAAGCATGAATCTGCTCATACGTCATCTTGAGTGCACGAAGGATTTTCTGTGCCTCGTACATGCTCTTTGACAGAACGTGATCATCCGGAAGAAGGCTCCCAATAACCGTCAACAAGCCATCGAATGTGTCTCTACTCATGTTGTACTGTGACTTGAACGCCATTACACGCCCAATAGCATCCAGTTGAGAAACCTTTGTCTGGCCGTGAAGGGGCTTCTATGCCGCGTCGAATATGTCGTAGAACGCCTTTGCAGTCGGCTCTGGCTCGTCATCCATACATCCTCCCGTGTACTGTGCCTCCTGATAGTCGTTCAACATATCCGCTACCCCCGCATCGGCATCATAATCCTCGAGACGTTGTCTCAGCACCTCCTCTCTCGTACGATACGCTTCACCATGAAATATCCACCGAGTATAGCCCGACGTAAATCCATTCTTCCAAATATGTTCTACCATGACCTTCTTTGGTTTTCTTTTTCGGTTGGCACATTTGCTGCACGGGCATGGCACTAGACTCGCTCCTTTAGCTGCTTCGCCAAATGCCCGTTCCACGAAATCATCGATCTTTCTAATCCATTCAATGGTGACATCGTTCCTTCCTCTACGGCCCGTGTACATCCACTCACGGTCCTCCATCCTCTAACAGAAGCCTATCAACAGGAAATTTCGGCAGCACCTCCCTTGCACGGGGAGGTTTCGAAATCCTGCAAATAAAAGTATCAGCACGATGGCTGACATTCACGTATAATTCAACGACACGATGGCCGACAATCACATCTATATATATTCAATCTATCAGAGATAACACAACAAATTCTCAACGAGACTAAAATCTAACTTACATGATTTACATCCTATCATTCACAAATTTACATCCTATCATTCACAAATTTAAATGATTTACATTATTTACATACTATCATCTAATCAATAATAAATACAAATTGACACGTAATAAATACAAAACTAAAGCATAAACAAATTCATACCTAGTGGGGAACGGCGTACGGCGGCGGGGGCACGGCGGGTGCACGGTAGGGGCACGGCGGGTGCACGGTAGGGGCACGGCGGCGGCGCGGCGAGGGCTTGGGCGCGGGCGGGGGCGAGGGTGAGGGCTAGGGCTAGGGCGTGGAGCGGGTGGGGCAAAGGCGTGGGCGCTGGCCGTGGCGGCGAGGGCGCGGCCGACGCGGCGTGGGCACGGGCGCGGCGGCGCAGAGTGAGAGTGAGAGAGTGAGAGAGAAATAAGGTTACCAGCCGTATTTACACGTACGTTGCCGAGTGCCCGTGATCTGGCACTCGGCAAAGATTTTTTTTAATTTTAAAATACGCTTTGCCGAGTGCCAGATCGCTGGCACTCGGCAAAGTAGGCTTTGCCGAGTGTCAGCTGGGTGGCACTCGGCAAAGATTCTTTTACTATTCTTTGTCGAGTGCCACCCAGATGACACTCGGCAAAGCCTACTTTGCCGAGTGTCAACCAACTGACACTCAGCAAAGTACATTTGTATTTTTTATTTTACCAATCAAATTTTTTGTGGTATGTTACTACACTATGTAGACCTACATGTACCATTTTGGGACAATTATAACTGTGTTTTCAATAGCTAGTAGATTTAGTTCGTTTATTTGGATTTCTTCGGAAAATTCAGATTTAAACTGCAGGTCACTCGAAACTTGGAAAACCGTGCATGCAAAAATGATATTCATGCTACTTAGCACAAGTTATGACCGATTTCAGGAGCAGACCGGAAACTTCGAGCACCATGCTCACTCAACATGGCCGTGAACTTGTCATCCAGCTATTTAAAAATTTTATAAAACACAAACAAACTCAGAAAATCATGAAACTTGTCCACGTGTCATGATATCATATGTAGAGGCTGTGATAAAAAATTTAGAATGTTTGGAGAAAGTTGTGAGACAGTATGTATAGAAATCTAAGAGAACTACACATGAAATCATGGAGTTTCAATGTGGATCTCTTAGGTTTGTACACATAGTGCGTCACAGCTTTCTCAAATTTTTTTCAAATTTTTATCACAACCTATACATATGATATCATGACACGTGGACAAGTTTCATGATTTTCTGGCTTTGTTTGTGTTTTATACAATTTATAAACACATGGATGACAAGTTCACGGCCATGTTAAGTGAGCATGGTGCTCGAAGTTTCCGATCCGCTCTTAAAATCGGTCGTAACTTGTGCTAAGTAGCATGGATATCATTTTTTCATGCACTGTTTTCCAAGTTTCGAGTGACCTGCAGCTCAAATATGAATTTTCCGAAGAAATCCAAATAAATGAACTAAATCTACTAGCTATTGAAAAGACAGTTATAATTGTTCCAAAATGGTACATGTAGGTCTACATAGTGTAGGAACATACCACAAAAAGTTTGGTGGCCAAAATAAAAAATACAAATCTGCTTTGCCGAGTGTCCAAAGAAAACACTCGGCAAAAACTCTCTTTGCCGAGTGCCAGCTATGTGGCACTCGGCAAAGAATCTGCTTTGCCGAGTGCCGGCTGGCGGCCCTCAGTAAAGACTGACGGACGTCAGCTGTAGACGGCCGCTAACAGACCTTTGCCGAGAGCCATCTTTCCCGAGTGTTTGACTCTCGGCAAAGGAGTCTTTGCCGAGTGCTTCGCTGTGCCGAGTGTCCAGCTCTCGGTAAACGAGCTCTTTACCGAGCGGCGGACTTTGCCGAGTGCGGCGCTCGACAAAGTCTTCTTTGTCGAATGCCCGATAAAAAGCATTCGGCAAAGACTACGACACTCAGCAAAAGGCCGGATTCCGGTAGTGTTTAGACTATGCATTAGCCCTCTTCTTTTCTTCCCCACGGCCGACCCTGTGGGGGTGCGGCGGGTGCGGCTGCACCGGGCCCCCAAAAACAGAGGGCCCCTCTGACCATTGGACGTTAGCACTTGTTAAACTAATGTCTTAATTACTTATCTAATATTTACTTTGTTCCAAAATAGTATTTGTTTTAACTCTTGATTTTTATGTCTATATTCAACTAGATGATGAGGAATCAACTAGAGAAGCAAAATAAATTCTATTTTGATACAGAGAGAGTATTATTTACTATACACATGATGGTTGCATCGACGGAGAGAAGATTTTTAAACTTAAAATATTTTTTGAACTATTTAAGGTCAACAATGACTTAAGAGAGGTTAAATGGTTTGGCGATTATATGTATCTAAAAGAAGTTGTTAGATGAGATTGATCTTAATAGTATAAACGATGATTTATATCACAAAATGTTAGAAGATATTTTTAATGGCATCGGATAACAAGTATGTGTTTTTGCTATATTTTATATTTGTTATTTTATAAACTTGAAAATAGTGTATAATAATTTGTATACGTTCAATATTATATATATTGTGTGAATGAGGCCTTCATTTCGGATTTCGTACCGGGCCCCTAAAAAGTCAGGAACGGCCCTGTTATTCCCGAGGGCTGAAGTTAACAGCTACTCCTGTTCTCTTCTTCCCATAAAGAATATCATTATCGCATACCGAAAAATCGAATAATTTTACGCATTGACTTGATATATAAGAAAGTAATAATAACATTTATGACACATAATTAATATTATTAGATGAATCAACCTGTTTAAGTTTTTTTATACTAAAATGAACAAGGTCGTAAAGTAATAGAAGTACTCGTACGAGAACTCGTGTAGCTGAGGCGTTATTTTTCCTTATCCTTGTACACGCACGCACTATGCCCAACGCTACAGGGTGGGCCGTAGTACTTTGTTGTCAAAAGCTTTGCGGACTGACCGCCGGTGTTGCCAAGAACCGCATGCGGCGTTTGTCAGGGGCCACGCCCCATGCGCTACCAAGTGTACTTTGTCCTCCTCTACTAATCGACGCGCCCCCAGAATTTATTACTAGGAGTACCAAGGCGGGGGAGGGGGGTGGATCGATCGCGGACACGAACGCATGGAGGATTTGACGGGGTTTGGATGTGATGGCTTCTGCAGCAGCTAGGGAGGAATCTAGCTACTTGTAATAAACGCCCATCTTCCGTCCAGCTAAAACACTAGTACAGTACAACGTGCGAGCAGTAGCAGCCACCGTGGAGGTCTAGGTATCTAGACAGATGAGTTAAAAAGATAAACTAGAGTTTAGTTTTCATTCCAACTTAATATCAGTCCATTAGTTAATAGATACAGTATAAACAAAAAAAAGTGTTCACGAGTTTGTCTGTTTGTGCTAGAGAATCTTTTACCCTTTTAGCTTACCTTTCCTCCTATCCCAATACACCTAACTAGAAGTGCTGTACCTAAATTATTTTTTTGTTGAACTAGAAATAATTCATCCAACACTAACTTCCGGTGATGTAGACCATGCAAACACAGGGCCTAAAGCAAGCGAGATTAATAAACCCGCAGCCCTAATCTAGTAATCTTCAGTGTGCAGATAAAAACTACAGCTTTGGTGTCCAGCCGGGCCCCTGCAAGAAAAAGGACTGTGTGGCCGGCGGGGGCAGTGAGTCAGAGCATGCACGTACCGAGTGAGCCATCAGGCGGCGCGCGTGTGCGCGTACGGCAACGCAACCGGCCAGCCAGAGCCAGCACGCCGTGCCAGGGCAGCCCCGGCCCCGGGGGAGGGAGGGGGACGGAGCCGGGCCGGCCCCTCACGAATCGCGAGGCAGAGAGAGAGAGAGACTGCGAGAGCCCGAATTGCTGCGCGCCTGCGCCCACCTGGCCAGGCGCACGAGGGACGGACGGCGTGTGGGTCTGGTCTGGGAGGCACTGGCAGTGGCAGCCTGCCCCGCACGCCGCGACGCCCGAACGCAACCGAAACCGCCACCACGCCACCCCGCCTCCTTTTCTGCTCTGAATTGCTGCCTCCCCCGCTCTTGTGCGTGGCGCCCAGCCGGCACGGAAGCTCTCCTCGCGCTAGCTAGCTAGCTAGCTGCTCCAAATAGCAAGGCCACCAAGTGAGGGAGCCAGGCAGGCAGGCAGCCAGCACGCCCACCAGGCCACCTCCCTTTCCTTCCCCTCCCGAGGGCATGCGTGCGCGGTCCAAGCGTGCCAATTGACTCGCGCACGCTCTCTCAGTCCCAGACTCCCACTCTCCCAGTCCCAGCCCTCTCTCCCTGCTGCACCGTGTCCTACTTACTCCTAGCGAGCTCGTCAGCCGCAGTACCTTGCTCCGCCTCCGACCCCGGCGCGAGCGGGAATCTACACCCACGTGCTCGCGGCCGTCCATGGGCTGGCCGCCGAGCAGCGGCTGGGGCGACCGGCGACGGAACGTGTCCGCCGCGGCGCTGCTCTTCCTCCACCTGCTGCTACTCTTCTCCGCCCCCGGTACTGCACTGCACTCGCACTCGCACACGCGCGGCCGCACAGCACATCATACCGAGCCTGAAGCTTATGTTCTTTGCACTCTCGCACCGCCTAGCTGTGCCGGAGCTCACGCCATGCGTTCTGCAGGGACGTGCACGCCGGCGAGAGGGGTGGCGCCGCCGCCGACGACGGAGCAGGACGGGTACTCCTGGTCCTGGTGGGACCCGGCGGCGACGGCGGCGCGCAGGGGGCTGGTGGGGCCGGGGTCGTCGCCGCCCACGTGCCGCAGCCGCTGCGGGGGCTGCCACCCCTGCCGCCCCGTCCACGTCGCCATCCAGCCCGGCCGCAGCTTCCCGCTCGAGTACTACCCGGAGGCCTGGCGCTGCAAGTGCGGCAACAAGCTCTTCATGCCCTGACCGGTCCAACGGCAACGACAACGGCGACGGCGACGGCGGCGCCACCTCTCCCTGCTGCGCACACGCTGGTACCGGTGCACTGGTGCATCTCTCACTCACTGGATCTATCTAGCTCGTCAGGCTAAGGCAGCAGCGGGCTGCGTCGCCGTGGCTGGTGCCTGCACGTACCGCACTGCACGCATACATGGGATCGAAGGCTAGCTCTGTCTACCAGTGCTACTGCTGGTGTAGGTGTACACACAGAGAGACATGGAGAACACGGCAAGGAACAAGTAAGAATAGGACACGAGACGACGAAGAGATCTGCCCATGGAACAAAGAGGCCTCGATTCCGTCATCTAATGACTGGAAGAGCATTTGCCGAGTTCTTGGAGACTGATGATGATACGAGCTAGTCTGGTACTCCCTGCTCTATGTTGTAAGTAACCTCCTGTGTGTGCTGTGTGTACCAAAGAGCGAGCGAGCGAGAGAGAGACGTCGATGTCGCCATTTTTGTTCTTCCTTTCGCTACGGTTCTTGACATGCATGTTAGTGACTGAAATCCCTATCCCTGTGATTATGATCTGTGACGTGATTCCATTGACATACTGACTTGGATCTGATGCGACGATTATGACGAGTTCTATATGTGGACCTGTGTTGGTCATCCGAAACATAACTTTGATCATTCTGTTGTACGTACACTTGAGTTATTCTAATAGATCCTTGTAAGTCATCTACTACTTGCTCTGGATCGAGCTCGATCGGGACCAGCTAGCTGAGAACCATTCCTTCCTCCAGAGTTCAGACCCCCGCTTTCCTGTCATGCATCAGGGTTGTCTAATCTCCATCTACCTTATGGCCACTGCATCCGTGCAGTCACACGACGCTCTGTCTGAGACTGAGCAAGCTCACCTGCAGCAGATAAAAAAAAAGAAGTGGGCGTGTACAGAACGCTGTTCTAGCATTACAGGGCCTACAAGACATTGTAAACGTACAGTGCATTTTCTATATTTTCTTTTTGGTAAGGGCATCTGTAAAAGCACCGGAAATATTCTTGTGATCTTTGACGTCTTACAAGTAGTAGTAAAACCCCATCTGTAATATTTTCCAGTGCACGAAGGCTGAAAAAAAAAGTATGAAAAGACTCGCGGCCGTGCGTGCCGAAAAAGCGGAGGCACAGGACATGAACGCGGGAGGTCGGCATGACCAAGAGGCAGCTGAGGGCCGTCGAGCTGCAGGGCGAACGGAGAATGAAGGCGGCGGTGCCGGGCAGCTTGCTAGCAGGCACGAGATGGAACGCCGCCGGTAACTCCGCCGAGACGAATAGAACAAGACCAGGAGGACATCACAGGACCCTTAGACGAAGACGAAGACAAGATTAGGAGTGGGGGGGGAAGATGAACAGTGGCGCGAATCACAGGAGGGGCGGTGGCGGTGTAGCCATAGCCACACACAGTAAAACAGTACTTGCAGAGCCCGGCTTTTTACAGAGGCTAGCTAGAGCTAGAGAGTACTCACTCCTACAGTCCTACTACTACACAACGTCAAGCAAGCAACAGTGAGCTACGCCGGGCTTTTCCCCCGTCTCTGCCAGTGGCACTAGTTTATTACTACAGTACACTATGTTTACTGCCACCTCACTGCTCACCCGCTGCCGCTGCTTTACTCCCGTCAAATCAGCATAAGTTCCCCAGATTAGAGACGCCTTCCCTGACCGAGACTCCGAGAGTGACCGTGAAGGAAAGCAGCAGCAGTACGTATTATTTTTTTTTACCGATGCTTTTGTTTTTGCTGTTTTGTTTATTGCACGAGCTAGCCTGGTAGGCTCGCTCATCTGGTGCACGCCCCAGGGCTAGTAGAGAGGTCAATCATCGTCGCATTATAATCCTTCCTCGTGCAGGCTAGGGCCTATCTAGGCTCCATTTTGTGTCATTCAGGCACGCACCATGAGGCCAGGCCACTCGCCTGCGCTGCATTGCATGCAGCCTTGCCGGAAATGCTGGCTTTGCTCGTCGCTCTGCGCCTCTGCCTCTGCCTCTGCTCTGCTCCTGCTCCTCTCCAAACCCTTTTGGTCATTCCTTCCTTCTCGCCTCTCAAACTAAACTTTGGATCGCAGCTCTAATAGAACGATTAAAAGTATAGACTGTTTTTCTCGACCCAGCAAGTTTTCTCTTAAAACAGTTTCAAGAGAATCTCATGCACTATGATAAGAAAGCTATTTTTTTCAATGAATTCAATAGAAAGGTAAAACCTGAAATAAATAAATAAATAAATTATTAAGTAAGCAATAGTAGTCTGCCTCTGACGTGTTCTGCCTCTGACGCGTTCTGCCAACGGCTGTTCTGCCTCCGTTAGTCCCGCGCAACAAAATAAATAGTACATACACAGGTTTATGCGCCACGTTCCGTTCTATCTCTCTCAGTGAGCAACATAGAATCTACAGCTGCCCTTATAAGCCATGTTCCATCACTCTCAATGGCCGATGTGGCACTAATAAAATAGATGGCACGCGCATGTGGCAGCGGTTCGTGCGGCCCAATGATTTTTGTGTGGATCTGAGGCCCATCCCATCGTGCAGCCCACTGTCCAGCGTGCAGCCTACCGTACGACCTAATCTCCAGCCACGGCCGCGACCTAATCTCCGCCGGCGGCTCCAGCCACGGGCTCGCGCGCTTCCTCCACTGCGCTCAACTCTGGCGGCCTCCCCTCCCTCTCATCCACCCCATCATCGGATTCCACCTCCTCCCCCACCGCACCGTCGGACTCCACCTCCCCAATGGTGGCCTCCAGCGCACTGCCGTCCTCCAACTCCTCCCCATCGGCTGCCTTCACCCAACCGGTCAGCGGACTCATGCGTGGCGTTGGTTTTCCCATCAGATCTGGACGGGCAAGACGTCATCGGGTGGATCGCGGCTGGCCTGCGGAGGGGCGCTAGGGCGGTCGAAGTGGATTTGGCGCTGCCGCTGCCGGAGGAGGAGGGCGGGGAGGAGGAGGAGGAGGAGGGAGAGGAGGAGGAGGGCGAGGAGGAGGGAGGAGGACCCGCACGCCGGTCACGAGGCGCCACTCTTGGAGCTCCCCGCCGATCTGTTCCAGGCCAGGAACTCACTGGAGCGGCTGGCGCTCAGTCGGTTCAGCCTCCGCGCCGTTCCGCTCCCCGCGGTGGGTCTCGCCGGCCTCCGCTCGCTCTCCCTCAGCCACGTCGACGTCACCGACGAGGCGCTCCGGGGCCTTGTCGCCAACTGCCCGGCGCTCGAGCGCCTCAGCCTGAAGCGCTGCTCCCGCCTCGCCATGGTGAGCGTGGCCAGCGAGACGCTGCGGGTGCTGGTGCTCGTGGGCTGCCAGGCCTTGAAACAACTCTGCGTCGACGCGCCTGCGCTAGAGTCGTTCGCCCTGCACTGCAACGTCTTCGTCACCAACCGCGACGCTTCCTGTGAATGGGATTAGGATACTCCTGTTGAAGTCGACTTACTCGGCCCGCCGGCCCTCCGGGACGCGTATCTGTCGCATATCGGCCTCGACACCCGCCTCGACACCGAGCATAACATGCTCTACCCTTCCTTGTGCCTCGACGTCGTGCTAGCCCGGATCCTGACTATTTGCTCTGTCGTCTTGCTGGTACGTACCGAAAATCGCAATGCTCACAAATTAATTCGATCTGTGACTATTTACTCTTATGGATCGGATTAGCATGTTGATTCACTCAGCTGGCTCGACTCCAGAAGACATGCCGAACCTAGAAGAGTTGCAGCTGCTGATGGACTACGAAGGTTACTGCCTTGAGGCCGTGTCCGGTTTCTTCAAGCTCATCCCACTTCCAGTCCTTCAACGGCTCTTTGTGCGTGTAAGGCTCTCTCATTTCTTGGGCTCGTAAAACTCGTTTTTCCAGCTGCTGCTGCTTACCGGAGCTGAACTCCATGCGCAGCTCCATATTGATCACAAGCGAGAGGGAGAAGGCAGCTGCGGTTGCTCAGCTTCTTCCTGGATAAGTCCCCTGTCCTCCAACAGCTGGTGCATTGGAGAAGGCGTCGAGCGAGGCAAGCATTACCGTGTGCCGGCCCAAGGAAGACGATACCCCGAACCATCCACACACGAGGTACTTCCACGAGGAGTATGAAACTATGTAACTATGCTATATATGCATGCATCGTTCAGACATATGCATGATTCAAACTCTCTATCAATCGGGTTTTCGGCTGCTTGCTGGTCAGGCTTGTATTTATTTTCTCATCACCATCCAGTCAACACCTAATAACTGGTTTTATCAGTCCATTGGTTCATTCGGATGCCTTCACCCTTTTGGGATTGGATGAGATGCGTCCGACGAATGTTTCTGTCTTTAGCTTTAAGTCAATCTCTGCAAACGGATGGTCCGTTGCTTCCATATTGCCTCGCTGCAGTTTTGAAGGATACCAATTTTGTTAAGTCTTGAACACACTGACAGTCTATCACATCGTCAACGGAGAAAATATCACCAAGAAAAATGAGATTGTCTTTGTGATTGCCCTGCGTTCAACCTTCCACACAGTCGATATAGCTGGCTGTCTGTTGTACAAAGTTCAATATATTGGGAAGTCCAAGGCTGAAGTAGCAGCGAAGAGGGTTATGGAGTGGGTTAATGGGGTGAACATTGTTCCTCATTTTTGCAGGATTGGAGATAAAGAGATAGAGTTTTACAGTCAGTTCCACATAATTGTCCTTGGTCTGGATTCAATTGGTATGGGAATATAAATTATGCGGCTTGTGATTTCTTAGGTATGCTTTTTCCATACCATTTTTTGTTAGGTATTCTGTCTCTAAATAATTGAGTTCCCCTTATGTACTCTCGCTAAGACACCAAGAACTGCGGCTCACTGCATTGAGTATGCTCACTTGATCAAATGGGACGAGGTACTATTTTTTCTGCACATTATTTCTCTCTAGACATTGACCCAACACTACTAACTGTTATATTCACTTTTTTAGGTTCATCCTGGAAAACCTTTTGATGGTGATGATGCAGAGCATATGCAATGGATTTATTCAGAGGTATCTATATCGCGATGTTATGTAACTTAATTTATTAGTAGCCTACTTGTTGTAAATCATTTGGCAGACATGCTTTAAAGAGAGCAGAGCTTTTTGGCATTTCTGGTGTTACATATACTTTGGCACATGTTTGTTTTTTTGTTTATTGAGAACATTTTGCCCATGATTTAAGGCATTAAATATTTTTTGCATGTAAATATCTTAAAAAATACAACACTGTTCTATTTATTTTTATGTTATAAGAGGCTAGCAATTTGGGCTTGGGTATTAAAAATGGATTGCTGAGATAGCTCATCATCTTCTTGTATGACTGCTCGAGTTATATAAAATGCTAATGTCTGAGTATAAGAATGGTTCTAAATTAGGGGTATATCTTCTTTAGGTACCATTAAGTAGTGGAGTTGCTTATGTTTTTAATAGTTGTCTTGTAATATGGTAACTGGTTAACTGGACAAGCTCTACCCCGGTTCAAATGAAATCTCACTCGTTTATTAGTTTATCTTTGGTTTTAGTGCTACTGCATATATGCTTATTTGTTGCTTTGTGCACAAAAAAGATGTCCATCATCATTTTTTTCTTGTCTTCTTTATTATTCAAATTCACCTCAATTGTATGTATATGTCTGTCTGTCAAAACTGGTTTTTTGTTTCTTTACGCACACCTTACCCTGTAGCAAGCAATTCACGGATGAGCGAAAGAAAGGTCCATGATTTGTACTGATGCACATCTCCTATATATACTACCTACTCGAGGTGCTAGAAGAAGTATGGAACATTCTATTTAGATGATGTGCCTTTTAATTACAGTTTTAATATTTTCCCCATTATAAACACTTTGTGATATTCTCAGTAGCTCATCATCTTTCTCTCTCTCTCAACATTGTAGATTGGCAATGATGCTTCTCAATTTGTTGGTCCACTTGTATTGAACCTGTTGATAAAGGTATGTTTCTCATTCCATGACTTCCCCCATCGTTAACATGACTATTGAAGTGCATTGATGCGTTAACATGACTATTGAAGTGCATTGATCCTAGAACATACTGTGCGATTATGCGTATCTTAGCGCACCTTTATTATGTTCTTTGCACCAATATACTTTGTTTTTTCCTTTTCCGGTGTGATGGTGAGATCGACGTGGAGCTAAAGCACGTGAGGGATGCTGTGGCGAAGAAAGGCCAGGCACTACACGAGGAGCAGGACATGGTCAAGAAGGTCGCCCTTGCCACGCTCGACATCCTCAGCGTCGGTGCTAGCCGTAGTGGACTCTCCTCCCGTGCGACCGCGGCAGCCAGCCACGGCCTGGCCCTAACAACTGTAGCAAGCAGCAGTCCCCGCTCGGCTGCCCCGGCACCTAGCCCCAGTAACTGTAGGCAGCGGCAGCGCGGTCGCCCCAGTGCCCTCCGCTCTCCCAACCGCCCTCCAAGACAAGTACGCTTCTATGTTCTTAAAAAACTCTTCATCGTATCACAAAGCTCCCAGACACCACATTGTTAAATAGTACCTTAAATTTCCTTTGTTTTCCTGATTGAATAGCCATTTGGCCCCCTGCTACACTTTGTGCCTCTTAACCTTGGGTGAGCAGGCAGAATGTCTTGCTGTTGTCTTTTTCCCTCAATATCAATGCATGGAAAGCACATTCTTGAAAGAAGATAGAATTTCTATTATATAACCAACATAGTTCAGCTAAACACTCTGGTTCGAATATTTATGGGATACAAACTAAATGGTACTGAAAATTAAGAGCGAAAATCACACCAAGGCAACCTCATGGTGGTTATTTGATCACTTGTACCTGTTTTTGAATGGAAATATATTCCTTCTTTCAGATAAAGCAAACATGTTTCTATCATTCTGTGTTATCATTGAAGGGCCAATATTTTTCCTCAAACAAAAAGAATAAAAGAAATGTTGTATAACATGATGAAACTGACTGGTTTGTTCCAACAAACATGAGAACACATTTTTCAAAGAAATTACCATGACAATAGGTGATGTTCAATTTAGATAATTCTTGAAGCATAGACTAGCGATCTAGCAAGTTTGTTATTGTACCAGGTGAAGTTAGATCAAGTTTGTTATTGTACTAGGTGGATCAAGAACAATAACTTCTGGGTGAGCCTCCCTATATCCCATCCCACCTGCTAGGCTGCTAGGTCAGGTCACCATTGATTCAGCCAGTAATTGCTACATTTCTTTCCACTCAGTATGTTGTGTCTGCATTATTGTTTGCACTGGATATTGTTATCCATAGGCCCTAAACCAATTGCAGTTCCCTTTGGTCGTATCATGTTTAATTTCCCCTGAAACAGGCGTTCCTTTTCAATTCATGTTGCTTCTTCATTTCCTTTACCAATAACGACATGTTTAGATCCATTAGCACTAAAATTTAGTAGCTAAAATTAGTACGAGTGGGTCTAAACAAACCTGCTAATTATTTGTTGAAGGGGTGCTATTAGTCCTGTTAGCAGATTTGGAGTTGTTAATATGTGCTAATATTTCATATGTGTCTTTAACTTACTATCTGAACTTCATGATTAACAATTGGCTGGTAATTTATTTGCACCACATGGATTATTTTGCATGTTTGGTTCTACCAGACGAAATACATTTGTCTGGTCCATCAATTGATGTCATCAACTCTGTGTGTTGTTTGCACACAAACTCTCATTATGACTTGTTGATTTTCATTTGAGAAAGTGAAATACTAAGACGTCAGTTGCAGACAGCCTCAAGCATTTTTTTTATTGCTACACAAGTATACATTTCTACATTTGCACATTCTCAATTTGAACTTGTGTTGTCTGTAAGGACTATTATGTTGTCAATGACATACCTTTCACCCTATTTTAGTGTCTCTATCATGTAAATTTGCTAACATTGTATTATGGAAATTAGTAACACACTGTTGTGAACAATAAGGAAACAAAAATGGTGTTTCAGTGACAACTACATCAGCCTATTTTTAATTGTATCTAGGTACGACCTATATCTCTGAATGTTGTGTAGGCATGTAGTGCTGGAGTTTATCTTGAAACTTCTTGCAATTATTTACATATGTCTATGTTTGTCTGCTTACGTAAGTCTCTAGCAAAATCAATAAGGCACTTTTGTCCTGAGCGTGCTTTGTTGCTCCTTTGTCCTGACTGCTTTAGTAGTCCCTCAGTCAAGTAATTAAGTATGATATTTTATGTTCCCTATTGAACGGTTGCCATGTAATAAGGATTAGTTGAGATACTATTTGAGGCAGCTTTCATTGCTTACAATTTACATGTCCCTATGACTATCTGCAAGAAATTCAAAGAGGATAATGCAGTGGCTTGGCCACTTTGCTGTTACTGGGGAATCCACACATAGAAAGGGAGCTAAGGCACTTTTTGAGTTTGCATTTGTAAATCATGACTGCTGCTGGAAAGAATTCGAGTGAAAAGGCAAGCATGGACAATATCCTGTTGTAGTTGCTTCCAAGCCTCACTGTTTTCGTGATCTGATGTTCTCGGGGTCATGGATAATTTGTTGGAGTATGTCAGATTTCTGGTCTGCTGATGAGCTTTGTAATTCTATTAAAATGGTGAAATACTAATGGAGAATATTTTGTAGATCAATTTTTATACTTCATGTACGAGGAGAACTCCTAATATGCATGGCATGTGGTTGAAGTTTTTTTATGGACGAGCAGTTCTATTGCCTCATCAGGCTTCTTGATTTCTTAAAATCTTTAGGCAAGCTCATCAATCCTACTATGTAGTGGAAGGAATTAGCATTCCCATGTTGTTGTCTGTTGATGATCTTGTCTTTTTGAACCGTGTCGTTGCCAAGGGTAGACAATTTTGATGGCTCATGAATGACAAGAAGAATGGGGCAAATGAAAGAACTTTTGAAGGGCATAAACATTTGACTGATGCTGATCATTTTGCTCTCATGAATGAACTTATGCTTATGTTATCTAAATATCTAAACTATGATGATCTGTGAAAGACCATCCTTAATTTTTGTTATTAACTTTTCTTGTTAAATCTTATATAATATACTATCCTTTTTATGGAGTCAACATGTCTTTTTGAGATGCTGATTAATATTCTACATATTTATCATTGTTTATTTTTTTTATCAATGATAAAGAATGGATACAATCTAATCTATGTAAACATGTACTTTTAGGGATGGTAATACAAAAATAGAATAGTAATTATTGTTTTTATATGTCCATATATTGTATTATATTGATTCCGTAGCAACGCACGGGCACCTGCCTAGTAAATAAATAAATAGCTATAGCCCGAAAGGGCCCCCCTGCTGGTCGCAACAAGGACACCGAGCCTTGTCCTAGACCATTTTTTTATAAAAAAAACCTGCTGTGTCAAGCTTGGCGTACGTGGGCGGAGACGGTACATGAGTCCTAAAAAGGGTTACAGCTTACGACGCCAAAAAGCTTCCAGCTCTCGTCAAAGTACTAATACGTCACTCTTATTCTGCACAACCAATAAATACATTTTCATTTTCCCTTTAGTCATGGCAAGATTTAGAGCCACAATTGATCTTCGGTCGAACGGCCAACTGTCATACAAGGAGCCTCTAGTTCTGGTTGGAGCCACGGACGGAAGCTAACAAAAATCAGCCCCCAGTTGATGACTGTAATCGATATAAGAGGCACTATGCCAGAATCGCTCAAAGGCGACATGTTTGTACTAGTGTAAATGATAAAAAGGATTATCAATTGGAAGTAAAGTCACCCTTGAGTCCTGATTTCTTGATCCGCTGGGCGCTGGTAAAGAACGAAGCCTTTGCACATCAAAAAAAAAAAAAAAAAAAAAAAGAGGACCCAAGGATTTCTCAACTTGGACTATACAGTAACTTTGTTTGTAGCTAGCCAAGG
This sequence comes from Zea mays, assembly GCF_902167145.1. Classification (NCBI taxonomy): domain Eukaryota; kingdom Viridiplantae; phylum Streptophyta; class Magnoliopsida; order Poales; family Poaceae; genus Zea; species Zea mays. Next base: position 12,578,785 of record NC_050096.1, on the reverse strand, counting down.
TACAACTGCTGTTGGAATCTGAGTAATAGTATACCAAGAGCCGCGACGAGCAATTTTTACTGATACCTGCTGCTCTTTTAATTACAAACAAACAGAACAGAAGCTGCCGAGAAGCACGAACAGTACAGCACGTATGTAGGGGGGTGGAGCAAAACGCCAAAAGCCTGTGTGCTTAGCTTATCCAACTGACGAGATGACTGATGCCCCCTCCCTGAAAAACTGGGCTCTTGAATCTGTCTACAGTCTACAGCCCCAGGTTTTCAGTTTTCTCTTGGAACGAAAAAAAATGGGAGTGTGGGGGCAGGGCCAGCGGCCAGCGGGCGGTTGGCCTGGGCACCGTCCACCGTGTGGCAGTTCGCGCCGGCGCAGCTGCCAAAGCTTCGCCTGTTGGCTTTCTTCCAACAGTGTTCTTGGGAGCGACGTTGCTTGCCCTTGCAGCAACGCGATGCTCAATGCTCATGCTCTCGCTCGCCCCTGTTCCAGTTCCTGTTCCCGTTCCTGTTCGTGAGCAGCGGAACCACCTTCCCCCGATTCCCTCCACGCCATAGCATGAGTGCATGACCAATGCAAGGGACAAGCCAGAACGCGGAGCGGTAACGCCGAGTCAAGAAACAATCTGAGAACAGCACCCCAGCTAGCTAGCTGTTCGTGCTCGTAAGTACTTAGTATAACACTAACACAGGAACAAAGCATCTTTCTTGTCCGACGATGCAGGCAGGCTTCTGTAGCTTGGGAAACACCGGGAGCGACCTGCGTGTCCCGGAGCGCATGCACTGGATTGCCCCCTGCTCTGCTGAATTTATTTGGAGAACCGGACGTGATGGTGCGACGGACAGCAACAACTCGTCGTTAGCCTTGTCAGCTGCAGTATTGCATTGTTCAACTACTGGTTTAGTATCCTTATCACACTATCCAGCCAGCAGCTAGCTATCTGCAGTTTATTTCCAGTCGTGGGAGGTTCCCGGGGAGAGGGGTGGGGACTGGGGGCTGGCAAATCTCTACTGAAGAAGCTGTAGGGGTCCATATGATGATGGAAGATTCTGGGCCCATTGAAAAGCACTAGGACTCTTGGGCCACATTGGACACGTCGTAGCCCGTCACTACCGTTTCACCGAAACACACCGCTTTACGGCCCGTTATGTGGTTCACTCTTTTTTATAAGAGTGGAAAAAAGAAGGAAATGATGAACTGAATCCAATAAATCTAAAACATCAAAACAACCTAGTTTTATCTGCCATCCTAAGGGGCAAAAAAAGGTTCTGAACATTCGGATACCAATGTCACCCAAAATTCATATCATATATAGAAAAAAAAGAAGGAAGAACAGTATCTTCTGTCCTCTGAAGCAAAAGGCTCTGTCATAAAATTATCTGAATGTGATCAGAAGTTCAGAAAAAAGCAAAGCTAAGCGCAGTTACCCAATGCAGAGTCAGTTTAATCACCCCAGTAGTATTCACAGAGGCGCTTTATTCCATATCGACATAAAATGACCCGGCCGGGTAACATCTACACAAACCAATCGCCAAAACGTAACCACGCAGCAGTACAATACACATCCAAAAGTGTATCACCACCCTAACAAACTATCAGCTCTACCCTGTCCTGCGGATAAAAAAAAAACAGTCTAGTGTTGCCGTGGGACGCTCCATCCTCGACCTACATCACGTAACCGACGGCCAATGAGACCACCACCATCAGCAGCAGTGGCAGTAGAATCCGCTGTGAAATGGATCCTGTAGAGTTGTAAGAAAACGCCATAGGTTAGCTAGTTACCCGAACCGGCTGAACCCTTCACCCTTGCATGAAAACACACACACTGACACACACTCGTGTCCTCGTTGACATCCGAAAGAGACTCTGTACCTGGTGCCGCTGTACTGCCTTGGTTAGAAATGCTCTCGGAGCCAGGTGGCGCGGGCGGGCTGTTGCTGGTCGAGGAGGGATGAATACCTATGCTCGCGCAGTCTGCGCCGATGGAACCTACAGTGTTGCCATGACCCCATGAGTAGTTAGGGGATGAAATGTTTGAGCCCGTGTTTCTGAAAGGCAAGTCGTTTGTGGCGTCGATCTGATTGAATAATCTTACAGTTCTGGAAGCAAGGCATCGCGGTCATGTTGAGGAGGTTGCTGTACCCCTCCTTGCACTCGCAGTGGTAGCTCATGCCGGAGCCGTTCTTCCTGCACGTGCCGCCGGCGCCGCAGTACGCTAGCTCGCATGCTGTGGTTATGGGATGGCAGAGGCAGGATTTTAAACAGCAGAGACATGGCGTGAAAAATTATCAGCATGGTCGCAACAAAGCAACGGATGTATTGTTTCAGGAGTAGCTAGTGAGGCGTGAGAATTATATTACGGTCGAGCGAGAAGTTTTTAGGTGGCGGCAAAGGCGTCAGCGCTAGCGCCGGTGCCGGCGCCGGCGAACCATTGAAACATGAGCTGTCGATGGAGCCTGCATCAAGGAAATATCATGATCTGGTCAGTTGAAATGATACGACGACGTATTAATAAAACTGTTTCCAGGACCAAAAAAAGGAGAGATGTTGGTCCGAGGATATGGAGATTGATAGACATTTTGTGCGCAGTATGTGGTATTGTAAGGACATGTTTGGTTTCTTTAGGCCCCGTTTGGTTTAGGGTGAGGGTGACTAAAGTTTAGTGAATAGTGACTAAAGTTTAGTCACTTTTAGTCTCTAAAGAAGCAAACATAATAACTTAAGTGGGGTGACTAAACTTTAGTTCTTTAGTCACTAAGGGGTGACTAAAATGAACTAAAGTAGTATTTTTACTTTATTTGTCCTCTCCACATTCTTCTTATACCAAACATTCATTAATTAATAGGGGTAAAATAGTCATTATTCACGGCAATTAATGCTCTTTAGTCCGGTTTAGTCACTGAAACAAAACGAGGTACTTTAGCGACTAAACTTTAGTCACTAAAATTTAGTCTACTGACTAAAGTTTAATTACGAGACTAAAGTTTAGTCCCTACTCTGTTTGATTTTAGGGAATAAAAGTAATCAAAATACATTATATTAATCATAAGATGACTAAAATACTTCTTATCATTCTTTCGTCATTAGTGTAACTGAAATAAAGGAGAGACAAAATATGGAATTCATATAGTTTAGTTCCTTTTAGTCATATATTGATGAACTAGAGACTAAAGTCCATATTTTAGTCATACAGTTTAGCAATGTACAGATTAAATAAGTCCCTCAAACCAAACGGCGGACGTGCAGGCAATTCATGCAGAAGTCACCCGAAGGGTAAGGCAGAATTCAATATCTATACAGGCTGAGCAAATAAACCAGTAAAAGGCATCAGGTTATTTTTCTGCAGCAATCCTTGTGGCGTGAAATGCATAAACCTACTCCGAAAACGATATTGCACCCGAACACTCCAAAGAATCCCATCCTTTTTTTCTTCTTACTGATGGAGACACGCCCTGAGCTTACGAAAGCCGTCTGCCCTTTTCTGGTAGCAGTAGAAGAGAAGACCGTAGACTGACAACGAAACTGAAGTGGCGCAAGCGCAGATGGTCCAATGAAGTTTACATGCGTTTTTAGACCCTTTTTTTTCGCTCCTAAAAAACACTGTATTTCGCAAGCTTGACTTAAAAAGGGTCTTGCTGATCGAACATTACATTAGTAAGTCCTGATTGAGTTTGCACGCAATACATGTGGATGCGTAATGCGTAAAAAGTACAACTGCAGCTAGCCATTCACATCAGACTATCAGATGCGGACAGAATTGATAGATTTAGGCCGATCAGTCTAATCAATAGCTTCATGAAAATTATAACAAAAATCATGGCAAATAGGTTGGCTCCAAGAATGAACGAAATTATCTCCAGTGCTCAGAACGCCTTCATCCAGAACCGGTCAATTCATGACAATTTTCTATACGTGCAAAGGATGATTATGAACCTGCATAAAAAAGGTAATCCTGCTCTCTTCGCCAAGCTCGACATCTCCAAAGCTTTTGACACCCTGAATTGGGCATACCTCCTGGATGTGTTAAGGGCCTGCGGGTTCTCTCAGAAATGGCGCAATTGGGTAGCTGACATACTGGGATCCTCCTCCTTAAGAATAATTATTAATGGGCAACGTTCAAACGCAATCAAACACAGGCGTGGGGTGCGTCAAGGAGACCCACTATTGCCCTTCCTTTTCATTTTAGCGATGGATCCACTATATCGGATGATTGACAAAGCCGCTGATGAGAGAATGCTTGACATGTTCTGCCTAGAGGGGCCAAGTTGCGGTGCTCTCTCTACGCGGATGACGCGGGTGTGTTCGTTAAAGCAGACAAATCAGACTTGGAGGTGCTGAAAGGGATTCTCAACGCGTTCGAGGGATGTTCAGGGCTAAAGATCAACTATGACAAAACAGAAATTTACCCAATTCGATACCCGACATCATTATGGCCTGCGCTAATGGAGGTGTTTCCGGGCAAATTCTCTAGCCTACCCGGTAAGTACCTTGGGTTACCCCTTCATTTCAGGAAAGTAAAAAGGAATGACCTTCAACCTCTAATCGAAAAGATCAACAACAGGTTGGCTGGCTGGAAAGGCAAAATGTTGTACAAGACCGGTAGAGAAACTCTTGTTAAATCGGTGCTATCCGCACAACCAATCCACCATCTAACGGTTTTTCCACCTCAAAAAAGGCTGATGCAAACAATTGACAAAATGCGAAGAAACTTCCTGTGGAAAGGGAGCAATCCAAAAGCTTGCAGCGGGGGTCACTGCCTCGTCAACTGGCCCTCAACTTGCCTCCCAAAGGACAAGGGAGGGCTTGGAATTCTGGACCTTGATCGTTTTGCGAGGGGGCTAAGACTAATATGGTTGTGGCTACGTTGGAAGAGCAAAGATAGGGCGTGGACTGCCTTGAAGCTTCCTTGTGACAAAACTGATGAAGATCTCTTCAATGCTTCCACAACTGTCATTGTAGGCAATGGAAAGGTAGCTGAATTCTGGAACTCTAGTTGGATCCAAGGCCAAGCCCCTAAGAACATTGCGCCATCACTGTTCAAGAAGACAAAGAGGAAGAACATCACGGTCGCCAAAGCGCTCAATAACAACAATTGGATTCGTCTAAGCTCACCATTCATGGGGGAGGGGGAGTTTGGAGAGCTCGTCTCTCTTTGGCAGGCCATAGGTAATATGCAAGAGCTTAACGGTTTGGAAGACAACATCTCTTGGAGATGAACGGCAGATGGACAGTACAGTGCTAGCAGTGCATATATACAAAATCCAGTTCGCATCCAATTTCAGTAAAATGAATCTCTGTCCCATTTGGAAGGCTAAAGTGGAACCGAAGTGCCAATTTTTTGCTTGGACACTTCTCCATAAGAGAATTCTGACTGTCGACAGCCTTCATAAAAGAGGTTGGCCATGTAACCCAGTATGTTGTCTCTGCAACTCAGCCCCAGAAACAATTCTCCACTTGTGCAAGGATTGCCCCTTTAGTAGAGAGGTGTGGAACAAAGTTTGGTCTGGGGTCAACCTTCCTTTACTGACTGGGTCTCCCAATGACACTTCTTTGTATGATTGGTGGATGGACCTGCGCAGCCTTTGCAGTAGACAGGCCAGAAGAGGGTTCGACGGTCTAATAATTCATTTTTGGTGGAACTTATGGCTGGAAAGAAATAACAGAATCTTTCAAAGGCAGCATCGAAGTGTAGATCAAGTTGCTCTGGCAGTCGAGGATTATGCTAGTAACTGAAGTCTAGGCTCCGATTATAGGGCAGTACGGACATAAAGCTTGAAAGTATTTACCTACAGTTAGACTATCTCCAGTAGTTTACCCATCTCCGTACGCACCCGGACCATAGAGCTTGAAAGGATATTGGTAGAGTACGGACATAGAGCTTGAAGTCTAGGCTCCGATTATAGGGCAGTACGGACATAGAGCTTGAAAGGATATTGGTAGAGTACGGACATAGAGCTTGAACGTACGGACATAGAGCTTGAAAGTATTTACCTACTAGCACAACCGATTATAAAAAAAATAATCTAGACTCCGGAGCAACGTTACTCCATCCAGAGTTTTAGGGCAGTACTACTCTAGAGTAGAGTTTTATCCCGATTCTCCCGCAACAGTATCTATAGCTCATCTTCTATACATAAATTAATATATTAGGAATATATTTTATTTTAAATTTGATACATATATATTTATCATACCAAAAATGTATTAAAGTGGATAGAAGCTACATATAGAGAAAGTAGAAATATACTCTATATTTAGATCACGTTTTATAAGAAGCTGCTAAAGAGAATAGGGGAGCAACCTCTCCTAAATTTAGAGAAAGTGGAGCCTTTTACAGGTTTTTGTTAGAGGCAGCGTTGCTGCCCCCACCAAATTAAACATATCCGCTATGAAGACCTTTGAGCTGGCAGGAACCGAACATGATCCAGCAAAGTTTGACATTACTGATACTAGTACCCTACCTACTGATATACTGACGATAAGTGCGCACTACTCTACCAATATCCGTACGCACCCGGACCATCAGGAAGCAAAACGATCATATATGTACCCAAAAGAGAGCGAATATATAACAGAAGAGAAGAGAAGCTCGGGTGGCAGCTGGTTAGTTATGCGTCGATCGATCCTGACGCGACAAGAAGAAGAAGAAGGAAGCACGCACGGGTACGGTGCGGATGGCGTTAGCTCAGACGGGGCCGGGGCTGGCTATTCGTGACTTGTAAGCTAGCCCAACCAGGCAACGCAGAACGCGAGAGTGATGACTGAATATTCAGTGAATCACTGGCAGCACGTGTGTGCTGTACCTGGAGGCCGTCCCACTCTATTACTCTGCATACAGATAGATACATACAGAGGAGGGATGAGGTGAATCGGTGATGGAGGAGGAGCGTGTCCTGCTTACAGTTTGGGATGACGCAGGGCAGGAACCTGAGGCTGTCGCCGACGTGGAGCTGCGTCCAGCCCGGGCGGCAGTCGCAGCGGTAGCCCAGCGTGCCCGGCGCCACCGTGCAGTTGCCCTGCCCGCAGGCCACCGTGCTGCATATGGAATCTGCAGAACACATGCATATCGCGTCAAGGTCAAGGGAAGGGAAGCCGGGGTCGGGAGGGTGCTCTGTCGTCGTCGTCGTCGTCGTCGCTTACTGATGACGGGGGAGAAGATGGGGGCGAGAGGGGAGAAGAAGTCGGCGGCGGCCACGGCGCTGAGGGCCAGGAGCGCCACCGCCACGACGACCGCGGGCGCGGGCGCGGGCGCCGCGGCGCAGGGAACCCTTGCTCGGCGGAGCATCTTGGAAGATCAGGGTCACTTCACCGCTCGTTGGATCTCGCGCGCCTTTCCTGGACTTGGAGGACTGGACTCCGCTCCGCGCTTGGGGGCGGGGCGGTTGTGTTCGTTTCGTTCGTCGTCGCTTTCCTTTGGTTGCGTTTTAAGTGGGAGGGAGGGAAAGGGGCGAGGGCGGTTGGCAGGCGCGGCGAGGCCATGCGTGGGAGAGCTTTTATTCCTGGCTCTCGCGCCCCCTGGATTGACTCGGCCGCCGAGGCCAGATGATGCAGCAGCAGCAGATCAAGAGATGGCCAAGTCAAAAGCGAGCTCCCAGATGGCGGTGCCTCCATGTCCATAGGTGTGTGTAGGGATGGCAACGGGGAATTCCCCGTCGGGTTTTAGCTCCCCAAACCCGTCCCCACGACGAAAAAATTTTCCCACGGGGATCCCCACGAACGCTTGCGGGGGACATTTCTTCCCCATCCCCGTTCCCCGCGGGGATAAATCCCCGTCGGAGATCCCCATCCCCGCTTGAATTATAATTAAATTGTACTTCATTTGTTATTAATGTAAAACATTGTCACTTATACACATTGTTAGATGTAAAAATCATTATGTGCACATTAAAATCAATGTAGTTGTACCACGGGTAATCTCTTGACAAAATAATTCTTTATTTTTATCATTAACTATTACATAAAAATATTGTCACATGTAAGTTTAACGGGTCCCCGCGGGGAACGGGGATGGGGAATGCATCTCCATCCCCGTCCCCGTTTACCCGTCGGGGGAGAATTTTCCCCCGTTTACATCCCCGTGGGGGAAGAAACTCCCTCATCCCCATCCCCTAATAGAGGAATTCCCCGCGGGGAATTGGGAATCGGGTCCCCATTGCCATCTCTAGGTGTGTGTGTGAGTAAGCACCATTTGCCCATTCGAGAAGACGTGTCATCCGTCCCGTGTTTGGTCCTCTCACCACTAGAGAAATAATTTTCATGTTTCTCTAGTTTAAATAGGCTAATCATAATTTTTTATAGGCCGAATCAGATTTTACTGCACTTTTATAAATAGACTAGGTGTGTGTCCATGCATTGCAACGGAAAATATAATATCATTGGTAACTTATGTAAGCTGGGGATGACCATCGACGCATATTTGACCAGATCCTTTTCTTCCTTGGGGATCTAGGAGCGTTGCAACGGGAACATATAATAACATTGGTAACTTATGTAAGCTAGGGATGAGCATCGACAGATCATTTTCTTCCTTGGGATCTGGAGAAAGTCTACTCGAAAGCCAAACATGTTAAGACACATATCTAAGTTCTTTTATTTCAAGCATATCAAGCAACAGGGAGCACATGGGAATGAAGGTACCAGTGGCTTCAGCAATACAATTAAGCATTCTGACATACCTAAAGTGCACAGGGAAGTAACACGCGCTAGGTACAAGGCATGCCACACCATGTATTATTATTTGTGTCAACGGATAAGCGAGGTCAGAATTCTTCCTCGGAACTACATCCGCACACAACACTGGTCCAAAGCTCAAGGCAGAATGTGTTGCCAATCATAATTTTTTTGGTAAGATTTCTGCAAAAGAAAAATGTCAACTCTATAGCAGCCTACAACAGAAAACTGCTAAAATGTTGGATAGCGGAAGGTATACTATTAATACTGGAGGTGGGGGATAACATTTTGTAAATGTGAGATTTTCTCAATAAAACAGGTGGAAGAATACGGGGATTTACTAAATTGAAGAAGAATAAGGGAGTTATTTAAGGTCTCCGAATGTATTTTTAAAGGTTATAGAGTATCAGTAATTGAGTGGCAGTATGAATAATACCTCACTTGTTTTTTTGATGATTTGCTACTTTCTTTCTGCCTTTTGTCCTTCACTAACTTTCAAAATAAAATGAGAGGCAGATATCTCTGTCAGGTCATAGGTAGACAACAAAGTTCCAGTACATGGCAATGAGTTCAATGGATACCTTTGGCCCCCTTTCAGTAAGAGCTCCTCTTAGGATAACCCCCAGTTGATGGATGAAAATAAAAGCATGCTGATACGCACTTTGTGGATCTAGACTATACAATTCTCTGACACAATTTCCAAGGAATTGAATGTGTTGTTGTTTTGATCCGCTTATAGATTTGGACAGTTTGCAGTTCACCAAATAAGCCTTATAGATACCCTTGAGGCAAGTATCAAGGCAATTTGAACCTACTTGAATGCACAAGTCTCGAAGGAACATAAAAGAAACAAGAGGCATTGCACCTCGTCCTCTAGCCCAGGTATGGAGCAGAGCCTACAATTGAAGCGTGCAAACAGAAGTAAATAACAAACTTGGTAGATAGATAGTAGAGCAATACCGAAAATAACGCAAAGCCAAGGTAAAGTAGAAATTGTAACCTACACACCTTAACATACTTCCTCGGGAGCGATGGAAAAGCTGTCAGAAAAACAGCTGATGCTCTGACACGGTGTACAATAAATGCTATCATTTGCTCATCAGTCATCTCTGTTATCATATGAAGCGCATTGGCAAGATAGATCCTCATAAGAGAGAAGTAGAATCAAGGTCAAGAAACATACTTCAAGCTCTCCTTGCGGGACAATAGCACAAGCTCTCTAATGGACAACCAGCTCAGAGGATATACAGCCTAGCTAGCGAAGACCTTGTAATGGTGGTCTTTTCGTTCACCTGAACAATGGAGAGGTGCTTTCCAACAACTGTCATGGTGGTGCTGCGTGTAGCTCATGTCGCCCATAAGACAAAATAGAAAATTTCCCATACTAAAATGAATTTCAGTAGATCTCCCAACATCTGAAGCATTGACAATTTACGATAAAATTGATAAAGAAGGTCGACCTTGGGGCAGTAAACAGGTTGATGAGGAGGCAGATCAATGGTTTCTATAGAAAGCACCAGGATCATGCTAAGCAGTTCTACTTCATATTATTAGAACAATAAATAGATGCTAATCAACCCTACCTCCAGAGTGGCAATCGATCTCCATCTGCTTACACATTTCCACAATCACAGAGTGCAAGCTCTGTCGGAATTCGGATCCGCCCCAAACTTATTCTCCGGAAAGACATGACAAAAAATACACAGAGCTCACTAAAACACAGAAACATAATTCTCCAGAAACTAACATACTGCACTGCAGTTATTAACCCCAACAAAATCTGAAACTGCATTCAAACTCAAATTGTCTACAACCTAAAACATACACATATAGTGTTTACATATAGTGTTGGCCGAGTTCACAGACAAAATACCGATAGAAACAAATTCACAATTCAGCTAGGCATGACACTCGTATCTGGAATGTGGGAGATGTTGCAACACACAAAAATTGGTAACCCAGTTGTCTCACCTTGTAGCCACCAGACGATCAACGATTCCTCCCAGTGGTGGCTGCGCCTGCGGAACCAACCTCTGCTATATATGAAGAAGCAGATGCTTTTTATTCCTGAGAGACAGGAGGATGGCTAGCACCACAAAAACCAGAGTCAGAGGATGGACAGAACAAGAAATAAACGCCAATAAAATCGGAGAATGAAAAACTTAATTACGATGTTTTCTTTAAAGCATATCAATTTCTTTTTCCCCTAGCACCACGAAAACTAGAGTCAGAGGATGGACAGAACAAGAAATAAACGCCAATAAAATCGGAGAATGAAAAACTTAATTACGATGTTTTCTTTAAAGCATATCAATTTCTTTTCCCCCCTTATAATCATTGACATACGTAGCGCTCAAATCACTATGATGCGGTCATGCTGCTTTTTAAATAGAATGTAAATGAACTAAAGGCATGTTTGGATACATAGGGATAACAATTAGCCCATGGTTTTTAAATACCAATTTGAAAGACTAAACATAGGCTAATTCTGAGCTATTAGAGCTAATGATTGTTAATAGGTGGTTAGAGTACATTAGTCTTTATTAGCCCATAATTAGCCCATGTTTAATCTATTTTTGCAAAATGGTTCAATTTTTAGCTGTGATCCAAATAGGTCCTAATTGTTCTCCACTTCTTGCTAACATGTTAGCTAACATGTTTTGCCTAAGGTTAGCTGTCGCATAGGCATAAACCAAACATGCTCTTGACAGTGACCCAGAGCTACAAAATGGGTACCCACTTGCATCTTGACCAATTAGATATAGATGTGTACAATACTTAAGTGCATGTGCATTCCTGTAAACCAAAACTTAATCGTTATCAAGGTCCTCAGAGAAGTGTGCAGTGCATAGGCTTGCTGCCTTGTTAAATAGGAGTCGGAGCAGCAGTTGTTCTGCTGACGATGCAGTGACGGGGTTGGGCAGATAAGAGTAAAGATTGGGTTGCCAACTTGCGAGCCTCTCTCTCACTGGCCTGACCAGATAACTTTCAGCGGCACATCCCAAACATGCTGCTAAAAAAATCTCCCAGTAATGGGATTATACTCATGCTAGCCACAGCAACATACTAACAGTTTCGAACCTGTTTTGGTCGAGATCAACACAACTTACTGATTCGACAATTTTACTATATATATCAGACTGGGGTTGTGTCTGAGTACATTAAACAGTTCGACGTGCTATTACACCTACTAATGGCTCATGAGCATCAATTGACATCTACCATGGTAACAGCTCGGTTCATTGATGGTTTAAAAGATGAACTGAAAATAGCAGTGATCATGCAGGGACTGTCTGACCTAGATACAATTGTTCACTTGCATTATTACAAGAAGATATGATGAATAGCTTTGCTAGATTTATTTGTATAATTTACTGCAGGTAAATACTCCCTTCTTGCTTTATAAGTGAGTGCCCGTGCGTTGCAACGGGAATATATAATACCATGATAACTTATATACAAAATGTGTCTTATATTGTTATAAGAAAATGATCTCATATTTATTGAAGTCATCCACATGATCTGAAACTTATTTATGTCTTAGTTTTAGTACTAGAAAATGATCTCATATGGGATCATGTAAGTTTAAGTAGTAGCTACTGACTTGAACTTGCATTTGGAGGGACTTCAGATACTCAATTGTCTCGTCTAGTGAAAGTCGCCTAGAGGGGGGGGGTGAATAGGGCGAAACTGAAATTCTCAAAAATAATCACAACTACAAGTCGGGTTAGCGTTAGAAATATAATCGAGTCCGCGAGAGAGGGCGCAAAACAAATCGCAAGCGAATAATGAAGTGAGACACGCGGATTTGTTTTATCGAGGTTCGGTTCTCTCAAACCTACTCCCCGTTGAGGAGGCCACAAAGGCCGGGTCTCTTTCAACCCTTCCCTCTCTCAAACGGTCCCTCGGACCGAGTGAGCTTCTCTTTCTCAAATCACTTGGGAATCAAACTTCCCGCAAGGACCACCACACGATTGGTGTCTCTTGCCTTAATTACAAGTGAGTGTTTGATCACAAGAAAGAATGCCAAAGAAAAAGAAGCGATCCAAGCGCAAGAGCTCAAATGAACACTACAAATCACTCTCTCTAGTCACTAAGGCTTTGTATGGAGTTGGGAGAGGATTTGATCTCTTTTGGTGTGCTTTGCAATGAATGCTAGCTCTTGTATATTGGTTGGAAGCTGGAAAACTTGGATGCAATGAATGGTGGGGTGGTTGGGGTATTTATAGCCCCAACCACCAAACTTGACCGTTGGTGGAGCTGTCTGTCGTATGGTGCACCGGACAGTCCGGTGCACACCGGACATGTCCGGTGCGACAGCCACGTCACCGGGTCGACCGTTGGAGTTCTGACTTCTGGGCCCGCCTTGATGTCCGGTGGTGCACCGGACATGCACTGTAGAGTGTCCGGTGCACCTGCTCCCGCGTGCCTGACGACTGCACGCTTCTGGCGCGCATTAAATGCGCCTACAGGTGACCGTTGGCGCGAAGTAGCCGTTGCCCCGAGGTTGCACCAGACAGTCCGGTGCACACCGGACATGTCCGGTGAATTATAGCGAAGCGGTTGAAGTGAAAACCCGAGACTGGCGAGTTCCTGAGGCCGCCCTTCCTTGGAGCACCGGACATGTCCGGTGCACACCGGACAGTCCGGTGAATTATAGCAGAGTGGCCTCTGGAAATTCCCGAGGGCGACGAGTTTGAGCTGAAGTCCTCTGGTGCACCGGACTACTGTCCGGTGGCACACCGGACAGTCCGGTGCGCCAGACCAGAGGAGCCTTTGGTTGCTCCTTTGCCCTTGTGTTGAACCCAACACTTGGTATTTTTATTGGCTAAGTGTGAACCTTTTGCACCTGTGTAACTTATACACTAGAGCAAACTAGTTAGTCCAAAGGTTTTGTGTTGGGCAATTCAACCACCAAAATTATTTAGGAACTAGGTGTAAGCCTAATTCCCTTTCAATCTCCCCCTTTTTGGTGATTGATGCCAACACAAACCAAAGCAAATATAAAAGTGCATAATTGAACTAGTTTGTATAATGTAAGTGCAAAGGTTGCTTGGAAATGAGCCAATATAAATACTTACATGATGCGCATGGATTGTTTCTTTGTTTTTGACATATTGGACCACATTTGCACCACATGTTTTGTTTTTGCAAATTCTTTTTGTAAATCCTTTTCAAAGTTCTTTTTGCAAAATAGTCAAAGGTAAATGAATAAGATTTTTGCGAAGCATTTTCAAGTTTGAAATTTTCTCCCCTTGTTTCAAATGCTTTTCCTTTGACTAAACAAAACTCCCTCTCAAATAAATTCTTCTCTTAGTGTTCAAGAGTGTTTTGAGATATCAAGTTTTGAAAATACTACTTGCTCCCCCTTTAGAACACAAAGAGATACCAATTTGAAATTTACCAATTGAAAATCGCTAATTTTAAAAATTTGGTGCGGTCCTTTTGCTTTGGGCCATATTTTCTCCCCCTTTGGCATGAATCGCCAAAAACGGAATCATTAGAGCCCAATGAAGTACTTTCTCCTCCTTTGGCCATAAAATAAATGAGTGAAGATTATACCAAAGTTGGAGAGATGCTCGGAGTGACGACGAAGGACGAGTAGTAGAGTGGAGTGGAAGCCTTTTTCTTCGCCGAAGACTCCAATTCCCTTTCAATATACCTATGACTTGGTATGAAATATACTTGAAAAACACATTAGTCATAGCATATATAAAAGAGACATGATCAAAGGTATACTTATGAGCTATGTGTGCAAGTTTAGCAAAAGAAATTCCTAGAATCAAGAATATTAAGCTCATGCCTAAGTCTGGTAAAAGATTGTTCATCAAGTGGCTTGGTAAAGATATCGGCTAATTGATCTTTAGTGTTAATGTATGAAATCTCGATATCCCCCTTTTGTTGGTGATCCCGAAGAAAATGATACCGAATGGCTATGTGTTTAGTGCGGCTATGCTCAACGGGATTATCCGCCATGCGGATTGCACTCTCATTATCACATAGAAGAGGAACTTTGATTAGTTTGTAACCGTAGTCCCGCAAGGTTTGCCTCATCCAAAGCAATTGCGCGCAACAATGGCCTGCGGCAATGTACTCGGCTTCGGCGGTAGAAAGAGCGACCGAATTTTGCTTCTTTGAAGCCCAAGACACCAAGGATCTTCCCAAGAACTGGCAAGTCCCCGATGTGCTCTTCCTATTAATCTTACACCCTGCCCAATCGGCATCCGAATAACCAATCAAATCAAATGTGGATCCCCGAGGGTACCAAAGTCCAAACTTAGGTGTATAAGCCAAGTATCTCAAGATTCGTTTTACGGCCGTAAGGTGTGATTCCTTAGGGTCGGCTTGGAATCTTGCACACATGCAAATGGAAAGCATAATGTCCGGTCGAGATGCACATAAGTAGAGCAATGAACCAATCATCGACCGATATACCTTTTGATCCACGGACTTACCTCCCGTGTCGAGGTCGAGATGCCCATTTGTTCCCATGGGAGTCTTGATGGGCTTAGCATCCTTCATTCCAAACTTGCTTAGAATGTCTTGAGTATACTTTGTTTGGCTAATGAAAGTGCCCTCTTGGAGTTGTTTGACTTGAAATCCTAGAAAATACTTCAACTCCCCCATCATAGACATCTCGAATTTCTGTGTCATGATCCTACTAAATTCTTCACATGTAGATTTGTTAGTAGACCCAAATATAATATCATCAACATAAATTTGGCATACAAACAAATCATTATCAAGTGTTTTGGTGAATAAAGTAGGATCGGCTTTGCCGATTTTGAAGCCATTTGCAATAAGGAAATCTCTAAGGCATTCATACCATGCTCTTGGGGCTTGCTTGAGCCCATAAAGCGCCTTAGAGAGCCTATAAACATGGTTAGGGTACTCACTATCTTCAAAGCCGGGAGGTTGCTCAACATAGACCTCCTCCTTGATTGGTCCATTGAGGAAGGCACTCTTCACGTCCATTTGATAAAGCTTGAAGCCATGGTAAGTAGCATAGGCTAATAATATGCGAATTGACTCAAGCCTAGCTACGGGTGCATAGGTTTCACCAAAATCCAAACCTTCGACTTGTGAATACCCCTTGGCCACGAGTCGAGCTTTGTTCCTAGTCACCACACCATGCTCATCTTGCTTGTTGCGGAAGACCCACTTGGTTCCTACAACATTTT
Organism: Zea mays; assembly: GCF_902167145.1. Classification (NCBI taxonomy): domain Eukaryota; kingdom Viridiplantae; phylum Streptophyta; class Magnoliopsida; order Poales; family Poaceae; genus Zea; species Zea mays. Next base: position 12,562,943 of record NC_050096.1, on the reverse strand, counting down.
GGTTAGGACGTGGAACTAAGTGCCATACCTCATTCCTTGTGAAGTTGTTGAGCTCCTCTTGCATCGCCATCACCCAATCCAAATCTTGTAGTGCTTCCTCTACCCTGCGTGGCTCAATAGAGGAAACAAAAGAGTAATGCTCACAAAAATGTGCAATACGAGATCGAGTGGTTACACCCTTATGAATGTCGCCGAGGATGGTGTCGATGGGGTGATCTCGTTGTATTGCTTGGTGGACTCTTGGGTGTGGCTGCCTTGGTTGTTCATCCTCCTTGTCTTCATCATTTGCATCTCCCCCTTGATCGTTGCCGTCATTTTGAGGTGGCTCTTCTTCTTGATCTTCTTGTTCAACATCTTGAGCCTCATCCTCAATTTGAGTTGGTGGAGATGCTTGCGTGGAGGAGGATGGTTGATCTTGTGCATGCGGAGGCTCTTCGGATTCCTTAGGACACACATCCCCAATGGACATGTTCCTTAGCGCTGTGCATGGAGCCTGTTCTTCACCTATCTCATCAAGATCAACTTGCTCTACTTGAGAGCCGTTAGTCTCATCAAACACAACGTCACAAGAAACTTCAACAAGTCCTGAGGACTTGTTAAAGACTCTATATGCCCTTGTGCTTGAGTCATATCCTAGTAAAAAGCCTTCTACAGTTTTAGGAGCAAATTTAGATTTTCTACCTCTTTTAACAAGAATAAAGCATTTGCTACCAAAAACTCTAAAATATGAAATATTTGGCTTTTTACTAGTTAGGAGTTCATAGGATGTCTTCTTGAGGATTCGGTGTAGATATAACCGGTTGATGGCGTAGCAGGCGGTGTTGACCGCCTCGGCCCAAAACCGATCCGGTGTCTTGTACTCATCAAGCATGGTTCTTGCCATGCCCAATAGAGTTCGATTCTTCCTCTCCACTACACCATTTTGTTGTGGAGTGTAGGGAGAAGAGAACTCATGCTTGATGCCCTCCTCCTCAAGGAAGCCTTCTATTTGTGAGTTCTTGAACTCCGTCCCGTTGTCGCTTCTAATTTTCTTGATCCTTAAGCTGAACTCATTTTGAGCTCGTCTCAAGAATCCCTTTAAGGTCTCTTGGGTATGAGATTTTTCCTGCAAAAAGAACACCCAAGTGAAGCGAGAATAATCATCCACAATAACTAGACAGTACTTACTCCCGCCGATGCTTATGTAAGCAATCGGGCCGAATAAATCCATGTGTAGGAGCTCCAGTGGCCTGTCACTAGTCATGATGTTCTTGTGTGGATGATGAGAGCCAACTTGCTTCCCAGCTTGGCATGCGCTACAAATCCTGTCTTTCTCAAAATGAACATTGGTTAGTCCTTAAATGTGTTCTCCCTTTAGAAGCTTGTGAAGATTCTTCATTCCAACATGGGCTAGTCGGCGGTGCTAGAGCCAACCCAAGTTAGTCTTAGCAACCAAGCAAGTGTCGAGTTCAGCTCTATCAAAATCTACCAAGTATAGCTGACCCTCTAACACTCCCTTAAATGCTATTGAATCATTACTTCTTCTAAAGACAGTAACACCTATATCAGTAAATAGACAGTTGTAGCCCATTTGACATAATTGGGATACGGAGAGCAAATTGTAATCTAAAGAATCTACAAGAAAAACATTGGAAATAGTATGGTCAGGTGATATAGCAATTTTACCCAATCCTTTGACCAAACCTTGATTTCCATCCCCGAATGTGATAGCTCGTTGGGGATCTTGGTTTTTCTCATATGAGGAGAACATCTTTTTCTCCCCGGTCATGTGGTTTGTGCACCCGCTGTCGAGTATCCAACTTGAACCCCCGGATGCATAAACCTGCGAAATAATTTTAGTTCTTGACTTTAGGTACCCAAACGGTTTTGGGTCCTTTGGCATTAGAAACAAGAACTTTGGGTACCCAAACACAAGTCTTGGAGCCCTTGTGTTTGCCCCCAACAAACTTGGCAACTACCTTGCCGGATTTGTTAGTAAGCACATATGATGCATCAAAAGTTTTGAATGAAATAGCATGATCATTTGATGCATTAGGAGTTTTCTTTCTAGGCAACTTGGCACGGGTTGGTTGCCTAGAGCTAGACGTCTCACCCTTATACATAAAAGCATGGTTAGGGCCAGAGTGAGACTTCCTAGAATGAGTTCTCCTAATTTTGCTCTCAGGATAGCCAGCAGGGTACAAAATGTAAACCTCGTTATCCTGAGGCATGGGAGCCTTGCCCTTAACAAAGTTAGATAAATTCTTTGGAGGGGCATTAAGTTTGACATTGTCTCCCCTTTGGAAGCCAATGCCATCCTTGATGCCCGGGCGTCTCCCATTATAGAGCATACTTCTAGCAAATTTAAACTTTTCATTTTCCAAATTATGCTCGACAATTTTTGCATCTAATAATGCTATATGATCATTTTGTTGTTTAATTAACGCCATGTGATCATGAATAGCATTGATATCAACATCTCTACATCTATTACAAATAGAAACATGCTCAACATTAGATGTAGAGGATTTGTAAGATTTTAGTTCTACAACCTTAGCATGTAACATATCATTCTTAGTTCTAAGGTCGGAAATAATAGTATTGCAAACATCAAAATTTTTAGCCTTAGCAATCAAATTTTCATTTTCTATTCTAAGGCTGGCAAGAGACTCATTCAATTCCTTAATCTTAGCAAGCAAATCATCATTATCATTTCTAAGATTGGGAATTGAATCAATACAAACATGAGAATCAACCTTAGCATTTAATCTAGCATTTTCATTTCTAAGGTTATTAATGGTCTCATGGCAAGTGCTTAGCTCACTAGACAATTTTTCACATTTTTCTACCTCTAGAGCATAAGCGTTTTTAACCTTAACATGTTTCTTGTTTTCCTTGATTAGGAAATCCTCTTGGGAGTCCAAGAGATCATCCTTTTCATGGATAGCACTAATTAGCTCATTTAATTTTTCTTTTTGTTCCATGTTAAGGTTGGCAAAAAGGTTATGTAAATTGTCTTCCTCACCACTAGCATTATCATCACTAGAAGATTCATATTTAGTGGAGGATTTAGATTTAACCTTCTTCCTTTTGCCGTCCTTTGCCATGAGGCACTTGTGGCCGACGTTGGGGAAGAGGAGTCCCTTGGTGACGGCGATGTTGGCGGCGTCCTCGTCGGAGGAGGACTCGGTGGAGCTCTCGTCGGAGTCCCATTCCCGGCAAACATGGGCATCGCCTCCCTTCTTCTTGTAGTACTTCTTCTTTTCTCTCCTCTTTCCCTTCTTGTCGTCGCCCCTGTCACTGTCACTAGACATAGGACATTTTGCAATAAAATGGCCGGGCTTACCACATTTGTAGCACACTTTCTTGGAGCGGGGTTTGTAGTCCTTCCCTCTCCGTTGCTTGAGGATTTGGCGAAAGCTTTTGATGATTAAAGCCATCTCCTCATTGTCGAGCTTGGAGGCATAAATTGGTTGTCTACTTGGTGTAGACTCCTCCTTCTTCTCTTCCGTTGCCTTGAAGGCCACCGGTTGCGCCTCGGACGTGGAGGGATCATCAAGCTCGTTGATCTTCTTTGAGCCCTTGATCATACATTCAAAGCTCACAAAATTCCCGATAACTTCCTCGGGGGTCATTAGTGGATATCTAGGATTACCACGAATTAATTGAACTTGAGTAGGGTTAAGGAAAATAAGAGCTCTTAAAATAACCTTAACCACCTCGTGGTCGTCCCACTTTTTGCTCCCGAGGTTGCGCACTTGGTTCACCAAGGTTTTGAGCCGGTTGTACATGTCTTGAGGCTCCTCCCCTTGGCGAAGACGGAAGCGACCGAGCTCCCCCTCGATCGTTTCCCGTTTGGTGATTTTGGTGAGTTCATCACCCTCGTGCCGGTCTTGAGAAGGTCCCAAATCTCCTTCGCGCTCTTAAACCCTTGCACCTTGTTATATTCCTCCTTACTTAGAGAAGCAAGGAGTATGGTTGTAGCTTGAGAGTTGAAGTGCTCGATTTGGGCCACCTCGTCCTCATCATAGTCTTCATCCCCTACGGATGGTACCTGTACACCAAACTCAACAACATCCCATATACTTTTGTGGAGTGAGGTTAGATGAAATCGCATTAAATCACTCCACATAGCATAGTCTTCACCATTAAATGTTGGTGGTTTGCCTAATGGGACGGAAAGTAAAGGTGTATGTTTAGGAATGCGAGGGTAGCGTAGGGGGATCTTACTATACTTCTTACGCTCTTGGCGCTTAGAAGTGACGGATGCCGCGTCGGAGCCGGAGGTGGATGTTGATGAAGAATCGGTCTCGTAGTAGACCACCTTCCTCATCCTTTTCTTCTTGTCCCCACTTCGATGCGGCTTGTGGGAAGAGGATTTTTCCTTCTTCTCTTTGTGATGTGAAGAAGACATTTTCTCCTTCCCTTTGGAGGAGTCCTTCTTCTTCTCTTCGTGGTGTGAAGAAGATCTTTTCTCCTTCCGTTTGGAGGAGTCCTTCTTCTTTTCCTTCCTCTTGGTACGGGACTCTTCCGATGAAGTGCTCCCTTGGCTCGTAGTGGGCTTGTCGCCGGTCTCCATCTCCCTCTTGGTGTGATCTCCCGACATCACTTCGAGCGGTTAGGCTCTAATGAAGCACCGAGCTCTGATACCAATTGAAAGTCGCCTAGAGGGGGGGGTGAATAGGGCGAAACTGAAATTCTCAAAAATAATCACAACTACAAGCCGGGTTAGCGTTAGAAATATAATCGAGTCCGCGAGAGAGGGCGCAAAACAAATCGCAAGCGAATAATGAAGTGAGACACGCGGATTTGTTTTACCGAGGTTCGGTTCTCTCAAACCTACTCCCCGTTGAGGAGGCCACAAAGGCCGGGTCTCTTTCAACCCTTCCCTCTCTCAAACGGTCCCTCGGACCGAGTGAGCTTCTCTTTCTCAAATCACTTGGGAATCAAACTTCCCGCAAGGACCACCACACGATTGGTGTCTCTTGCCTTAATTACAAGTGAGTGTTTGATCACAAGAAAGAATGCCAAAGAAAAAGAAGCGATCCAAGCGCAAGAGCTCAAATGAACACTACAAATCACTCTCTCTAGTCACTAAGGCTTTGTATGGAGTTGGGAGAGGATTTGATCTCTTTTGGTGTGCTTTGCAATGAATGCTAGCTCTTGTATATTGGTTGGAAGCTGGAAAACTTGGATGCAATGAATGGTGGGGTGGTTGGGGTATTTATAGCCCCAACCACCAAACTTGACCGTTGGTGGAGCTGTCTGTCGTATGGTGCACCGGACAGTCCGGTGCACACCGGACATGTCCGGTGCGACAGCCACGTCACCGGGTCGACAGTTGGAGTTCTGACTTCTGGGCCCGCCTTGATGTCCGGTGGCGCACCGGACATGCACTGTAGAGTGTCCGGTGCGCCTGCTCCCGCGTGCCTGACGACTGCACGCTTCTGGCGCGCATTAAATGCGCCTGCAGGTGACCGTTGGCGCGAAGTAGCCGTTGCCCCGAGGTTGCACCGGACAGTACGGTGCACACCGGACATGTCCGGTGAATTATAGCGAAGCGGTTGAAGTGAAAACCCGAGGCTGGCGAGTTCCTGAGGCCGCCCTTCCTTGGAGCACCGGACATGTCCGGTGCACACCGGACAGTCCGGTGAATTATAGCGGAGTGGCCTCTGGAAATTCCCGAGGGCGACGAGTTTGAGCTGAAGTCCTCTGGTGCACCGGACACTGTCCGGTGGCACACCGGACAGTCCGGTGCGCCAGACCAGAGGAGCCTTTGGTTGCTCCTTTGCCCTTGTGTTGAACCCAACACTTGGTCTTTTTATTGGCTAAGTGTGAACCTTTTGCACCTGTGTAACTTATACACTAGAGCAAACTAGTTAGTCCAAAGGTTTTGTGTTGGGCAATTCAACCACCAAAATTATTTAAGAACTAGGTGTAAGCCTAATTCCCTTTCATCTAGTATAGATGCTTTGTCAGTCTGAAAACAATTGGAGCTAATAAAGTAAGACAAAAGAGCAACGGAAAACAAAATAAACATACTGACAATGATCAATGGCACCTGAATTTCAGTATTCAAGGGACTTGCACCTGACAAGAAAATATGCATAACATGTATTAGTATACCTTGTTGCAGTGTGGGATCAGCTCTTGCAACACACGCATCTTTTCTTTGATCCGGTCCCTTCTTCTCTACATCAGCAGCAGCCAATAACGCTGTAAGAACAATTTATCAAGTAGATGTCTGCCTTTCTGAAAATAGGCTTTGCTTTGCTAGCACAATTTGATTCTGATCTCACCCTCTCTGAGAGATTATGGACTTCAGCTGCACGAGTCCGACGTTTCGGCCCATTGCGCTGCCAGGGTTTGGTCTCCTCAGTTGACTCCTCACACTCGACATCCTGTAATTTCCTCATCAATTCTATTCCACTCAAACATCTATATTTCGACTCTATTTTCTAGCAGTTCGTTCAGGATACAGGTTATACAAAAACAAAAGTAAACACCTCACTCCGACTATCTGACTCGTCTCTACACATCCCCTTCCTCTTGTGGCCATGGACGCTGTCACTGGGCAGCCCGGATCCACCATAGTTGCTTCCGGACCCACCAGATGACGATGTGCCGTCGTGCGCGCCGACACCGCTTGGCACCTCCGACTGCAATGCCGCGTCCTTCCCCCTGATCCCTGTCGGCGTCCTGGGCACCTGGTTGCTGCCGCAGAAGGTCGAGCAGATGTCGCCGGCCCAGCTAGACTCGACGTTGCTGCTCCCAACGGGCGGCAGTGGCGGCGAAGGATGCGAGGTAGGGCCCGGGAACGTGCCCTCGTGTTGTGGGGCGGCGTCGGCGATCGTGCTGTACCAGAGCTGCGTGTATAGGTCCTTCTCTAGCGGGTCGTCGAGGGTGTCCGGGAACCACGCGGCGGTCTCCTCGGCAGTGATGTCGTTGGTGCCTAGAGGGTCGCGGTCGGAGGGCGGCGCCGGCCTGTGGTGCGCCTGGGGCTGCGCTACGACGCTCCCATTGTGCCACAACAGCTCCACGAGGTCGTCGTCCGGGCTGCGGTGCGGGCGCCATTGGAGGGAGCACGCGCAATCAACCAATGGACATGAAAGGAGACTTATTTTGTGGGTGGGGGTGAATGGCGAAACAGAATCCTTACACGATGGGCTTCTTCTGACTCTCCGCTGCGGACCTCGTATTGCCGTCCATCTCGTCAGGATTCCTATGACCCGGTGGAGAACGTCTCCTCTCCTGCAGAAGGAAGCCGCGTGGCAAGAACAGCCGGCGTTAGCGAACTAACCAGAAGAAGAAACTTCTTCGTCGAAGCTGCGGCCCTGTTCCTCTTCTCTAATAATCAATATTTACACACGCCATTAACATCGTAGGTATGGTGCTCTCACCGAACCAATGAACCAAACGAATAGGCGGCGCCACGGCGGCCGAGGGTCGAGGCCGGGCATGCAAATCCCAAGCACGCGGCGGCAGGACACGGGCACGCGTTCACCGGGCGCAGGCGAGCGCGGAGGTGAGGGAGTGGAAGGCGACCTCCTCGCAGGGGAGGATGAGGGCGCCGCCGACGCTCGTGAACTCCTCCTTGGCGCGCCGCAGCAGGTACCGGAACTCGGGGCGGTCCAGCAGCGTGATGGGCACCACGAACCGGCGCCGCCGCTCGCCCACGTACACCGCAAAGTGGTCGCGCGGCACGTCGGACGGTAGCCCCGTGGCCTCCTCCTCCCCCCTCCCCTGCAGCAGCAGGGAGGAACACGAAATGGAATCAAATAAGGCAGCGCTGAGTAGGAAGGAAAGATCGGATCAGAACAAACTCAAGAATCGAATCAGCTAGGAGTTGTTGATCCAGTACCTTGTTCTTGAAGCTTGCTTGCTTTGGTTCGCTTCTCTTCTCTACTTCCGTCTTCTGGATCTGGTGGAGCCGTCTCGTCGGAGCCTCGATCTACTGCCGCAACAAGAATCACTGAAGTCGGGAGGTCGACGGGCGCGGACTCAAATTTGGATGGCGGTCGGCCACCGCCGGAGGCGCCGCCGCCGAGGGTGAGGATGGGTAGAGAGGCGGCTAGGTTTTTAGGATTTGGAGTTGGGGGCGTGGGGTTAGTGATGCGGAGGGGGCATCCTGTAACTCCCGCGGGGTTTGCGGGCGGGCGAGAGCGGGGGCGGGGGCAGTCTACACTACTAACTTAATAGTTAGTAGAGAAAAACAACCTTTCAAATTAAATGGAGGACTAAGCTTACCTGGCTTTGACTGTTGGAGTGCGTCTGTTATCCGGCCTTTTTTCTTCTTCTTTGAAGGTTGGAAATCAGGCTCACGTGTAATGTAATTGAGGGTTGGAAAAAAAAGAAGAAGAAGAAGATACTAGTTACCCTATTGATAAATCACACTACATACAGTAGTAGCAAAAATAGGTCCTGCTACCCACCTGCCTCGGCAAGCCATGCATCCATTAAATAGGGTTTTGACGTTTGAAGCAGACGATTGGTTACGACGGTGGGCAACAATTAATACAGGCTGCTTTTCGTTAAAAATGTAGAAGAAGAAGAAGAAAAAGAATCAGGTATGCCTGCATCTCGTGTGCATGAAATCTTTGACACATTATTCATGTTGTATCTTTCTGTTTTCAAATCTCAAAAAAAAATCGTCCTTGTTTCCGCCCAGAGTGTTTTCTTAGCCATCTTTGCTTTTGTTAGAATTTTAACATGTTGTGAAGCCATTTTTTTTCCCACAGCTGCTGCAACAGCTATATGGTTGTAGCTCCCTGAAACATGTTAGGCCCTCTTTGGAACAGAGGATTCCCCCCCCCCCCCTGTTTACTGTATTTTTACTGTAAAAAATGAACTGATTCTTGTAAAATTCATGTATAATCTTTCTTAAACAGTATCTATCGTTACAGCAGTAGCTGCATCCAACGGAGCCTTCACGTACTCTCTCCCTCTCTTGTTATGCGATTTGTGTGTTCAGATATTCGAGAGGATAAGCGTCGCCGTCCCTGCGGATGCACGAATGATGTTTCGAATTCAGACGCGGCTGCACTTGATTGATTGGATCGTAGCCACCTGTGCGCCCCGAAAACGGACGTTTTTCACTCAGATAGCAATCAACTCATGGGTGCTCGTCGCTAGCTGCCAGGAAACGAGGACACGCTCGAGTACGCGTCGGACCCCCGGTGACAAGGACGCAGCCTGCTGCCGCCCACTCATCGGCCTCCACCTATCAAAGACGTGGCCGTTCCTCAGATCCTTGGGAAGCAGCCATCGATCAACGACCATCTGCTCAAGATGTGGCAACTGGTGCTGAAAGTGCAGCGCATGCAAGAGCCGTCCTTCGGTAATATCTACTCGTCGACCGCACCTATTATGAATTGCCAGCCAGAAGAACAATTTCACTTTCTGGAGGTGCACTGGCCTTCCACATCCCGCGTCGTTGCTGAACCAACGAGCATCGCCCTTAGACTGACTGCAGCGGTCGATGCTACCGCCCCCCTCTCCTTGTATGTCGGCTGTAGAGGGCACCCTATAGCCGCAGCGGTGCCCCTACAGCGCCCCCTACGTGTCGGTCCCCTTCTCTCTCCCCCCAGATCTAGCGTGTCACTGTTCATCACCCTAAACACTGTGTTGTGGGTCAACGAGTAATTGTTAGTAGATAAAAAATTGATAGTTGGTATAGAAAATGATATTTTATAGTGTCGGTGGGGGTATAGTGGGGAGTATTTAGGGGGAATCGCTGCGAGAGATGAAAAAATAGGGGGGAAATGATATAGGGGGGAAAATTTAGAGGTAACGGTTGCGGATAGCCTTATAGATGTCCAAATGAGCGAGTCGTGCCGGTCCGCCCGAGCATAGGTCGACCATGTATGGATTGGGACCGTACCGATCCAGACCGGATTAGCTAGCGGGTCGTGCCGTGCCGGCCCACGGGCCCCGAGCAAGGCCCAGGCATAGCCCACTAGGTTAATAACCATGTTGGACCGATCCACGACCCAAGGGACCTAACATGTCTACAACATCATATGACGTTTAAATGATAAACTAACCAGTTACTCGTACTTTGCTACAATTTTTATATATCATATATATAAATAATTATTAATATATTTATTCAACTATAATTATTGTTTATTTGTAAACAATAAAGTACGTGTGGTCTGATGGTTAGTCCCAAATTTCTGGAGCTGAGGGTGGGGTTCGCTGTACTTTTTTTTTGCGCGATATGGTAGCTGCGTGAGTAGGGTTAGGTGTTGAACAGGCACGGTAGCTAGTTGTGCGGGCGCTAGGATCCACATCTCAGTAGCTGAGAGAGGGGCGGGAGAACCAGTCACAGAGCGTGTGGCAGGCCTAGAGTTTTCGCGTGTTCACAGCTCAGTAGCTGAGAGAGGGACGGGAGAACCGGTCGGGGCGCATGGGATGGGTCTAGAGTGTCAGTGTGGAGGGTGAAGTTGTGGTAGCATCAGGTGCCCACATTAGGTTTTTAATAGACTAGTATAGATAAACATATATTGAGATATTTATTCAAATATAATTATTGTTTATTTATAAACACTAAGATATGCGTGGTCTGGTGGTTACCCCAAATGTTTGGAGCAAGGGGTGTCGATTCGAGCGCTCGCTTTGCATTATTTTTTTGCACAGTGTAGTAGCGCGGAGGGTGAAGTCGTGGTATCACCATGTGCCCACATTAGCTTATTCTTAATGGACTAGCCAGTTGCCCATGATTTTACTACGGTTTTTATATATCATATAAATAGGTATTGAGATATTTATTTAAATATAATTATTGTTTATTTATAAACACTAAAATATGTGTAGTTTGGTGGTTAGCCCTAAAATTTTAGAGTAGGAGTTGTGTGTTCAAATGCTCGCTTTGCATTATTTTTTATATAATTATTGTTTATTTCTAACACTCGTGTGGTCTCGTGATGACTACGCGGACGCTGGGGTCCATAGGGCAGCAGTAGGGATTAGTGTAGAAATATCCTAAAAATATGCATATTTAAGGGTTTAAACCATATTTATTAGCTCTAAACATTTATTTAGACCGACATAATGAAAGCTCTCTTCTGGGTTTTGGTGGTTTGGATGACAACCCAATTAAAGGACTAACAAGTGTGCTAAGTGTTGAACAGGTGCTTAATGCAAAGCTAATAGGGTTCAACACAAGTGAACAAGTGTGATGGTCCAAAGACTGGATTATCTATAGATAATGGACATCACAAGTAAGATGGACATTGCTTAAGTGAGACTCGGTGTGCGTAACTCAGAGACAATCGATCAAGCCAAGGATGGAGGCAAGAAGATGTTCGAGGTACCGAGTGCACGGGAGAAGGTCAAGGAGACCAGGAACCCAAAGCCAGGGGTGAAGAAGAAGACTTGCAAAGTCAAGGTTGATCGAGTTAAGAAGAGTTATGGTGCATCAAGGATCACTACATAAGGACATGACTTACAACCAATGAGGTAACATCTACAATTATGTGGTGTAAGTCATAAGGCTCAAGATCAAGCTCGAGAAGTGAACGGGGGTTGGGGCTCAGATATGTCAATCTAGATCAAGTCAAGTTGACTTGATGGTTTAGAGTCCAACATCGACCTCAAACAAGCCAAATTGGGTAAAACGATGAAAAAGGTTAAGTATGTAAGGTTTGAGTGTTCAACCATTTTGCATACACCTCTTACTACAAGTTTGGTGCTTTGGTTTGCTCTCTAACTCTTTCTGTAGAGAAAGTACCATTCTGAGCTCTGCTGGAGGAGAAACAGAAAAGCTAGGAGAAGAACAAGAAAGATGTAAGTTTCTAGGACTAAATCAATTGGATTATACTCTAAATGTGTTTGTTTAAGTCTCAGGAAAATCCTCCCAAAAGTTGAAGTCAAACGGAGAAAGAAAGGAGGAAAAAGCACTTAGTGTGTTGTTGGCTGGTGCACAGGACAGTTAATAGTAGCTGTCCGGTGCACAGGACAGTGAATAGTAACTCTGTCCGGTGCACAGGACAGTGAATAGTAACTGTATCCGGTGCACAGGACAGTGAATAGTAACTGTGTCCGGTGCACAGGACAATGAATAGTCGCAGCGCCCGGTGCACAGGACAGTGAATAGTAGCTGTGTCCGGTGCACAGGACAGTGAATAGTGACCTGTCCGGTGCACAGGACAGTGAATAGTAACCTGTCCGGTGCACCAACGGCTAGCTGTTCCAGAGAAGGAAACTGTCAATCAGATCCGTTACTGTTCACTGTCCGGTGCGCCACCGGACAGTCCGGTGCACCCGCAACCAGGGAAGGCTGGGAGCTTCCAAATGAAGCTCTAACGGCTCCTAGGCCATTTGGGGCTATAAAAGGGACCCCTAGGTGCCTCAAACAATAACACAAGAGCAGCCAACAATTGTATACATCACTCGGATCGATTCTCTCTCTCCCTCTTGTGTAAATCTCTCTAGTTTGTGTGAAGGCAAAGTTATAAGCCTTTAGAGAGTGGAGAGGTGCTGCAAAGAGCTAGAGCAAAGTCTTGAGCGCATTGTTACTCCGCCGGAGTGCTGTCAAGAAGATTGTAAGCAGCCGCGGCTTTGTTGTAACCCAACTCAACATAGTGGAAGGCTCTATCTGTCATACTGACATATCTGAGCAAACGGAGGAAGGAGTTGAAATAGACTCCAAGCCCAGGTGTGGCTAACTCCAACGAGGACTAGGCAAGCATTTCAGGCTTGGTCGAACCTCGGGATAAATTCCTGCGTCTGTGTGCTTCGCTCTGTATTGTGTGCTGACTCTCTGTCTTACTCACTTTTTATATCTGCACTTCAACACTTATCTGTGGTACAAGTTATATTTGAAGTGCAGGACATTTTGAGACAGGATCTTCTATTCCGCTGCAACCTACTCGAAGGATCTTTCATTCCACTGCGATCTGGTCTTTGAGTAGAGCTCAACTAAAGTTTTAAAGTGATAATTTTTTATTCGCCTATTCACCCCCCCCCTCTAGGCGACATCCAGATCCTGTTCCCGGGCAAAGGGAACTTTCAATTGGTATCGGAGCTAGGCCTCTCCAGTGTGGGCTTAGCCGTCCGGAGATGATGATGTCGTCACAAGAGGTAATTGTAGAACTTCTTCTAGGCGATGGCTCTAATTATAAATCTTGGTCTGTCTCTATTTATAATGCCTTCATGCGTGTTGATCCTGATTTGAGACAGATCTTTAGTAGAAGTATTTTCCCTCCAATTTTAGTCAAAATCCTTCTAATGATGAACTAAGATGTCTGTCTCTCAATCACCATGCTTGCAACATCTTAGTTGACTCTCTTTCTAGATGTGCTTATTTTGCCATCATGAGTAGTGATAGTGATTTATTTGTTGATGCTCATGATCTATGGACTAGAATTAAAATAAAATATTCTGAGTCCAATTGTACTACTTCTACTCCCTATGTTGCTTGTGATACTAACCTTTCAAAGGGAGAAGAAAAACGATGGCAACCAAACGATGAATCCACCTCACCAACAAGTTTGTCTTCCACTAGTTATAAATGTCTTATTGCTAACAATGATAGTGGAGACGAAAGCGATGATGAGGAGGAATATGAGGATGATAGCGAGGATGAGTCTTCACCACAAGGTACATTTTCCTGTATTGCTTCCACTGATAATAATGACAGGGAAAATGAGATCGTCGATGTGGAAGAAGAGGAGATTCGCCGGTTCTACACCCATCTCAACAAAGAAGACAAAGTGCTCTTGGTTAAGCTATTGAGGAGGAACAAGGAACAAGGCGAGATGCTTCTCAGGCTAGAGGAGACTCTCATCAAAACCAACGACAGCCTGGAGAAGATGACCAAAGAACATGAGGAGCTAAAGTGCTCTCATGATAATTTGGTCCAACGGTATGAATCTGTTTTATTTGAGCAAAGAAATAATCATGATGTGTTATCTGATGTTGCTCAACTTAAAACTGAGAATTCTATGCTTAAGAGTCAAGTAGAAATGATAAATTTAGAAAAACTTGCTCTAAGTGAAAAATATGATATGCTATCTTATTCTCATAATGAATTAGTTGATGACCATATCATGCTTGATGTTGCTCATGAGGTTGTAATTGCGAACTTAAATTCATGTGAACCTCATTCTTGCACACGTGCGCAGTTAGATAATATATCACCATGTGCTAACCTCTGTTGCTCAAAAGAAAGCCAATTTTTGAATGAGCATCAAGCTGCAGGATCAAAAGAAAAGTTGCTCATCAATAAAGAAAGGAACAAAAAAGCAAAGCAACTAAGGAGAAGACGCATTGCTCAACCTCCTCAAGATATCCACGGGCGCGTGGTGAAGAAGCTTGAGACGGGAGAAACTGCAGCAAGTGTTAAACTCCATAAGAAGGATGTTCCTAAAGCAATAAATGAAGAAATCAACATGAACAAGGAAAAAGGTAAAAATTCGATTAGTCATGTTGTTTGCACTGATCATCTCTCTATGTCATCCAAGAGCAAAAATGGAAGAGGAAAAAGGAGGTGCTTCAAGTGCAAGGAATTAGGTCACTTCATTGCATCTTGTCCACACAAAGACAAGGATGAAGGAATGAGGAGATGTTTTGGATGCAATGAAAAGGACCACATGATCACCTCATGTCCGGTCATAAAGAATCAAGGACATGCACCCTCCAAGATGACCCTCACCAAGGAAAATGATAAACAGCAAGCGTCATGTCGGGTCGAGCGACGTTTCTGCTATATGTGTGGTGAGCATGGTCATCCACCTGAGGTATGTAATAAAGGTAAGGTTCCTAAGCAAGTAAATTTGTCTCAATCTTATTCGCTTAGAAGACCCAAACCATACACCTGTGCTAGATCAGTAATGAGATCACCTAGAACTAGCACAATTGCTATTTGGGTACCAAAGGCTCTTTTGGATGATTGTTATGTACCCATCCCGAGATGGGTACCAAACTGTGCCAACTAGACCATGCAGGTGCCTCGAGATGGACTGGAGACCATGGGAGAGCTTAAGATGGTTAATTCAAACTCTATGCTTAAGCTGTTGTTTTTTATTGTCTATTCATTGACCCAAGGTTGAATGATTGTGCAATTCTAATCCCATGTTCATCTCAAGTTAAATAAGTTGTAGAGGTCTTGAATCATTATTGGTGAATCAAGCAAAGGACCTTGATGAGAATATGCAACTTGCTCTCCAAAGGACGGTACCCGGGTATCTTAAGTACATTATTGCAAATCAGTATTGCTCTTAAGTTGGTTTGTTGTGCTACCTATCCTTGGAGTAGTTATGCTTTTGAGATTGCATGTGTTATCAATGGTTCATAATGATGCTTGCTTAATCATGATTGTGTGTTCTATATGTTATATCTTTTGAATCATTCAATGGTAGCTTTTCAATCGATATATTCACTATGATTAACTCTTTTTGTGTTAATGGATAAACTTGTATCCTTTTGTAAGACATGCTATTGTCTTTAATGATTAACCTATGTGCAAGCATGACATCTTGTTTAGTCCATATTCACATAATTACCCAATTTTGATACTGTGTGTATACCAAATCCATGTTGTGCCACTAATACACCTTCTTGAGTTATGAGGTGCATGAGCAAAAGGAGCCCTAAATTGGTGACAACAGGTGCTCTCACTCTACACTACCTAAAAGAATGGATCTCATGGTATTCAGGTAAAAGGCAAAGGTATGGAGAATGGAACTATGCAATCTCATATCTTGAAGTTCCATTGATTGTGATCACAGCTATGTTCTTGCCTCTGAATTGGTAGTAACTTGGCTTAGGTGCTCCTTACTTTAAAATGTTGTTTCTTTTGGTGTACCTAAGGAACCTTCTTAATCATGGTGTCTTAGACATTGCGCTTTATATGCATGATCTTGTCGTTTTCAATTGGTATATGTTTTGCAATGATTATCATGTATGAAGCATGCCTAGGTTGCTTGTAAAATGTTATACTCCTTGAGGCATGCATTGTTGTATTAAGTCAACTATTCAATTGGTATCTCTTTGTGATGAAATTGATAGAGTATGCCTTGACCAAGATATGTTGTGATCCCCTCTAGTTATGAGGAAGCTAGAATGTGCAAAGTGCAAGTCATTCAAATACTTGATGCACAACTTTAGGGGGAGCACACATAACTTGTGTCTTTTGAGACTAACTGTTTTTTGAGTGATCCTATATAGTCTCAAGGTGGAAAAGGGAAGATGAGCAAGAAATGGAACAATCAGGACTTCAGTACCTCCACAAGTCAAGTAATTGGTATCTAAAGTTGTGAGTAATTGCGTATTTAAAGATTGCTCATGCTCTATAACAGTTGGTGATCCTAGATGCTTATCTTTAAATATCATGGAGCTATGACAGTGATGATCTTTCAATTAGTAGCCTTGGTAGTGTGCTTCATTTGGTATCTCTTGGTAATCACTAGCATAGAAGCTTCATCTTGTGCCACAATACTATAACTTGTTCTAAGTTTGGTGTCTTAGCAACAAGAAAAGGTCAGGATAAAGGATCAGGCACAAGTGTGAAGGAGCTCCTTAGAGATAAAACTTTCAAGATGGAAATCTTAAATTGATGGCAAAAGGAACTCCGCCTACTTAGATGCAAAGTACACCATAACATGGTAAAGGTACAACATGAGGTATTGACCTTTTGCGTATTTGTATCTTAATTTTCCTCCAATGCTTCTGCTGCATATGTTTAATGTGTAAGGGGGAGTAATGTTAGTGTGTTCATTTTACCTGCTTAATACCTTGCTGTCCCTTGACATCATCCTATGTTCTTGCTTGAATATGGTTTTGGTGTTTGATGTCAAATGGGGAGAATTTGTGCATTAAAGCTCACCTCGACCTGAGAGGAAAGCTTATCTTAAGTGTGAAGAGGGTGAAGATTAATTTTTTGTGTGCTAAAGGACCTAAAGGGGTTTCCTTGAGTTCCTTTGATCTTAAGGAAAAATGTGTTAGTTTGTTGATAATACTTATCATATGCTTCTTGTTGTATTATATGGTGATAATGCAAAATTAGTGCTTCCGTTGATATGAATCAATTGGTATCTACTGTGTTTATTCTGTGATAGATATTCATGTGGTTCTGGCGCTTTAAAATCGGTATCTTAATGGTGAATAGTGGTAGGTTGATATTCCTATGGTATATTTATTTAATTGGTGTTTAACTCTGATTCTGTGCATTTGTGTTATACACATCACGGTTTGATTCTTCACACAATGCATCCCACAGGTGCTAAGGTGTAGCAATGCTTCGAATTAGCCTAAGTATGTGCATGTTGGTATTTAAGGCCAAAGTTAAGATTTTAATGTAAGCACATATTTAGGGGGAGCATTCTATAAACTTAGAATTCAAAATTTGTGCTTTAAATCTTATTGTTGTGTAAGCTTTAATTGTGTTGCCATCAATCACCAAAAAGGGGGAGATTGAAAGCTCTCTTCTGGGTTTTGGTGGTTTGGATGACAACCCAATTAAAGGACTAACAAGTGTGCTAAGTGTTGAACAGGTGCTTAATGCAAAGCTAACAGGGTTCAACACAAGTGAACAAGTGTGATGGTCCAAAGACTGGATTATCTATAGATAATGGACATCACAAGTAATATGGACATTGCTTAAGTGAGACTCGGTGTGCGTAACTCAGAGACAATCGATCAAGCCAAGGATGGAGGCAAGAAGAGGTTCGAGGTACCGAGTGCACGGGAGAAGGTCAAGGAGACCAGGAACACAAAGCCAGGGGTGAAGAAGAAGACTTGCAAAGTCAAGGTTGATCGAGTTAAGAAGAGTTATGGTGCATCAAGGATCACTACATAAGGACATGACTTACAACCAATGAGGTAACATCTACAATTATGTGGTGTAAGTCATAAGGCTCAAGATCAAGCTCGAGAAGTGAACGGGGGTTGGGGCTCAGATATGTCAATCTAGATCAAGTCAAGTTGACTTGATGGTTTAGAGTCCAACATCGACCTCAAACAAGCCAAATTGGGTAAAACGATGAAAAAGGTTAAGTATGTAAGGTTTGAGTGTTCAACCATTTTGCATACACCTCTTACTACAAGTTTGGTGCTTTGGTTTGCTCTCTAACTCTTTCTGTAGAGAAAGTACCATTCTGAGCTCTACTGGAGGAGAAACAGAAAAGCTAGGAGAAGAACAAGAAAGATGTAAGTTTCTAGGACTAAATCAATTGGATTATACTCTAAATGTGTTTGTTTAAGTCTCAGGAAAATCCTCCCAAAAGTTGAAGTCAAACGGAGAAAGAAAGGAGGAAAAAGCACTTAGTGTGCTGTTGGCTGGTGCACAGGACAGTGAATAGTAGTTGTCCGGTGCACAAGACAGTGAATAGTAACTCTGTCCGGTGCACAGGGCAGTGAATAGTAACTGTGTCCGGTGCACAGAACAGTGAATAGTAACTATGTCCGGTGCATAGGACAGTGAATAGTCGCAGCGCCCGGTGCACAGGACAGTGAATAGTAGCTGTGTCCGGTGCACAGGACAATGAATAGTGACCTGTCCGGTGCACATGACAGTGAATAGTAACCTGTCCGGTGCACCAACGGCTAGCTGTTCCAGAGAAGGAAACTGTCAATCAGATCCGTTACTGTTCACTGTCTGGTGCGCCACCGGACAGTCCGGTGCACCCGCAACCAGGGAAGGCTGGGAGCTTCCAAATGAAGCTCTAACGGCTCCTAGGCCATTTGGGGCTATAAAAGGGACCCCTAGGTGCCTCAAACAATAACACAAGAGCAGCCAACAATTGTATACATCACTCGGATCGATTCTCTCTCTCCCTCTTGTGTAAATCTCTCTAGTTTGTGTGAAGGCAAAGTTATAAGCCTTTAGAGAGTGGAGAGGTGCTGCAAAGAGCTAGAGCAAAGTCTTGAACGCATTGTTACTCCGCCGGAGTGCTGTCAAGAAGATTGTAAGCAGCCGCGGCTTTGTTGTAACCCAACTCAACATAGTGGAAGGCTCTATCTGTCATACTGACATATCTGAGCAAACGGAGGAAGGAGTTGAAATAGACTCCAAGCCCAGGTGTGGCTAACTCCAACGAGGACTAGGCAAGCATTTCAGGCTTGGTCGAACCTCGGGATAAATTCCTGCGTCTGTGTGCTTCGCTCTGTATTGTGTGCTGACTCTCTGTCTTACTCACTTTTTATATCTGCACTTCAACACTTATCTGTGGTACAAGTTATATTTGAAGTGCAGGACATTTTGAGACAGGATCTTCTATTCCGCTGCAACCTACTCGAAGGATCTTTCATTCCACTGCGATCTGGTCTTTGAGTAGAGCTCAACTAAAGTTTTAAAGTGATAATTTTTTATTCGCCTATTCACCCCCCCTCTAGGCGACATCCAGATCCTGTTCCCGGGCAAAGGGAACTTTCAATTGGTATCGGAGCTAGGCCTCTCCAGTGTGGGCTTAGCCGTCCGGAGATGATGATGTCGTCACAAGAGGTAATTGTAGAACTTCTTCTAGGCGATGGCTCTAATTATAAATCTTGGTCTGTCTCTATTTATAATGCCTTCATGCGTGTTGATCCTGATTTGAGACAGATCTTTAGTAGAAGTATTTTTCCCTCCAATTTTAGTCAAAATCCTTCTAATGATGAACTAAGATGTCTGTCTCTCAATCACCATGCTTGCAACATCTTAGTTGACTCTCTTTCTAGATGTTCTTATTTTGCCATCATGAGTAGTGATAGTGATTTATTTGTTGATGCTCATGATCTATGGACTAGAATTAAAATAAAATATTCTGAGTCCAATTGTACTACTTCTACTCCCTATGTTGCTTGTGATACTAACCTTTCAAAGGGAGAAGAAAAACGATGGCAACCAAACGATGAATCCACCTCACCAACAAGTTTGTCTTCCACTAGTTATAAATGTCTTATTGCTAACAATGATAGTGGAGACGAAAGGGATGATGAGGAGGAATATGAGGATGATAGCGAGGATGAGTCTTCACCACAAGGTACATTTTCCTGTATTGCTTCCACTGATAATAATGACAGGGAAAATGAGATCGTCGATGTGGAAGAAGAGGAGATTCGCCGGTTCTACACCCATCTCAACAAAGAAGACAAAGTGCTCTTGGTTAAGCTATTGAGGAGGAACAAGGAACAAGGCGAGATGCTTCTCAGGCTAGAGGAGACTCTCATCAAAACCAACGACAGCCTGGAGAAGATGACCAAAGAACATGAGGAGCTAAAGTGCTCTCATGATAATTTGGTCCAACGGTATGAATCTGTTTTATTTGAGCAAAGAAATAATCATGATGTGTTATCTGATGTTGCTCAACTTAAAACTGAGAATTCTATGCTTAAGAGTCAAGTAGAAATGATAAATTTAGAAAAACTTGCTCTAAGTGAAAAATATGATATGTTATCTTATTCTCATAATGAATTAGTTGATGACCATATCATGCTTGATGTTGCTCATGAGGTTGTAATTGCGAACTTAAATTCATGTGAACCTCATTCTTGCACACGTGCGCAGTTAGATAATATATCACCATGTGCTAACCTCTGTTGCTCAAAAGAAAGCCAATTTTTGAATGAGCATCAAGTTGCAGGATCAAAAGAAAAGTTGCTCATCAATAAAGAAAGGAACAAAAGGCATCTGATGAAGACTCATTTTCGCCCCCATTTTTGCCACTGTTATATTGGAGCTTAGATGGAGCAGTGTTGGCATTGAAGATTGGTGGAGAAATGAGCAGTTTTGGGTTATTGGTGGCACCTCTGCCCATCTCTTCGCAGTGTTCCAGGGTCTGCTGAAAGTGTTGGCTGGGATTGATACCAACTTCACAGTTACCTCAAAGGCATCTGATGAGGATGGCGACTTTGCTGAGCTATATGTGTTCAAGTGGACCAGTTTGCTCATTCCTCTGACCACTGCTCTTGTCATTAACCTGGTCGGAATGGTGGCAGGAATTTCGTATGCCATTAACAGTGGCTACCAATCCTGGGGTCCGCTCTTTGGAAAGCTATTCTTACTTGTCTATTTATTGTCTTTAAGTTTTTTTAATAATTTTCAGTAGGTTCTACCTTTATATTTGGAATAATAGATAACGACGAGTGAATCCATGACGACGTCTTTCATATGTTACCTATCTTATATAATGTTTTATTGTAGCTTTTGAACTATGTTACTTTTTATTATACTTTTGATAATAAAATTTGTCCGGAGGCTTGAGGGGATCCTAGATCCGCCACTGTGTGACATGGATGATTATGGCCTACATCCCTACATCTCTGTATCCTATCCTTTGTTTAGTTACACCCAGTGTGACACAAACTTTCTTATCACTGTCACACTGTATCTTAGGGAGTCAGAATCTTAGTTTGTGTTTGTTATCCCCTCTTTGCTTATTAGGATTTTTATTCTGTTGAATAACTTAACCTTTTTATTTCAACTGACATTTTGTTGAATATTTGTATACCGTTGCAACGCACGGGCACCAAACTAGTAGTGTTTTTACAATGTAGTCAAAACCATCTTGGCAAAAAAAAATTATGGTACCCTCCAATACCATGGTTTTACCTCAAAACTCTAAAAATACTTTGCTTCCAAACACTCTCTTAGTTTTGAGCCTAGACGCCCGCTCAACGGGGTCAAAGATTGCCAGCAATAGCATCAGGTCTTGCCTTTACGAGCATATGAATATCACCATGTCATCAGTCATCCACATAAAATGATACCCCCAAAGGAATGTGCACTATGACCAACTAGACAACAAAGTAGTTCTCTGTTCGCTCGCAACATCAGTGCATTAAGTGTTAGTGGAACTAAAACCCTAACCCTATTACGCAAAGACTCCATTAAGACCCCATTACAATACAACCATAATAACTCTAACACCTCCACGGTCGAAATTCTAGCTACGACAGATGTTGAGACTGGACCGGAACTCCTCAAACACCGATGTAGGGAGATCCTTGGTGAAGATGTCGACGAACTGAGAAGTGATCGAGATATGAAGAACGTTGCGGACGACATAGTTTGGAAAATATGTGAACAAATTTATGACGAAGTGATGCAAGGACAATAAACATTTGGAAGAACATTGTTTGTGGTGCAGAGAGGATAAACATTCAAAACTCTCTGGAACTTTTGTTGTGATATAATGTACCTTTACTTTAATTTGCTGATTTCTTTTTGCCTTTGTGATTTGTGAAACTTATATCCTCCACGTTTATGAGCGGAAGGCGAAAAACACCTTCCCTTCTTTTTACATGTTACAAAGGCAACACCCTTCGTAGTTATAGCTTCGCTGTGGGCTAAGCTCGTGGTTGCATTCCCTAAATAATGGTATCACACTAGGAATACGAGTTTGTTCATTCTCTTAGAAACGACTTCAATTTTTTCCACCATTACTTAGGTGATCTCATAGAAGCTCTGTATTCCTTACGAACAATTTCAGAGTTTTCACCATTATTTAGGTGATCACATAGGAGATCTGTATTCCCTTATGATTACTTCGGAGCTCAAAATGTGTCATTTAGCAGCTAGAAGTTCCGACTGTTCAAATCTCAAAACGTGTTAAAAGAAGTGACAACCTCCGACTTAATCACCTCTGAAGTTGTTTTGTAGAAAAGGTCGATAAAGCTACCAACGCGGCAGGCCCTGACGCATTCTAATCAGGAATTTCATGGATGAGGACCAAAATATCGTCCACCAAGAAGCAAGAATCGAGGCATGAGAGGTTCTTGGTGGGCAAGGCGAACTGATCTAGGAGAATGGAAGCGGAGGGCACGACTAGTGACCCGGTCGAGCAACTGGTTGTAGTAGATGAAAATAGCTTCATGCATCTTAGCACTATCGACAACAACATGGCCTGCAATAGTAAACGAGTGGATGTGTTCTTCCCATTATGGTGACACGCCTAGCGGTGGAAAACTCGATGTTCACATCGCCGAGCTATAGAAAAAACATCCTTGAATGCTGCCGGACGATTGTTCTCGAGGGGGAGGCAAAATCTAAGGAATGCCACTTTAGATGTCTTCTAAAGGCCACAACCACATACCTATGTTTTTCTGGCCCTGGCATGAAACATAGATTGAGTCCCTATACAAGGGAAATATAAATAACCAAACTCTTGTTGTATAAGAAATTAGAAACTATAGGCATTGCATTTATACTCTATTGTCTCGTTGATTCAAAAACTAAACCAAACATTCATATTTTTAGCATATAGCAGCCATGGCATAATATATGCAAGAGTCGGGGCCCTAAAATTTTGGAGGCCCTATATGATCGGTCCACTTGCACTAGGCCATGGACGAGCCTAAAAGGTCAGCCTCTTCTTTAGAGAGCTTCTTGTGACATGTGTAGCCTCTAGTGTGTATATGGTTCCCTTGGTTAAACTAACTGCAAATTGATACTACCTAGTTCTTCATACTCTAGCTCTATCGGGTCTTGGAAGGTGTCTCCATTAACTGATGGACAAACCCAGGTGTCTTGCACTACCTACAGATAACCATCAAATCACATACAAATTGTTTCAAAATAAAGCCTTATTTTTGCCCAATGATTAATATTGGTCTACAGCAGTCGCGACACATGATCTGAACAATTAGAAGGCAACTATCATTGTGGCACGACACTAGGTACATATCACTCAAAAGATGAGAAGTGTATCAGAAAAAGTGAGGGCATAGACGTGTTGTGCGTTCAACCTAGGTGCAACTAGGAGGTTCATGTCATAGTGGATAATACTCTACCTCATTTTATATGTGATAGATTGATGAATATAAAGGTGAAGAAGATTACATGGTCAAATATCAACTAAGCACTATGACCTTCTACCTATTCCTTCCCACTTGGTTCTGGTGAGAGTTCTGCCTTAACGGTCCCAAGTTCACCTTAGTGCCTGCCCTTAAGAGATTGTAGATCTAACTCAGTTTTAGTGATGAGTTGTTCATGGCAATCCCTTAGGATCATCCATTCTACGCTTATGTACTTTCACTTTTATAAGGATTACATATTGATTGTGCTATGGGCCCAGCCAACTGTGGCCCAAAACCCCTAATTTTTTGTGGTTATAGAGTTGTACATAATGCCTTGCCTTCGATTATGGCATGGTGTTAGGGATGTCCAACTGCAGTGATAAACGTACCTATCATAGGGCAGATATGTCTAATCGTATTGATGAAAACTAGAGTCCATGCCATTAAGTACAACATAGGTAACTAATATAGCAATTTATACTCTATATTACTTCATGGTACACCGTCACACACACATGGCTATAGGATCGATGCATGTAACAAATAGTGATCTTGGGTACGTATGATGTCTAAGTCATGGCAACAACACGTCTATAAGACTATAACATCACACATCATATTTAATATAATATATGAAGGTTTTATCCATAGTTGCATCACCATGAGACCATTAGGAGTAGAACTCAAATGAGGTATCATTTCTTCAGTGGCCATAATGTCATCAGTAGGGAAGACAACTGTACTATCAGGAGTAGATCTCAAACGTGGTTTCGTGCCTTCGGGGGTCACAATGCCTCTAGTAGGGAAGCCAATTGTACCATCAGGAGTTGCTAGTTGATTCAATCTAAACCTATACCCTTAGATCATAAAAAAATGTTACTTTTACTATCACTTTAAAAAAATATGTGGGCGACTTTAAGCAAAGTCTGCAATCTTGTCTCCTCTCACACCATGCTTTCTGCAAACATGTGGGACATGTTTCACTTTTTTCACTGCGTAGACTGGTGTTGTGATTTTTTGTGGGAGCATGGAAGAAACATAGCATTGGAGCATAGCATGTAGAGACGCTACTTTTGACTTCTATGTGGGCATGCATTTTTGTTAGTGTTTCTGATTATACCTTTGTGTAAATCTTAAATCAAAATTTGAGTGAAATTGTGGTGGACCCGTCAGTGAAAATAATTACATATATACTCAAGGGAAACCTTCTTTTGTTTAAATAAAAAATCAAATGAAACTTTGAACCCTGCAATGTTTCAAGAGTAATTTTTACCAAATTTATTCCTATAATCCTAAGTAACGAATTTTGAGAGACACGTAATCCTAATCCTAGGCTTCTATTTCCCTTGGTGTCAATATTCAAAAGGTTGTTATCGGATTGTTTTTAGCCAACACCTTTTCTGCGTGTACTGGATAGTCTCACGTGACCGTCAAACATTCAATAATTAGATATTTACATGCTAAGGTCAGTTGATTCATTAAGTAGTAGGAGTGTCTTATTGCATTTTAGCAGTGAGTGGGATCAACTATCAGTCTATCATTAGATTAATCGACAATCTCAAATTTTGGAAACATCATTCTTTTAATTGCACACACTGTTGCAGTTTTTTCATTTTTTAGTCAAGTTTATGACATTTCCTAAAAGCAGAAGCATAACCATATGTAGAAAATTGTATTGATTCACATCCCCATTAGGGAATGCAACTGCAATACTAGGAGTTCTTGTTAGAGCTTCACATGCACATCATTTTGGAACAAGAGCCTACTTTTTTGTAGGAATAATGCGCACATAGTTCCCTACACAAGTGTGTTATTCTGAATTAGGTTCCCTACACAAGTGTGTTATTCTGAATTAGGTTACGTTGCCAATATATTTATGCTTAGGATCTTCTTACTCTTCAATTGTAGAGTCCACATGACTTTTTTGCGCATGCATTTGAACTCTGGTGTTTTCTTTTTTGCTTTGTATTTTTAAAGCACTTTTCTTTCACGACCACTTCGTTATAAATCTGAAAAATTCTTGGAAATCTGAAATCGGATTAATCCTATAATTTATGACATAAAAGAAGGCACATGTGTTCCTAGCTACCTACAAGATCCAAAAAGGCTTTTGCTGAAGATATGTGCATAATTGTTTATGTGAATTATGTTGCATTCATCAAGTGAGAATAATGGTTCATTCCAACCTACATGAAATTTATTTTGGTCGGAGTTTCCTATAAGTTGCTTAGGAATGTTTTGGATGACATTTTATATATGATCTAGATATCAATATGTTTATTATAATTTAGGTGTCCTTGTAAACTCTTAAGGAATTTTTCATATGGTAATACATCTGTGATAATTGTTATGTAGGATGCCATGATGGATTTTGCCGTTGCTAGATGACATAATTAGCCATTCCTTTTTATTTGACTGTTTATACAGATATTTTTCATGAAAAGAAAAATACACTATTTGTATATGCTTTTTTATATAATAATGTTGTCATGAACGACATTTGCATGTCTATTTTCTTTGTTCTAATGTGATATTTTACCATTTTGATAGGTTCTGCTCAGGATTTGAATCACCACTCTGGTCTGCTCAAGCTTAAAACTTTTCTAGCACTCTAAGGACTTGGCTGAGATTTGCTTCCTAAAACACAATTTATGTTGCACAAATATTGTGGTTCTTGCAAATATTATCATCATTATCATCTTTTGGCTGTCAAATATATTAAACATGCTTACTGTATGATTATTATTTATCTATAAATGATTGATAACCACATGACTTAAATTGTAGGCACGTAAGTTACAATTACATGAAAACAAACAACACATGTATTATTACCCTAATCAATACCGGTATTGATTAGGGTAATAATACATGTGTTGTTCGTTTTCATGTAATCATTATGTACTAATATTTTACTCCATCTGTTCCAAATTATAATTTATTTGAGTTTTGTGTGCTAAGTTTGACCGGCTCGTCTTATTCATTTTTTTACGAAAAATAAAAAATTCAAAGCTATACTTAAAGCATATTATATAGTAAACAATATCACAGTAAAAATTAGTAATAAATATGAAATTTTTTGAATAGGACAAGTCGATCGACCATATGTTAAAAGAGTCAAACGAATTATAAATTAAAACGGATAAGTATTGAATAATTTATGAGTTGTCGTAACACATATGTATTATACTAGTAGCAACAAATGCTAGAGATCGCAACATGTAAAAAATGAATCTATCCATTCTCGCACGACCACCTTTCGTATACATAATACACGCAAAGTTAATATGAACAATTCGTCCAATACTTTCTCTGTTATTTTTTATTTGTTACATTTTAGTAAAAAAAAATTAACTAGCGGAGGTATTAATATATAACTGCCATGTTTTACGAAAAACACCTTTCACGCTCCTCTGCGCTCAGCTATGTATTTACAAAAACTCTTTCATGTGTTACTCAAAGATTGTTGAACGATAGATTCTGATTAATTGACTTTGTGCATACATGCACGAGGATGCTCTTATGTGTTCCCTGAAAAAAAAAATCATATTCTAATTTTTTAGCTTCGTCCGATCCGGCGAACAGGAAGCGCAACCGAAAAACCTACGGCGACAGATCTCCACCCAAACATCTCACCAGTCGACAGTAGTCATCAGCCGTCTAACAAAACCGTTAAACGGACGGACCATCGTCCCGGGCAGACCCGCCGAACGACGGTCGACGGCAGAGGCAAAACCCTCACCTTCCTCCGTGGGGGCGATGGCGGCGCCGGAATCGGAATGCGGCGGGAGTGACGGCTACCGCGACCTCCGCGGCGTGCGCGTCGACCTGGACACGGGAGCGGCCCGAGCCGGTGGGGGAGGAGGCTTCGCCGTCTCCTTCTGGCTCTACCTGTCCGTCTCCGCCAGACCGTCCTCGGTGATCCTCCACCAGGTTGGATGGATTCCTCTCTCTTCACCATTTTTATAGGTGGTCTCCAGGCGATTGTTTCTGCAGGAATTGTTTTGTTTCCGGGACGGGTACAGGAACATAGCAACGATGTGCTGCTTTCGCTGTCTCAGTTTCTGCTTTGATCGTTCGATTTTAGGTGTCAAATGCTGTTGTACCCTCCAAATCAGTCGGCTAATACGAGACCCGGGCTGTCCTTGTTTCAGCATTCGCAGAACAGCAAAAAGTTCTAGTAGTCTGTACTCGATTCCACTATGTCTTAGTCTGGTGGAATTTCGTGTTTCTTGCCTTGGTACGGTTTCAGGGAAAACATTTTCGTTGGAAAAGAAGCGATGGGTAAATTTTATAGGTTTCCCTGTGAAGTTTCATCATCAGAGTTGGTGCTAATCGATTGGATTTGTTGATTGTGCAGATCACAGCGGGAGATGACACCAAGTTGCCGTTTCTTGCTTTAGGTGAAGGAAACAAACTGCTTCTCTTCCCGTTGATGAGGCTGCACAGGGAAGCTCCTGCTCCTGCTAGTTCGTACCCATGGACTGACACAACCAATCTATCATCTACGAGTGTATGCCCTCTTGAGAAATGGTTCCACATTGGGTGTGAGGTATGATGCAAATAACTGTAGGCATCCCCCCCTTACCCCCTTGCATTTGTAGCCCGCAAATGAAAGTGCAAATGGCAACATGTTTGGCACTTTCCCCTGCTCTTATTTCTTTTGTGTTTGTGTGTACCTCTATTTTTAGATGAAAAAAAACACAACATGCAGCATCCATCAAGAGCTTTATTTCCTGGTATCTCCACATGTTAGTCTACCCTCCACTTTTTGTTGAAATGGCGGTTTTATGACATTGGTTTGTACCTACCCATGTCAGGTTACTGAAAATGTTATGCGTCTTCACGTTGATGGTTTCCTAACTGCTGAGGCCCCCCTTTGTTCACTGTTTGATGAGCCAGACAGTCAGGATGATTCAAACCAAATTAGCTTAGTTGGAAATGATGGCAAGCTTGAAGGCTATATCTATAATATCGAGGTTTCATATGTACTAGGAGCTATAAAAGAACAATACACAAAGGTGATTCATCTAAGCTAATGGCATGGCAGATTTTGTAACCGTGTAAGTGCAGACTTTGTGATATTCTCATTGAATTGCAGAACCCACCATTTAAGTTATCTATTGACTATTCATGCTCTGATGGAATCGAAGAGGGTGATGACGGCATTTGGAGCATCGTTGGTGGGAAGGTAAACAAGATGCTGTCATGTCACGACTCAAGACTCATACGTGATGGCAGAATTCTGCGTTTCAGTTTTTTTTTGAGAGAGATAATTTCAGTAAAATATGGCATGCAAAAAGCAACATGAGAAATTGCATTTGAGTTGGAAAAAAATAGTAGCAAATATTTACTTGTATCATATCGTGGATTAAATCAAAATAACCATGGGCTACCCTAATTATGGAAATTTATTGATGCAGGCATCTTGCCGGAGAAATTTCATTTTGGAAGTAGTACTAACCAACGCTTTTGGTGAACCTGTGAAGGATAAAGAGGTTATTTTTTTTGCTTATTTTAAATCTAATCATATTGATTTAATTGTTTGCATAGTGTTCTTACAAACTTATTCATCTTCTAGGTCGTTTCTTCACTTGTCTATGCTGATGATGGAACAGTAGTTGCAAAATCAAGGGATGATTCTGAGCCTCCTTTGCTTATTACTTGCGAAGGACTTGAATATGCAGCGATAAGCAGGCCTCTACCAATTATACGTGGGCGAGCACTATTTAAACTCAAGATATCTCAGGTGAGTTCTCCATATGTAAACCATCCTTGTTATGTATATAGCTTCAGTTTGCATTGGACAGAAAAAAGGAATTACTTGTCACTGTCTGTCTCTCTGATGTGGAGCATAAGTTATTCATCTTTCATGTGTTGCTGTTGGAAGCATATTTTTTAATGTTTCTCTCAGTAGTGCTATAGCCTAGCAGAGGCTGCAGTGCTTGTTATTTCTGGCTACTGTGGCATGTACATGTAACACACCCCATTGCAGCTACTTATGGTGCATGGAGATGGCGCCTTCCGCCGTACGAATGAATTTTGAAGGCATATTCGGAATGATTTTTCCCTTTTAAACTCCATCTTAGTGACTTCCATTCCATAACTTCTTTTGAGGGGCTGTGGGTGCAAGTGAAGCGATGAAGAGGCTTTGAGCATATCATAATTATTGGAAGGCATTTTGGCAGGCCCGTCCAGTGCCAAGTGCAACTGGGGCGATGGCACATGGCCCCCAAATTTTTAGGGGCCCATTTTTTGAGTTTTGTGAATATAAATAATATAAGAAGGCAAATATTGTATGCTGTTTTATAAATTAAACTGCAAAATCTTGAAATAGATAATATAAGAGGACAAGAATATGATAATAGATCAAATTTAAAAGGACCCATTGTAGATTAATTTTATCTTTATATATTATAGGTCATAGGACCTATTTTTATGTTTTGCACCGGGGCCCAAAAAACTCAGACGCCCCTGATTTTGGTGTTCTGTTATATTTGTTTTATGCATTTGGATTGATCCCCCTCTTTGTATTTTGAAAAGATTATCTGCTTCACATAGATTGCCTATGTATTATTTATGGACTCAACATCAAATGTTGGCAGTTCACTCCTGACACTGCAATTTCTAGAAATAGTTACAGAATAAACACTCACATACGACTAATAAATAATTTGCATTGCATCTTTTTTATGTGTGTTGAAAGAGGGAATTTGTCCCTTGTTGATTTTTTTGAGTAGCTGGTGCAATCCTGGGTGGGTAGGCTCTCAGGTTGTCTTTAACAACTTTCCTATCACATCTCCTATTTCAAACTCTACTCAGTGTAAAACAATTTCTTGTGTGACCATATGCACGGTCTGCTAGAGACGGCCTCACTAGGAGCCTCTAGTAACTGCCCTAGGGCGGTTATATGTTGTTGTGCCAGTGTTGAATGGTCACCGAAACCTTCTGTGAAGCCAAGCTTGGAACCACGATGTGGATTCAATTCCTGTCTCTCCAGACGATAAAGCACGGCCATACCGACGTTGCAGTGCATATGTTCTCACCACGAACTTTGGGAGGCATAGGCGCCGCTAAAACTAGTACACACTGCACCATCATTGGCACTGCTAACATGCTCTCTACAAACTGCAGTTGCAATTTCACTGAAGAAAACACTTGTTGCAACATTCCCTCCTTTTCACAATAATTGATGTTTTTGGCTTAGGCACAAGAATAAGGATGGGAGTGGAACGACCATGCTACCCTATCAATATTTACAAGTCGGGCCACCAGCTGGTCGAGCTAGAGCAG
Source organism: Zea mays (assembly GCF_902167145.1). Taxonomy (NCBI): domain Eukaryota; kingdom Viridiplantae; phylum Streptophyta; class Magnoliopsida; order Poales; family Poaceae; genus Zea; species Zea mays. The sequence continues at coordinate 12,531,953 of NC_050096.1, read as the reverse complement.
CGACCAGAAGTCTAATCATGATTAGGGCGACGATTAGGACGCCTAATCGGTCCTGGTCGAGCTCTGGTCGTCTATTAGTCGTCCTATAGATTTATGGACATATGTATATGTATTATGTATATAACTATATATAAGCAATAATGTTAGTCTGCATTTCTGCAATACTGCAATAGAGTGACATTATATAAGTCTTTACTCTTAAAAAGTAGCAACATACTGAAACTGAAAGTAATATAGGCATAATTAGTAGCAGTAATTCAGTAAAAGTGTAAAACAGAAACTGAAAGTAATATAGGCATAAAACTAAAACTGAAAACAGTAGTTACTGAACTTAGTAGCAGCAGAAGTGCAGAACTGAAAGCAGAAGTTCAGATGACGAACTCATCTCGACTCAGGGTGACTGATGTTGGTCTGCTGGACTGGAGAGTGGAGACGCCGGCACGCCGCCGGTGGGCTACAGACGCTGCCAGAGAAGATGACTGGAGCTTGGAGCAGCCGCCGGTGACTGGACCACTGGACGCCGATGACTGGAGCTGGACGGCACCAGAGAGCAATAGGGTTTACGCCTGAACAAAGGCTGGTGGCTGGCAGGTTTTGTGTTAGGCTGGGGTAGGGTTTCGGCTGACCAGGGGCAACATATATGTTGCAACTGTAGATGGGCTGAAAAAATGAGTTAAGCCCATTAGCCCAGTATAAACGCCTCTGTTCTTAAGGCGTCGCCTAGGCGTCCAAGCGGTGGTCCAACGCCTTGGACCGCCTTACCGCTTTCAAAACCATGTTAAACGCGCAGACATCAGTGGGCGACCAGATTCCTAACGATCGGATGATTAATCGCTCAGGTCGACGACTAGTCGGGCGACTTGGAAATCTGGTCGTGTCGTCCTTCTAATCGCCAACTAACAGGCGACCAGCCCGACTAATCGCGATTAGTCGGACGACTTGTAAACATTGACCCTATTAACCCCCTCTTAAGTGTGCGTTTATAATCTCAAAGGCACAAACTCACTCTTAGGTGTGTTTCTATTTAGGGGCAGGATTGGATAAAATTGGTCAAGGTTGCCTTGGAGTTGTAAACAACAAGTAATTTGAAAATAATAGAAGCTAAAACAACAAATATGTAGCTTTCTTCCAAATGTGATATAGTATTTATCCCCCAAGGCACACGCACATGACAGACACACACGCAATACACACTACCCCTAAAAAGAGAACTTAACCAAGTAGGAAACCTACATACACAAAATACATACCACCTGTGATCCCTGAGGGCTTGTTTGGGAGCAAGGGGATTGAGGGGGCTAAAACTTTTTAGCCCCCTCAATCCCCTTGCTCCCAAACAAGCCCTGAAAGAATAGTTAATCAAGTAACAAACCTAAGACAACAGCAAACGAGCACAAAAACAAGCGCCCCTGGCCCATCTGAATTGACCCGGCAAGCACCTCTAGCCCATTATGATACGGTTTAGTCCGGCCCATCTGAATTGACCCGGCAAGCACCTCTAGCCCATTATGATAAGGTTTAGTCCATTACAGCACAAGCATAGCTGTTGGACAGTTAACACTAGTTAATGGCATGTGGAAAGATTAAAATAAAATGGCCATATGTATATGTCTCTACATTCGGCCTACTTCTATGAATTTGATTCGTGTGCAATTTGAAACCTTTTGGATCCCGAGGATCAATTCTTTCTGCTAATGAAAGCTTAAATGTATGCAATACCAGTTCCAGTTCTTAGCCCTGAAGCTGCACATACTCATGACAGCAGCCACAATCTAGTGATGCTCATATCCAACAAAGTTGGGATGTAGTGTGCCATGTAAATCACGCCATGTATCATTACATTTCTTTGAAGTTATGATGGTAGTTGCTTGTTTTTTGTCCATAATAACGTGGTGTCTGTTTCAGCTCTCTTCCAAATGTGACAATAAGCTCTTCCGTATTAAATTCTCTACACTTCACATGCAAAGATATTCTTTTCTGGAAGCATATTCCAAACCGATTCGCTGTATATCTCGAAGCCGCACTGTCCGCCCCTTGGGTCCTACAAAGCGGGCGAGTTCTGCAACAGCAAATGAAATTGACATGCTCAGTAATGGCCAAGGGTTTGTTAGTACTGACAAAGTAAATAGTCGTGGACATTCAGTGTGTCTGCATACGCCCATGTTTCCCAAGATAGAAGATGGAATGGTGGAGGTAGTAGAGGCCCACAAAATAGTATCACAGGTAATGAATTAGGCAATTAGCTAGCCTGACTTACTTTGTCAATTTATGCTTAATTTGTGACTTCTTGATTTGGTATCGTTATCTGTTTACAGAATAAGAATGCCAGAAAAGTGGTAGTAAGCAAAGAAGCACAGAATGTAATAGGGACTGATTCCTCAACATCCAACTATGACAGCTTTGATTCAGGAAGTTCTTGGAGTGGATCAGAAGGAGATGATGGTATTGAAACCTTTTCAGACGCTGTGGTTTTCAGATACTGTCTAGACAGCACATATGACCGGTCAAAGTTTCTTAGAGGTGCATCTCTTACTGTTAACAAAGATGACTTGGTAAAACTTGCAGACCGAGTCTCGTTGTATAGTGGATGCTCCCACCACAGGTAATTTAACTCTTGTATCTGATAAATTTTTCCTCACTCGTATTATTGACAGTAATTCTGCGATTTATTTTTCCCTTCTAGAAACCAAATATTAATGTCGAAGAGATTGCTCAGAGAGGGTGCTGACACTTGGAACATGATCTCAAAGAACAATGAACGTGCTCTTTGGTCATCTGCCATTCCAGAGATCATAACAAAATTTACGAACATTGCCCATTCTGTGCGTAGGGGTTTATCAGAGCAGGTAGGATATCTTTACATGACCTCAGTATGTTAACTATCAGTCCCAGGGTTGTATACTTTTTGTACGGTGCAATGTTTAATTGCATAGTATTCACTGTTTCAGGATCTTGAGGTTTTAAGAGGCATTGCTGGTTGTGGTGAGGACATAGGAAGAGATGAATTTGATAGGCTATGGTGCTGGTTATACCCAGTGGCTGTTTCATTATCGAGAGAGAGAATTAAAAAGCTGTGGGATTGCACAGCACCTAGATGGATAGAGGGCTTGATTACAACAGAAGAAGCTGAGAGTGCACTAAGAAGTTCCAGGGAATTGTTAAAGGAGGCAGGAACATTTGTTCTCAGATTTCCTATCACCCGAAGCTGGCCACATCCAGATGCTGGAAGCCTAGTTGTCACTTACATTGGCTCTGATAGCTCAATTCATCATAGGCTACTCTCTCTTGATTCCAGGTGTGCTGCAATTAGCATGTTACCCTATCTTCTGAATCTATTGGCAGCGAAATTTCTGAACCTTTCTCTTTTCTACTGCTAACAGTGATGCTAGCGCTGAGAAACTGCAAGATTTGCTGCTCCAGGAACCGGAACTATCACAATTGGGCAGGTAAAGCATTATAGACTCCAAAACACAGGTGCTGTTCCTTTCATTACTTACTAAATGGTTAGACATATATTCAAATGCAGGGTTGATCGGGTCTCAATCACCATCCGGAGATGACCGAGGCTTCAAACGGTTAAACTTACATTCAAAAGCAGGATTTAGGATGCTGCCACGAGAAGAGGGTCAGCAGCAGCTCGACGCATACAAGTTCATTGTCATCCAAGAGCATAGCCCATAACACCCATTGCCTGTTTTTTTTTTGAATCAAACACCCATTGCCTGTTGTTACCATGTACAGGTTGTAAATTGGTTCCCTTGGTAGTTTAGTTCGTACAAAGAGAGGTACTAGTGAGGTCTAGTTGCTTCAGAAAACCAACAGTAACATGAGCTACCATGTGTGTCGCAAAAAGAAAGAAGCTGTCATCATGTGCCTCGAAACTGGAGGATTTTCAGTGGCTAACATGTTGCATATAGAATTGACAGTTGATTTATTTTTGGGTTCCTTTTCAATCCTGTCATTTGGGCCGAGAGGAGGATAAGTGTCGTCGTAGCCCATGTCAATTTTGAGGTCAAAAGCATTGGGCCGTCCACTATCCAAGCACCGAATCACGCTACATTCTCACAAATGGCTGCGGGTCGCACCCGGCGCTCGGCATCCCTCCCCGCCGCAAAGTCGCGCCGCCGTCGCCTCGCACGCACGAACGCCATCACTTCGTCGCTTACCCATCAGACAGACAAACAAGGCCGAAACTCCACGACGTCCCCCGCTCGGCAGCAGCAACAGCCGAGACCCTAGCGCAGCATGGCTTGGACAACTGCGGCCACAGTGTGCTGGCGCCTGCTCCACCTCCCCTCCGCCCGCTGCCCTCTCTCGTCCCGGGCCCGGTGTTCCGCTGCGCAGAGCCCAGACGCCGTGGACAAGGAGTACGCCGACCTCAACCTCCGGCCTCTGTACCCCAACGTCTGTCGTCACCCTTCTTCTCTTCGTCCGTACCCCGGTGCTATTCCAATCTTACCGCTGATCCATCTCTGTACGCAGAGGGGCCATCACATGCGCATACGGCAGCACGTGAACCCGCTCAGCTCATCCTTCTCGGTAAAGCACTCCTAACTCCTCACCCATTTTTTTAATATTGCCAAGCGAGCACAGGCACTCGTATTTTCAGTTAATTTGTGCTCTGTTTTGCGGTGCGTAGGAGCCCACGGGGCCGCCAGAGTGGAAGGAGGTGTTCGACGACCCCTTGCTTCCCCTCATGGTCGACATCGGCTGCGGTGCGCAAGTGCTACTTTTATTTAATTTTATTTTATACTGGCAATGGGTTGCTTGAAAGAGGATGTTCTCAGGGAATCTTGATGTCCAGGGAGTGGGAGGTTCTTGATTTGGCACGCGAAGAATTCTGGCAAGAGTCAGAACTACCTTGGGCTAGAAATCCGCCAAAAGGTTTTATTGGTTTTAGGTTGCAGCTTGTTTGGTTTCTGGATTGGATGATTTTTTCCTTTTTGTAATGTATAAATGCCCGGATCTCTGCCTTTCAGTTTAAGAGAGAAAAGAAAGATCACAACAGTTTTAGAAACAAAGAACTGGGAAGCTCAAGCAGCACCCCCCCCCAAAAAAAAGGCATACCGCACCCTCATAACACGGAACAAAGAAAATGAACTGCAGAATCGCATGCCATCATTTTGCTTTCAAAGACATTTGCTTTGCTGTTTGGAACAATTCTCGAAGATGATTCAGTTTCGTTCTTTCCTGAGGTTCCACATTACATAGATTGCCAGGCTGTTGAAATATTTTGGCATAAAAGATATAAGCGTATGCCAGTCTCACACGGTCCATTGCGCATAATGCAATTATCTTGATGTGGACAACCCCTTAAATCCAAGTTGTCTGCTGCGGAATTTCGTCTTGTGTAAGTGTCCAAGCAAACCATTTAAATGTGCATCTGTTTTCCATGTGGGTCTGCCAAATTAGGTTTGATTTGTACAATTGTACCCAAGTAGGAGCCTTTGAACTGCATCCGGTACTTATGCATTGTTAAATTTGTAGTTTGGTGACGTTCTACTTGTTTTGTTTCTGTAGTTGGTGGAGCGGGCACAGTTCTGGGTGAATGAATTGGAGCTTATGAACGTGTAGGTTGCCTGGCATCCGAATTTGGCACTTGCTCTTTCTTATCAGTGCAGTAATGTATCATCACTTGAAATTATTCTCTTTCAACAGCTATTTTATGTTTGCAAATGCAACAGTGTCTTTTGAGAAAATCATATCGTCATACCCTGGTCCCTTGTCACTTGTTTCAATACTGGTGAGTGTAGCTGGGTGCTACATCAGTTCCTTAGTTATATCTGTTGGCTCAGTGATAATTAATCTGATCAGCACTTTGTTATTTCCTGATGTTATGGAAATGGAACTGAGATTTCAGATGTCTATTCGCTGGTTTTGTAGTGTCCTGATCCACACTTCAAAAAGAGGCATCACAAAAGAAGAGTTCTGCAGCAACCATTGGTCGATTCAATCATAAATAATCTCTGTTTAGGCGGACAGGTATAGCAATTCCATAGTCCAAGCATTGTCTTTCTAATCTCAAAGGCACGGACCCGTTACTTCCAAATGCTGTAATAATCGTTGCTCTACTCATACTAATCCTGCAGGCTCTATGCGTTGCACGGTGATAGTTAATTCAAGATAACCTAATGCATTAATGCCATACATTTTAATTTTGAGCTAAGGCCATTTTTTGTTATGTACATCATTCTAGTTTTTGATGCTGTGATCTCCCTTGTGTCTATCATGTCTACACATGTCCTTCATTTCTTCAAGCTAACTTAGTGTATTGATACTAGGTTTTCATACAATCTGATGTACTGGAAGTATCTGTAGACATGAGGGAAAGGTTTGATGGGTACTCTGGTATTTTGGCACATGTTAATTATGTTGATCAAGATCTTCAGTGTGACAATGAAGGATGGCTTCTGGACAACCCAATGGGAATCCGGACAGAGCGAGAAATCCATGCAGAGCTTGAAGGAGCAACGATATACAGGAGGGTGTACCAAAAGGTTAGAGATGCTTCTTTCTAGCTGTTTATCAGCTACAGAAGTTGTCCAAGGAGTAAGGTTTCCAAGAATGTTCATTGCATGTATTCCATTAAGAGAAGTTGGGAAAAAAAACAAAGCATCCAAGTACAAAGCCTGGCGAACCAAAACAAAGAGAAGCCCAAGCAGTAACACCTGATGTCTTCCTGCTTGAACCATGCCACAAGTTGCCTTTACTACATCAAGCTGCATTACATTTCTGACAGTGCGCTTGTGCACATCTAATCTTTTTTTTCACCTGATGCAATGAGTCAGATTAGCCAATGCTTTTGATGAAGATGACAACTGGCATAAGTGTTCCTTTGTTGGTCAGATTGTACTTATGGTGTTTAGCATCGGGTGCTGTCTTCGTTCTGTCCAGAATTCAGGTCTGGAATTGCTCACCATCTATCGGTATGCAGACTGTTTGTAGAGGCAATCCAGATGAGGCAATTTGATGTGCGCTAGGATTGTTCAAACTTTGGTCCGCTCAACGTTCCCTTGACTTGGTAGATATACAAGAATGGACAACGTTTTCTTGACTTGGTAAAGTTTGGTCATTAGTTTGTGAAACAGAATGCTGCATTGCTCTTGGCATTTGATAAGTGACAGGTGAATAAGACGACACCGAGGTGCATGTGGGCACTTTTTAGTGTTTGATGTTTGCTAAGTCCTCTACCAACAGGTCAATACATATGTTAATCAATTTGAATAACTCATTAATTGAAATTTTGTTGCTAATGGTATCGAATTAACTCACCATTGTATTCGGCTTTTCGCTGAGAAACAGTTTAGTATCAGAATCATTTATCGAATAATTTTTCGTCGCAACACAGTCATATTGTACTGGTGATAGCTGACACTGTTGGGTTACCCATGTATTGCCACGATGTCTATATATCATGTGTAAAGAATTTGTAATAAGACACATAAATATATGTTCTATTGATTAGATGAGCGCGAATGTGGAGCTAACAATTAAGGTTCAAATCTCTATTCGTGTGATCTAACAATCAAGGTTCAAATCACGTGGGACGACTTTACAAGTTTGTTCAGTGTTTACGACTGCATAAGAACATGAAACGTAACATTATAAACCATGCAATATCGAGACGTCAGACCATTTATGCTATTATATATATGTGACCAGTGTGTGCGTAGATCTGGGTTGGTTTGAGATTAGGAAACATGAAAGTAACATTATAAACCATGCAATATCGAGACGTCAGACCATTTATGCTATTATATATATGTGACCAGTGTGTGCGTAGATCTGGGTTGGTTTGAGATTAGGAAAGTAGTGCTGTAAAATCGCAATAAATGTGGGACAGTTACCGCTTTATTCTCAACGTTGCGTAAAAGACGCGTAAGATTTATGGTAGTTGTATATATTGCTTTGTCCGTTTTAGCGTAAAATTGATACAAAAGAAGCGTAAAATTGTGTATAATTTAGCGTAAACTACAATTGACTTTATCATGGGTAATAGGACCACTGTTCGGGGCATAAAAGTCACACACAATTTGGAATAGCTGTTGTGTATCTCGCTTCGCATAAGGTTGTTGTAAAACGCATAAAAATATTGTAAATTGGCGTAAAACGTATCAAAAATTTCGTAAATTGACGTAAAACGCATAAAGAATTTCGTAAATTGACGTAAAATGCATCAAGAAGTATTTTGAGGTAATTGTAGCATAAAATACAACTAAATGTGTCGCAAATTTCGTTGGAATATTTTGTGTAAATGTCATCATTCTCTACAACCTAATAGCAATCTTGTAGAACAGATGACAAAGTTGCATAACATCCTGGAATGGAAGATTTTGTGTCACTATCAAAATTAAACCCGAATAGTTTCATCCATCACTATGGGTACACCTGCAGCATTTGAGATGACTTCTAATGGGAATTATGGCTCTTCTTCCACCTTTTCTTATGGCTTAGATGCAATTTGGAAAAAAACAAAATCCCTTATGCAAGAGAAGCCTTGATCTGGGTGACTAATTAAGCATGCGGTCAATGTAGCTTGGACACTAGTAAACTAGACAAAATTAATAATATTTGTGACACAAGAATCAGTTGACTATTACAAATTCACATAAAACTTGTCCAAGGTGGACAGAAGCTACCAATATTTTTGTTTTAGGACAAGATAGTGCCCACTGTATGTGATGATGCATGGTGTTGCAATCTTGTGCAGGTATGACATGTGCAATGACTAAGCAGGTTATAGCTTGAACTTAGTATAATTTAGTGATACAAGCTTTAACTCAACTTAACTCGTCGGGAACAACATAATATAGTGAGTAGTGACACCAAATACACTGTTTAAACTATAAACAAGTGTATAATAAAATGAACATACTACATAAGACAGTACAACAACCCATAATGCCCCTTAGCATTCGATCCATGAATTTAGATTATCTCTTGGGTGAAACTTCTGGATTCAGGAGACATGGATTGATAATACCAGACATAAAAAATAAATAGTGAATTTATGTTCTTTTTTAACACAATAGTGAATTTATTTTATGCAAACACATAGTCTTATGGCCCAAACATATAAGATAGTAGGATCAGGCGGTATCAAATAGTGATATTGGCTCTGCATTTCTACATTGGAAAATTCAAATTACCAAATTAGCAGAAATCGACACATACCACGACAACGACCAATATTAGAACTGCACCTCCACTTGTTCCACCTAACAGAGGAGCAGGATGACGAACTCCTAGTCCGAACTGAGCGGCGAGTCGGGGTCGTCGGCGGTGAGCCCGTTGGCAGTGTGGATCTGGTCGGTGGAGGGGAGGCCAAGTCGCCGCAGACACAACGGTTGGCATGCGAGGGGCGTCCTCACGGGGGACGATGCGGTCGCCGATTTCGCTGTCGCGCCACGGAACACCGCCGCCGCTAGGAACAACAGCCGTGCAGTCGCGCTGGAGAGCAGGTCCGCACGGAGTAGGGCAGTCTGGAGATGTAGCACCGACGCTGCGAGAAAGATGAAGATGGGAGAAGAAGAAACTGGCGGCGGCTACGTGCGGGGAAAGGAGGTGAGGTTAGGGGAGGGAAGAAAATGAGGGAAAGGAAGGGAAGTCACCTCTGCAACGATGACGGGGAGGCGAACCGCCATGGATCTCGTCTATGGGGACGCTTGTCCGCCGCAGTCGTGCTGGCTTCGCCGCGCTCGCTCGTGTCGTGCAACCGCCGCCACCGAAACTCTAGTCTCAGTCATCGCGGAAGGCCAGGTAGAGCGGTTGATTTTATACGATGGTACATGAGCGTAAACCTGTGTATAACTAAGCGTAAACATTATAGTGGGTGGACCGGATGGTGCGTCTGGTCAACCGGGTAGGTGGTCGGGGATTGTTGTAGTTAAACAGAGCTCAGGGCTCTAAATACATATACTATATATATATATTTATTTATATATATATATATATACATATATATATTAAGCGGGGAAGATGAAGGGTGATGAGAGACATCGTTTTATATATAGACCCCGTTTGGGAGGGCTTCACTTCAATAATTGCAACTTCAGTTTTCCAGCTTCACCACGAAACAAATTCAACAAATTGATTAAGCACGGTTCAAGAGTGTTTGGCTTGCACAAAGACTCCAACTTCTATAATACTATTAATTTGTGTGAGTTTTCTTAATTACCCTTGATGATGAGTGAGTGGAGAAAGAGACTTGAATCAGTAGGTATGTAACCAATGGCATGTGGATAATTTTTGTGCAACTTAATGAGGAGGTATGAAAATAATGTTTTTGAAGCATTATTTGAGGAGCTTCAAAAATTTCATAAAACTAGTCTATAATTTCACTTTTTTTTGAAGCTAGAGCTCATGGAGCCGGACCTGTTTGGATAGAAGAAATTGAAATATACTTAAAAATTTTGAAGTGAAGCTCTGCCAAACAGGGCCATGGTATAGTACTCGCTTCGTTTAAATCTATAATTTGTTTGTCTTTTTTAACGTAAGTTTGATCGGCTCGTCTTATTAAAAATCATAATTATTATTATTTTTTACTATGATATTGTTTAGCGTATAATATACTTATGACTGGATGGCTTTGAATTTTTCATTTTTATGCAAGTTTTTTAACAAGAGTCAAATTTAGCTTGACATGGCGGCAAGTTTATGGCCTCCTTTTGAACGGCTCTATCTATCCAGTGAACTATCTATCCATTGAACGTTGTTGTCCAAGATGCATATCAAAGCATGCGTATAAAGATGGGTATAAAGCAAATGCTCGTGGTTAAGTGTTAGTTTAGGAGCCCAAAAAATGGAGAGGATTAAAAGAGTTAAAATTCTGTTTTTATTCAAAATTGAATAAGAAGAAGATTTTATCCCTTAATCTTCTCTAGTTTTTTTGCTCCAAACTAACCCTAAGATCTTGTTAAGAGCAAAGATACCGAAAGAGATTTTAGCACTTTTAATTTCCTCTGATATCCTTGTTTTTAAACAAGCATTAACGGTGTGTTTGGTTGCTCGCTCAACCTCAGGTTTGAGATGATGTGGAACGACCGTTGAAACTAATGCTTTATATAGTTAGTAGAAGTAGAAGATGTGTTTTGAGAAAAAAGAAAAAAAAGATATTATCACGTGCCTTGGAACTGGAGGATTTTCAGTGGCTAGCATGTTACATATAAAGCTGACAGTTGATCTATGGAGTAATCTTCCCACCTGGGACGAGAGGAGCATAGACTAACGTAACATTAGTCCATGCCATTTTGGGGGCAAAACCATTGGGCCGTCCACTGTCAAAGCCCAACATCACGATATATTCTCCCCACTGGCCGCGGGCCGCACCCGGGGCTCGGGCGTTCGGCATCCCTCCCCGTCGTAACTCAGCAGCGCCGCCGTCGCCGTGCACGCACCAGCGCCACGACTCGGCGCTTACCCATCAAACATTCAAACCCCACGACGCCGCCGGCCACGGCCACCGCTAGGGTTTTAGCCTCCTCCGATGCCGCCGCCTCGCCGCGCGCTTGTCACATCCCTCCTCCGCCTCCGCTCCTTCTCCTCCATTGCCTATCCTCATCCCTACCCACCCGCGCCCCTGCGACGCCACCAGTTCGTCGCCGACCCCACCACCTCCACAAACCGTGGTGTCGTCGGGGGCATCGGCGGCGTCGGTTCCGGGAACGGGAACATCTTGGACCCGACGCAGCTCCTCCGCGACGACCCGGTGGCAATCACCGCTTCCCTTTGGGTATCCTCCTTCCGCGCCGCCGCCTCCACCTCCGGCTCTTGTACCCCCGCACCGCCGCAGCCACTCACCCCCTTCCTCTCGCGCCTGGAGCTGTGGGTGCTCGCCTACCAGAAGGCGTACGCTGACGAGACCGGTTCCTATCTGCCGCGCTCCTCCATCCCGGCCTCCACGCTCGCCTCCCTCCTCACGCTCCGCAACGCCGTACTCGACGGCCGCTTCCGCTTCGGCAACCGCCTCACCCCCATCCTCCAGTCCCCGCGCGCCGCCAACGCGCCGGACCCTGCCACCCTCTCCAAGCGCAAGCTCCGCGCCCTCCTTACAACCCCCGGCCCATCGCCCTTCCAGGACCGCGTCGTGCAGGAGCTGCTCCTACTCCTGCTCGAGCCCGTCTACGAAGCCAGGTTCTCGCCAAAGTCCTTCGCCTTCCGCCCAGGTCGATCCCCGCATGCCGCGATTCGCACCATCCGCCGCAGCTTTGCTCCGTACCTCTGGTATATCAAGGGCGACCTCTCCCCACTCCTGCACTCGCCTGATCATGCTCTCGTGGTCGGTGCGCTTATCCGTGATGTGCGTGATAAAAAAGTGGTTGATTTGATCCGTTCGGCCCTGCTCACCCCGGTGGTGACCGCAAGCGATGATGCTGCAGTGAAGAAGAAGAAGACCAAGAGGAAATACCAGAAGAAGAAGGTGCTGCCAGAGGGGGAGCCGAAGCCTGATCCTTACTGGTTGCAGACGTTTTTTGGGTTTGCACCAGAGGAAGCACAGACACAGCCTGATTGGGGCCATTGTGGGGTGCTGAGCCCGTTGCTTGCCAATGTGTGCCTGGATGAGTTTGATAAGTGGATGGAAGAGAGGATTAAGGAGTTTTACAAGCCATCCAAGTCCGATGTTGTGGGAGGGGATGATGGTATTGAGCAGGGCAATACATCATGGCCAGAGTTTGTCCCCACGACTGGCCCTGACAAGACAAGGAAGGTGGACTACATTCGATACGGCGGGCATTTCTTGATTGGTGTGAGGGGGCCAAGAGCGGATGCGGCGGTGCTCCGGAAGCAGCTAGTTGAGTTTTGTGATCAGCGATTCAGGATCAAACTTGATAACGAGAGCCTCCCTATTGAGCACATCACAAAAGGAGTCATGTTCCTTGACCATGTGCTGTGCCGTCGAGTTGTGTACCCAACACTGCGTTACACTGCTACAGGAGGCAAGATCATTAGTGAGAAGGGAGTTGGTACACTGCTCTCAGTGACAGCTAGTCTGAAGCAGTGCATCAAACAATTCCGGAAGCTTGAGTTTTTGAAAGGAGACCGCGAACCCGATCCACAACCATGCTTCCGTATGTTCCACGCCACACAATCTCACACAAATTCGCAGATGAATAAGCTTTTACTGACGATGGCAGAGTGGTATCGCTACGCTGATAACCGCAAGAAGGTTGTCAACTTCTGCTCTTACATTATAAGGGGGTCACTGGCAAAGTTATATGCTGCCAAGTACAAGTTGCGGTCAAGGGCAAAGGTCTATAAGATCGCGTCAAGAAATCTTAGTCGGCCATTGAAGGATAAGAAAGGCCAGTCGCCAGAGTATCACAATTTGCTGAGAATGGGCCTAGTTGATTCAATTGATGGTCTTCAGTATACAAGGATGTCGATGGTTCCTGATCCTGATTACACGCCGTTACCATTTGGATGGCGGCCAGATCATGAGAAGATTTTGCTGGAGTACATAAAGCTCACAGATCAACAGACATTGGAAGAGCAGAGAAACTGCATCAGGGAGGACGGGCTTATAACACCACAGGACAATATTTCGATGCTTGTATGGGGCTACAAGAAAAATGCTGTTTTACTTCCTTCAAAAGTGAGTGATGCCCAAGGATCCACAGAGGACCTTGGTTCAGATACCGATGAATTGGATGAAAAAGAGCTAGGAAATGAGGGTAACCAAAGTTTCCAAAAGCTTGCTGAAATGTCATGAGTTTTGGCAAACTCTGTAGTGTTCCCAAGGGGTATTTGACTCGTTGACTGGATGGTTGGTTTGTGACTTTGAAAACACAAAACCATCTGCTAGTTCTTTGCTGACTGCTTTGTGCTGGAACAGTAGTTGCAAAATCAAGGGATGATTCTGAGCCTCCTTTGCTTATTACTTGCGAAGGACTTGAATATGCAGCTATAAGCAGGCCTCTACCAATTATACGTGGGCGAGCACTATTTAAACTGAAGATATCTCAGGTGAGTTCTCCATATGTAAAACTTCCTTGCTATGTATATAGCTTCAGTTTGCATTCAACACAAAAAAGGAAATTGGCACAGACTTTCTGTCTCTGATGTGGAGCATAAGTTATTCATTATTCACGTGTTGCTGTTGGAAGCATATTTTTTAATATTTATCTCAGTAGCGCTATAGCCTAGCAGAGGCTGCAATGCTCGCTATGTTTGGCTACTGTGGCATGTACATGTAACACACCCCATTGCAACTACTTATGGTGCATGGAGATGGCGCCTTCCTCCGTACGAATGAATTTGGAAGGCATATTCAGAATGATTTTCCCTTTTAAACTCAATCTTAGTGACTTCCATTCCATAGCTTCTTTTGAGGGGCTGTGGGTGCAAGTGAAGCGATCCGCTGAAGAGGCTTTGAGCATATCATAATCATTGCAAGGCGTTTTGGTATTCTGTTATATTTGTTTTATGCATTTGGATTGATCCCCCTCTTTGTATTTTGAAAAGATTATCTGCTTCGCATAGACTGCTAATTATTATTTATGGACTCAACATCCAAATGTTGGCAGTTCACTCCTGACACTGCAATTTCTTTAAATAGTTACACAATAAACACTCGTATATGAACTATCATTTTAAATAACGTGCATTGCTTCTTTTTTATGTGTCGAAAGTGGGAATTTGTCCCTTGGTTTTTTTGAGTAGCTGGGCGCAATCCTGGGTGGGTAGGCTCTCACTAGGAGCCCCTAGTAACTGCCCTAGGGTGGTTATATGTTGCTGTGTCGGTGTTGAATGATCACCGAAACCTTCCGTGAAGCCAAGCTTGGAACCACGATGTGGATTCAATTCCTGTCTCTCCAGCCGATAAAGCACGACCATAGTGCCATACCGATGTTGCAGTGCATATGTGCTCAGCACGAACCTTGGGAGGCATAGGAGCCGCTAAAACTGGTACACACTGCACCATCATTGGCAGTGCCAACATGCTCTCTACAAACTGCGATTGCAATTTCGCTGAAGAAAACACTTGTCGCAACATTCCTTCCTTTCCACAATAATTGATGTTTTAGGCTTAGGCACAAGAATAAAGATGGAAATGGAACAACCATGCTACCCTATTAATCCCCTCTCAAGTGTGCATTACTACTGCATTTATAGTCTCTACAGCGTGTTTCTATTTGGGGGCAGGATTGGATAAAATCGGTCAAGGTTGCCTTGGAGTTTTAAACAAGTAGTTTGAAAATGATAGAAGCTAAAACAAAAAATAAGAGGAGGCTGTAGCTTTCTTCCAAATGTAGCTCCTCACTAACCGTGATATAGTGTGTATCCCCGCAGGCACACACACACGGCGCGCGCGCACACACACACACGCGAGATACACACTACCCCTAAAAGATAACACTACAACATATGTAGCCTTTTGTGACGAATTTCCCATGACAATGAAGATTTTCGTCATTAGCTATTTTGTTTTATGACTTATTTTTTGTGGCAAAATAACTTTATAATGAATTTAGGCAAGCGTCACTAATAGAATATAAAAAAATGTCATAACACTAGCCAATCACAGTATTGTGATGAACTTCTTGTTGTCACGAGGTACTGCTAGCCACAGCCTGCCATTTTTAATAGCAAAAAATTCGCATAACCAGCCATGTTTCCAGATTTTTCCACATGACTTTTGTAACCCTAAACCTAACTTTCTCTTCAACAGTTACCACGATCGTCCTCCTCGTCACCATCGCCCCTGCCATCCACGTCGGCGCCGCCGGACCAGATGTCCTCCTCGTCGCTACCCCAGCCGTCTGCCTCGTCGTCGCCGCCCCAGCCATCTGCCTCGGCTCCACTGCAATAGCCATATGCCTTGGCGCCACTGCCCCAGCCGTCTTCCTCGGCGGCCTGCTCCTCACTGCCTTGTCGTGATCAAGATGCCCCCTAGAAGGATGGTTGGGCCGAGGACGCTCACGGATCTTGGTGGTAAGTGACTTATGTTCTTCACTCATTTACTGATTTGCTGCCTAGAATTATATCTGCTTTGGGACTTGTACAACCAGAACAAATTCAGAGCCGCCACTGCTGTTCATCTCTGTGCTTTCTGTTTCTTCAATTAATGTTCATAGGAACCTATTGTTAACTATTGAATTGAAATTGTATGTCTTGTCCCTGTCTGAATATGATCTATAGTTTACCTTCTATTGTAGGTTGCGTTAGGTAAGCAAGGAATGGATCGAAAACATGTATATGTGTCTCGATCGTGCATCATTCATGTCCCTGTGTTTCGTGTGTGTGTGTGTGTCTTATTATGTTAGCTTGGTGGTTATGGACTAAATTAGCAGCTGGAAACAATGGCCACGAACCTATGGATTCGTGTGATTTTTCTTCCTAAAAACTAAAAGCAAACTAAGGGCTTATTTGTTTTAATCCCAATCCATATGGATTGGAGGAGATTGAGTGAGTTTAAATCACCAGCAAGTCGAAACCTTTCTTAATTTTTTCCAATCCCCTCTAATCCACATGGGATGAGAATAACCAAACAAGAGCCTAAGAGGTACTCATTCCATCTACTTCTGGAAAAAAATGCCTAGGAATATTTTATTTGTCATAGCAGGTGAAGAGAGTGGATTCTACCGTTTGTACTTGTTTTTATCTTGGTTGATCCAATTGATCTTCAAACATATATACTGATTCTTCCTTGCCTTTGTTTTAGGACTATAAACTGCTATCTGTTATCCTCGTTGCATAAAGAGAGTACTAATCCAAGGGACTAGTTATTTGTAGATTTCACGTATCATCACTTGACTGAGACAACTTGCCATAGTGTCCCTTATTATCCAACCAGCTTCACGTGACATGCTGTAGCTAGCAGCTGCTTCAGTACTTACAACTTATAAATAGTAGTGTATATAAATCAATCATGCGTTCTTTCCTTTTGCGTGCATGTATAAATTCAGCTATAGCTATATGGTGGTGCTTTTTCTTGTGTTTGTTTTGTGCTCTGATTACCTGGTGGATTGATTTTGTTTGTGAAGCAAGTGAAAACCGACCCTAATACAAAAATATTGTCATAAAGATACCAAACAATAGAATCCAAGTGGTTGATCCTCACCAAAACCTATGCTAATCTATATTCATGAACATAGCTAGTGCCTTCCAAAAATACTAGTATAGTTTCTATGACTCCACACCAATTATATATCGAAATGTGCGTGCATAATGTCACTAATGGAAAGGTTTTACAATGCAGATAGCATGGACGATTTAAAAACATTTAAACATAGCTAGTGCCTCAGAATATGCTATACTTGTTTTATCTTGGTTGATCCAATTGAACTTCAAATATATATATATATATACTAATTCTTCCTTACCTTTGTTTTTAGGACTTCAAACTGCTATACGTTATCTTCATTCCATAAAAAGAGTACTAATCCAAGGGACTAGTTGTTTGTAGGTTTATAAACAATAGTGTATATAAATCAATCTTGAGTTCTTTTCTTTCGCGTGCACTTATAAATTCAGCTCTAGTTATATGGTGCTGCTTTTTCTTGTTATAAGATACACTAGGTAGTTTCAGCACGTCTAGAGTTGTACAGGAGCTGCAAGTGTTACCTGCCTTGTTAACAGAGTGGAAGAACACTCATATTTTCATGTCCTATTTTATTATTCCTAGGGGCCATGCAGGGTGTACCTTTCAACTGTCAAAGAATGAACACCCACATGTGTACTGGTTCTGGAGGAACAAAAGGATCCAAGAAAGTGCTAGCACCTAATGCAGAAGACCAAGTTGGTAGAATAACTAGGTAGAAGACAAAGGAACTATCCTTAGCTGAGAAAGATCTACATGGTTCAACTACAAATACAGAAGAGCACACATTGATTTTTGCCAATTGTCCTGCACAACATGATGACGAGATTCAAATCTGTGATGAAGGCAAGAAAACAATGATCCATCCTACAATAAATATGTTCTACAAATTTGCATCAAACTAATTATAATTTGCACTAATTGTGTGAAAATGTTCATTATATTTAGGCCAAACAGATGCCATGACAGATAAATGGATAAGGGGAAAAAGTATGGGCATGCAATTGGAACGGATAAGCCGAGGCTTAAACACAGATTCCACTGGTCATCACTGAAGGCAAGAGACGTCCAGAGTTAGAAAAGATCAATGATCTGCAAAAAGGAATAGATGATACTAATGCTCTCCTTCTCTTTAGCCTCAATAAGAAGTTGGTCGATTCATTTTAGTGTGGTCCTTGTATCTCATATTGCTGTTGTATGGCCCTGATTTTGCTGTCCTTTTGGTACTGTCCTTAGCACTCTACTTGATGCTTGTTTGATGAAACATGATGCTAGTTTTGAAAATTTTGAAGGGCTTGGTTCTTGATAAATGATATCTATGATATATGTTGCTAAGTACACTGTGAAACAAATTGGTTGGGTTCTACTGCAACCTAACGCTGGTTCCAGCAGTAGGGCTTCAGTCAACTGTTTATGCGTTGTTGGCTACAAATTCAGAAGTAAACAGACAAAACAATATGGTGAAACAAATTAGCTTGTGGCTAAATATTTTGTGACGAACAAAATTGTCATAAGCATAGATGCCACATAAAATCTCAGTCATGCCATGTCATGCAGGTGTCTAATTTTATGACGTTTTGTATCCTATGTGGAAGCATGATGTGGCATTTTTTTTGGAGATTGCTAGTGACAAAAATAGCGTGTCACAAAACTATGACGACATATAATACGTCACTAAATTTATGACGAAAAAACATGAAATATCATAGATCATGCAATGCCACACATGATAGGTGGCGAAGTGATTTTCGTCATGGAGATGTCATAAATTTTAAAAAGTGACATAAATTTAAGGTTAAATTTTAAAAAGTGACATAAATTTAAGATTTGGTGACATAAAGACAACGTCACAAAAGGTCACAAGTGTTGTAGTGTAACCAAGTAGGAAACCTACACACACAAGACACATACCACCCGTGATCCCTGAAAGAATACTTACTCAAGTAGCAAACCTAAGACAACAGCAAACAACCACAAAAACAAGCGCCCCTGGCCCATCTAAATTGACCCGCAAGCAACTCTAGTCCATTATGATACGATTTAGTCCATAATACCACAGGACTATATTTCAATGCTTGTATGGGGCTACAAGAAAAATGCTGTTTTACTTCCTTCAAAAGTGAGTGATGCCCAAGGATCCACACTTCCACAGAGGACCTTGGTTTAGATACCGATGTGTTGGATGAAAAAGAGCTAAGAAATGAGGGCAACCAGAGTTTCCAAAAGCTTGCTGAAATGTCATGAGTTTTGGCGAACTCTGTAGTGTTCCCAAGGGGCATTTCACTTGTTGACTGGATGGTTGGGTTGTGACTTTGAGAACACAAAACCAACTGCTAGTCCTTTGCTGAGGGCCACCACAAAGCAGTCACGCCTGTTCCTAAACGTTGAGGGCTATGGTGAATAGTATCTGCGGTGCTCAAACATGAGGATTGGCACAGCATTAGATTTCTGGAAACTAGTTGAGATCTTCTGTTGGTGTCAAACTGTGTGCCACCTGCATTGCTAGCTCCTCATATATGAAGCCTGAATGTTTAGTGAGACTTTGTGTTTTTTTTACTGCTTCATGGTGGCCTAAGCACGTGAGTGCCGCTGCATCGGTCAAGTCTGTTCCTTAATGCTGAGGACGACGGTGAACATAAGCTTTGACTCTGCATGACATTTCAGAGATCCCATCTTTGTTTCAAATTGTGTACCACATGCAGGGCTAGCTCCTCATATATCAAGCCTGATGCCTACTGAGACTTTAGGGACCGTTTACACATTTGAAAATACATAGGAAAAAACAGTGTGTACACATTCTATCCAACATCCTGCTTGTGCAAATTGTGATCTGTATAATCTTTCAGTCAAGAGGAAAAAACAGCCTGACGTTCATTATGGGCCTTAAGGTGTGTTCAGAACCCGAATTGCTTTGATTATATCTGGTTGCTCACTTATGCATTTTTTTGTCTGTCCAGCTTTAATGCCTTACTCAAACAGTAAGCTGTTAACTATAATTTGTTTGCTCAAGTCTCCTGTTTGCTGATAGTTAAGTAAATTGTACTGTTCCAAGGTTACTTGTTAGTTATTACAAGCCCTATTTCAATTTGCTGAACCTGGTTTATATTAAAAAAAAGTCTGAACACGTTTTGCTATAACAAACTCTGCTCGTACAGGAAATATTCTGAAGCACGGTTGGCGATAAGTTGGTACTAGTTTCATTTTGTTTCTATTCCAAAATCCAATATCCGGAACTGGTGAATCAAACAGCCGTCGTCGTTATATTCACCACTTTCAGCTTACCGGACTTTCGACCTACTCGTAATGTCATCCTTCCAGAACCCAAAGATATATTATAATCCTATAATCTTTGGCTGATTTATCAGGATCTTGACGCTTTGCGCTTTGCTCTGGTGGATTCAGTCAGGTTCAGCGCTCCGTCAGAAAAGGATTCGATTCCTTGGTTATGCTGGTCGCTTTGGAAGGAGAAGAATGCTATGGCATTTCAGAAAAAAAAGTTAGATGTTCAGCTATGGCAATCACGCAGCAATCATCCAGGAAGCAGCGATTTGGATCATTGGGTGCAGGCGGCACCTTCAGTCGCTAATGAGTCTCTTGTAAATTGTAATAGCAAGTTTCAGTAGTCTGTTTTTTTTTTTTAGTTTTCTCTTTGAGCCTGCCGTTGAAAACCTTTGGTTGCGATCCGGGTCTTTTGGCCTTTGTAGTGCCTGTTCGGTTTTATCATAATCCATATAAGGGCTTGTTCGGTTATTTCCAATACACATGAATTGGATGGGATTGGAAAAAATTTGAAAACGTTTGACTTATCTGGGATTCAAACTCATCCAATCCCACTCAATCCACATGGATTGAGAGCTAACCGAACAAGCCCTAAACTGGAAAGGATTCGAGTTTTAATCTATAAAAGTCAAAATCCTTCGTAATTTTTTGAATCCCTTAAGAAATAGAAATAACTTACAGTCTACTCCAACCTTGGTCTGTTCGGTTCATACGGTTTGGTAGCCTGGAACCGTTTTGTTTGTCTAATTTGTATAATTTATATAAGCTTTGATAAGACCCTGTTTGTTTGTACAGGAATACACAAGAAATTATTCTAGTTAATCAAAACATATATATATATATATATATTATAGAAGCAATCTGGATAAGAATTATTCCCTCTATTCCATAATAACCGAACGACAGTGAGAATAATTCCGGCCTCCATTCCTGGAGAGAAAGAAACGGGACCTTTTTCATAAAGGCCTATTCGTTTTCTATAAATCCATATGGATTGAGGGGATCAAATCTCTTATAAGTTAAAATCTCTTCAATCTCTTTCAATCCTCTTCAATCCATATGGTTTAGGGTTTGTTCGTTTATCCAAGAATGGACTTGGAATCGTTACAGCTAATCAAAACTTATATAATTTAGAGAAGAAATACCGCTAGGAATTGTTCCAGGCCTTCGTTCCGTGAAAACCGAACGGCACCTTAGGGATGAAACGAACATGACCTAAGGCCTTGTTCGTTTCTGCTGGATTGGTGGGTCGGAACGATTCCGGACCGGATTGCTTCTCTAATTTATATAAACTTTGATTAGCTGGAACGATTCTGGGTGCAATCCGACGGAAACGAATAAGGCCTAAGGGTTTGTTTGGATATTCTCGGATTGAAATGGATTGAGGTGGTATGTGGTGTATTGAAGTGTAATATGAACTAATTTTTTTTCAATCTCCTTCAATACACCTCAATACACTTCAATCCCTCTGTACCCAAACAAAGCCTAAGTGGGAATAATTCCTACCTCCATTCCAACGAACGGGCCTTAATGAAATGCGTGCTTTTTAGGCACGGTCGCGAAAAAAACAGAAGCTATTTTGTTGGGACAAGATTCTTTTTTGTTCTGGTAACCGGGAAAAGGTCTTCCACTGAACCGCGACTCGTGTTTGAACTCCGGCCTTGCAAGTTGCAACAGTATTACTGGGCTTGTGTGATAACAGTTGGGCCGCAATCTTGGGCCCCAATCACCGTGTTCGGTCTTTTTTCCTGCTCCAATTTTCAAAACCGGCGATCGCGTAAGAGCAACTCCAAGGATCATTCTATATTTCACTCTCTAAATTATCATTTGTACAGTCCTTTATATAAAAAGTACTTTCTATATATTTTCAATTTTTAACAACTTTTATATATCTTGTTTGCTCTCTAGAGGCCAGTTGGGAAACACTATTTTTCCAAGGGATTTCCATTTTTCCAAGAGAAATTAGTTCATTTTCCTATGGGAAAATAGAAATTCCTTGAGAAAATATGGTTCCCAAACTAGCCCTAGAGAGTCATTCACATTTTTTATATTTAGCTAGCGAGGAACACGAAATATAAAGTGACTATATTTAAATAGCCATTTAGCTGTTGAAGGGTATTTTTTTTTACAAAACCTCTATTTATATCAATTAGGAAGAATATAGAGAGACTCTTGGAGTTACTCTAAAAGTATGATTGATTGGCTGTAGCAACTCAATTTGTATTGTATGCACTATCTCAGCCTAGGCTCCCCACAAATGGACATGCTTGTTTGGTTGCCTGTATGTCTTTGGCCAATCTAGAACTATCAGTTGTTTGGTTGCAAGGTTGTATGGGACATTCAAAATAGGGATATTGTTTGGTTGATTGCATAATACTATTGTGATTCCATTACATCCAACTTGTCATACCACTGATTTACATTGAATTGCATACAACAATTCATGTATCTACTTAAACTAGCACAAATTTCCAAACAAAGGAGGTGTTTGGGACTGCTATACTATACTAACTCTAGCTTTGTTCCACTAACTCCACTATAAAGCAGCTCTACTCGAGAGTTTAACAATATTTTGATGTGTTTGGTTTATAACTCAGCTCCAATTCTAGGAAGTAGAGGTTTTGTTATAAATGCCTCTGTTACCCAAATGCACGTCCCATCCCGAGCATCATGGCGGTCGTGCTCTTCTCCAAGTTTGTAGCACACGAAGTCGGGAAGGTACATGATGCTCGAGCGTTGCATCAGGTACGCCATCGCGAGCATCATGACTAGGACCGAGAGCGCTACGATGAGGGGTGGGTTGGCGGCGGTCGTGGACCGAGCCACCGTCGCGTGGTCGGCTGCGTTGTGGCAGGAGAGCCAGTGCGCTACTGCAGTGGCTGCGGGAACTAGGAGTAGGTACAACGTGTGATATCCTGGCCTTGATGGATTATGATATCCTAGCCTAAGGCTTAATAGAATTAATCGAGTACTCATATCAACAAGGTGTATCTTCTTTTTCGGAAGCCTGTCTCGAAAGAACCTATGTGTTAAGCATGCTTGGCCTAGATCAATCTTTGGATGGGTGATCGACCAAAAAGTCTTCTTGGGTGCGCATGAGTGAGGACAAAGTGATTACAAAAGACTTGTGTTGGTCTGTGGGGATGATCTTTGATCCTAGAGGGCTGCCAGGAATAAGTACTATTGGTCCAGGAGTGGACGGAGTGTTACAAATAGTATCAGAGCTGACCCTCACGTTTTCACGAGCATGTGTGGGCTAGGGGTTCGGGTATATGGTGTATGGTGCATGTGGGCCTGGAGAGGGCACACAGCGTGGCA
The DNA here is from genome assembly GCF_902167145.1 of Zea mays. Lineage (NCBI taxonomy): Eukaryota > Viridiplantae > Streptophyta > Magnoliopsida > Poales > Poaceae > Zea > Zea mays. The sequence goes on along the minus strand of NC_050096.1, from coordinate 12,508,318 downwards.
TATGACGACAGTAGACACACAGACGTGGCCAAGAGGGGAGGTACCTGGCTTGGGGTTGACCGACGAGAACGTCGGTCTTCTAAGGAGGAGGATTGTGATATCCTGACCCAGATGGATTGTGATATCCTGGCCCAAGGCTTAATAGAATTAATAGAGTACTCATATCAACAAGGTACATCTTCTTTTTCGTAAGCTTGTCTCGAAAAAACCTCTAGGTTAAGCGTGATTGGCCTAGAGCAATCTTGGGATGGGTGACCGACTGAGAAGTCTTCTCGCACGCGCATGAGTGAGGACAAAGTGCACACAAAAGACTTGTGTTGGTATGTGGGGATGGTCTTTGATCCTAGAGGGCTGCTAGGAGTAAGTAACGCTTGTTTAGGAGTGGACAAGGTGTTACACAACGCGTTGGAGACTACCAGGTGGTGGCATAACTTGAGGGCGCTCGTCTAGTGTCGGGCATTCTGGATCATGCCATAGGCAGTGGTGGGGCTGTCGCTTCCATCTACTAGCTACTCATGGATAGTTGCTAGAGTGGTGCTTGTCCACAAGGCAAGCTAGACCGATGTGGACAGAGGGAGAGAGCTCGACAAAACGTGGAGTGGAATGGTGGGGAAGAAGATGTGTGCTGGCAGGGAGAAAGGGTGATGAGAGGAAATAAAAGATGGGAAAATGAATCATTATTTCTCCATAACGAATAGCATTGGTGGGTAATTAACCCTGAACTCCATGTTTATATATAAAACATGTTTTGTGGAGTACCTATTTGACCGCTTCACCAAATGGTGGAGTTGACCCCAACTCCACGTTTTTTGGAGCACAGTTACTAGAGTTGAGAACATTTAGCAAACAAATCGTGGAGCGGAGCAACAGTAATAGAGTGGAGCAATCCCAAACACCCCCTAAAACACAAATAACTACAGTTTGAAACAAAATAATGTCGTATTTGACAAATGGAGATGTCCTATCTTTCTTAGCACTTCTTGGATTTTCCTTTATATCTTCTCCTTGAAATACAACACATGCCTCCTCTCTTGAAATAAAACCTTTGAAACATGCACCTTTGTATCCTACCACCTTGGCATGGCAGGTTTCCCATGTGGAAGAACTCCAATTTGCCAACCACGATGGACAACATACCAAGTCATAGATTTCAATAGAATGTAAATGCCTCATATACATCATTGGCACATAAAAGATAAAAAACCACTTGGTTTGATCAAGACAACAATACTTACAAGTTGTTAGAACCAGACATCAGAAGTCATGCAATATGGCCAACAAATACACAAAATATAGTGAAACATGTAAAGATACCATGTGTTAAACATCATTGGACAATGGACATATGCTTAGATACAAATTATGCTCAGGTAGTTAGCATCATGCACGTAGAAGAAAGACAAACCACCTAATCTTCATTGCAACATTCTGATAAGGTTTATCATTTCACCAGATATTGAAACTGGTAGATCATACATGCTATCAGAACCAGAAATCAACACAAACATCTAAACTAGATCCAGATAATAGCTCATACAACTGAGAGAATTAGGGAAAAAAATAACATACATGTAGTGCTAACTAGGAAACAACAATATAGGCTTTTAGAAGGAGTAAACAACACATACAAGCCTGACATATCAAAATCAACACATAAAAGATGTTATAACCAGTAAAACAACATATATGAACATCTGGGAACACATACATACAAGTAAGAATAACATGAAAATAACATCATTGGACAAATGGACTTATTCTCATATTTGAATAGTAGCATAATCAACAATTCATACTTAGATTGTTCAAGGCATAAACACCAACAAGGTTGATACAAGTCCTACATGTACAATAGATTACATCAACTACCTCATTCGCCACTTCCACCAACAAAATCTCATTCCCTTCAACCATCTCCTAGTACCTATCCATGAAACCAAGTTGAGAGGAGTAGTCAAAGGGTAAAGTAAATACGAAAGAAGTCCATAGTTTGGGATAATCAAGAAAGAGTGCATAGTTTGGAGTACTTATGAAAGAGCCCTACTTTTTCAATCAACCAGAAAATAGATTCAATAGGGGGTAAGTAGAAAAGAGTTATCATGAAGAACACTTGAATAAGGAAGATTTCAATCATCATAGCATAAGTACATTTCCTCAGTTATCATGTTGTATCAATGTACAATAGGTTCAACCCCAGGCCTGAGTAAGAGACCGACCACATTAACTGCACTTGGCACAGAACCATCGTGAGAGATTCGGTCCTCCTTCCACTCATGACCTATGAGCCCCTAGGCCTTCGACCCACTCATGACCTGTCAACCCTAGGCCTGAGTGCACTGGCTGTCTACAGGACCACAACACGATGAGCCACAATGAGACCTAGGCTATGGAGGTCGAGGGTCGGCGTGGTGCAGAGGCGGTAATGATGCTGCTAGAGCTCTTCGCGGCCCAAGTCGCCAGACTTAAAGAGCATGGCTAGAGAAGCCTAGACGACCAAAGCGCATGTCGATAGGTATATAACTTTACCATGGTAGAACGCCTCATTTTTACCATGGCGCAACAGTTCCTTCCTGAGAAGCTACCGTTAACCAACCCCCACCTCGGCCTATAAAAGGGGCAGGGTCGATCGAGAGCGGGAAGGGGACATGGCCGAGATACGCAACTGACCCACATAAAAAGGCAATACACGACCAAGGGAGAGGACACAGAAGACTTCGAAGGCCGAAGCCAAGGAGCACACTGTTGCGATGTCCAAGGCTTATATAGGTTGAGAGCACTGAATTCGTAGTCCTTAGGTTACTCCACGCATAAGAGACTTGGGAGCCTCCTCCCTCTCTTGTCCGCTTGTAACCCCTACAACAAGCATTGAGCAACAAAGGTGTCGGTAGCATGAGCCACTGGAGACTAGATGTAGGGATGTTCTACCCGAAACAGTATAAATCCCGCGCCCACTGAGCACACCATCTAGACCCGGAAACGCGCACAAATAATTTTACTTGTCGGAGCTGGTTCAAAACACCGACTCAAGGCTCGACTGTTGTAGCTTTTAAGTTGTGGGTAAGAGCGATTCCTGCTTGATATGATAATTATTCCATGGAGGTGATTATGCGGGAAGAACAGAGGAATTCATGAGTAGTCGAACACCTAGCCATTGTATGATTGTCGGGGACCATAATTAGGGGTACCCTCAAGGACCCTAAATCTTAGCTGGTAACCCCCATCAGCACAAAGCTGCAAAGGCCTGATGGGTGCGATTAAACCAAGGATCGGTCCATTCAAGGGACACGATCTTGCCTCGCCCGAGCCAAGCCTCGGGCAAGGGAAGCCGACCCCGGAGAACCTACGTCTCGCCCGAGGACCCCCCTCCAGCAACGGGTACACTGTCAGCTCGCTCGAGGCCCCGTCTTCACCGAGAAGCAACCTTGGCCACATCGCCACGCCGACCGACCAAATCGCAGGGGCATTTAATGCAAAGGCGGCCTGACACCTTTATCCTGACGCACGCCCTCCGATCGACAGAGCCGAAGTGACCGCAGTCACTTCGCCGCTCTACTGACCGGTCCGACAGGAGGACAGCGCCGCCTGCGCCGCCCCGACTGCTGAGCCACCTGACAGAGTGAGGCTGACAGCAGCCAAGGCCGGCCTCGGGCGTCATAGGAAACTCTGCCTCGCCCGACCCCAGGGCTCGGACTCGGGCTCAGCCCCGGAAGACGGCGAACTCCGCTCTACCCGACCCAGGGCTCGGACTCAGGCTCAGCCCCGGAAGACGCCGACCTCTGTTCCGCCCGACCCAGGGCTCGGACTCGGGCTCAGCCCCGGAAGACGGCGAACTCCGCTCCGCCCGACCCAGGGCTCGGACTCGGGCTCAGCCACGGAAGACGGCGAACTCCGCCTCGCCCGACCCCAGGGCTCGGACATGGGCTCAGCCCCGGAAGACGACGGACTCCGCTTCGCCCGACCCCAGGGCTCGGACTCAGCCCTGGCCTCAGCCGACGGTCTCCGCCTCGCCCGACCCAGGGGCTCGGACTCAACCACGACAACGGAAGACAGACTCGACCTCGACCTCGGAGGAGCCTCCACCTCGCCCAGCCTAGGGCGCGGACCGACCACGTCGACAGGAGGCACCATCATTACCCTACCCTGAGCTGACTCAAGCTATGGGGAACAAGACCAGCGTCCCATCTGGCTCGCTCCGCCAGATAGGCAATGATGGCGTCCCACACACTCTGTGACGACGGCGGCTCTCGGCCCCCTTACGGAAGCAAGAGGACGTCAGCAAGGACTCGACAGCACCGATAGTTGTCCTCTCGTCAGGCTCCAGCACTCCTCCGACGGCCACGACACCACACGAACCGGGTGCCAAAACCTCTCCGGCTGCCACGATGGCATGTACTTAGGGCGCTAGCTCTCCTCCGCTAGACACGTAGCACTCTGCTACACCCCCTATTATACACCTGGATCCTCTCCTTACGCCTATAAAAGGAAGGACCAGGGCCCTCTTACAGAGGGTTGGCTCGCGTGGAGAAGGACGGGACGGCGCTCGCGCAAGGCCGCTCGCTCCCGCTCCCGCGTGGACGCTTGTATCCCCCTACTGCAAGCGCACCCGACTCAGGCGCGGGGCTAACACGAAGGCCGCGGGATCCGCTCTCTCACACGCCTGCCTCCCTCCGGCTGCTTCCTTTCCCCCCTTCGCGTTCTGCCTTGCGTCGACCCATCTGGGCTGGGGCACGCGGTGACAATTCACTCGTCGGTCCAGGGACCCCCCGGGTTTCGAAACACCGACAGTTGGCGCGCCAGGTAGGGGCCTGCTGTGTGTTGACGAACAGCTTCCCATCAAGCTCCAGATGGGTAGTCTCCAGCAACCTTTCCAGCCCGGGACGGTGCTCCGTTTCGGGAATCTTGAGTTCATGTCCCTCGACGGCAGCTACGACATGATACTTCTTCCCCCACCGTGCGACAGCGACAATGGCGGTCGACAACCCGCTCGCCGACGGGGAAATCGACGACGCCTTCCCCACGTGGTGGAAGGACCACATTCGGGCTTGTCCCGTCCCCTCCCCCGCCGACGGAGGAGGAGGCGGGGCAACCAAGGCCAAGCGGGAAGCGGCACCTCGTTGGCTGTCGAGCAAGCCGACGGCGCCGACGCCCCAACGGAGGGCGCGTCGGGCATCGATCTCGCGTCTGAGACGAAGACGAGCGCCACCTCCCCGCAACGCGCCGATCTCAAGCAAACGCACGACACCAGCACGCTCGCGAAGGACTTGCTGGGCATCACCCTCGTACCTGAGACGATGGTGCAGTCAGTCCCAGACGCGACCTCATCACCGACCGTTGACCGAAAGGTACCGATCGATTCCCATCTCGTGTCTTTTGGATTCGGCCTCGACCCACCAAGCGACTCCGCTTTGGTGAGCACTTTCATAGAGGCGAGCCCAAACCCCCGGGGGTATTGTGTGCGGTCACCCTGGGACCGACTGACGGCCGACTTGACCTACGAGCCCTCGGGGTCCGAGGAAGATGGCGAGCCCGACCTATGTTGGGATTTCTCTGGACTTGGTAACCCCGGTGCCATGCGGGACTTCATGACCGCATGTGACTACTGCCTTTCCGACTGTTCCGACGACAGCCGCGGCCTCGACAATGAGGACCGCGACCCAAGTCGTGAATGTTTCCACGTCGATCTAGGGGGTCCTGGCGAAGGCAACCATCTTGGTATGCCAGAAAACGGTGATCCCCCTAGGCCCGTGCCTCGCGTTGACATCCTTCGGGAGCTAGTTGTGGTCCCCGTCCCGGCGGGGGGTCCTGACCCACAGCTCGAGCAAATCCGCGAGAGGCAGGCCAGGCTCGACGAGGGAGCAGGAACGCTTGTGCCGATCCGCCGGGACGTCGGGCAGGAATGGGCGATCCAACCCCCGGCCGGAGAAGCGCGTCATCTCCCCTAGGACATCTAGCACCGCATCGCCGACGACGTCAGGGTGAGGCCGCCGCCAGATTCCAGCGGAGTCGGCCAAAACCTGGCTGCAGCAGCAATGCTTCTCTGCGCGATGCCGGAGCCATCAACCACCGAGGGGCGGCGTATCCAAGGAGAGCTCAAGAATCTCCTGGAGGACGCCGTGGTCCGACGGGCCGAAAGCTCTGCCTCCCAAAGGCAGGGGTTCCCCCCGGAACATCGCGCCACGACTTCCTGATTCATGTGGGAAGCCTCGGTCCACTCCGGGCGCACGCGCAACACAGCGCCTGCGGCCCCGGGTCGCCTCGGCAACGAGCGCCATCACCACGGCCGTCGGGCCCACCTCGACGACAGGACGCGCCGAGGCTACCACCCCAGGCATGGGGGACGCTACGACAGCGGGGAGGATCGGAGTCCTTCGCCCGAACCACCCGGTCCGCAGGCTTTCAGCCGCACCATACGACGGGCACCGTTCTCGACCCGGTTCCGAACCCCGACTACTATCACAAAGTACTCGGGGGAGACGAGACCGGAACTGTGGCTCGCGGACTATCGGCTGACCTGCCAACTGGGTGGAACGGACGATGACAACCTCATCATCCGCAACCTCCCCTTGTTCCTCTCTGACACCGCTCGAGCCTGACTGGAGCATCTGCCCCCGGGGCAGATCTCCAACTGGGACGACCTGGTCCAAGCCTTCGCCGGCAATTTCCAGGGCACATACGTGCGCCCTGGAAACTCCTGGGATCTCCGAAGCTGCCGCCAGCAGCCGGGAGAGTCTCTCCGGGACTACATCTGGCGATTCTCGAAGCAGCGCAAAGAGCTGCCCAATGTCACCGACTCAGATGTCATCGACGCGTTCCTCGCCAGCACCACCTGCCGCGACCTGGTGAGCAAGTTGGGTCGCAAGACCCCCACCAGGACGAGCGAGCTGATGGACATCGCCACCAAGTTCGCCTCTGGCCAGGAGGCGGTCGAGGCCATTTTCCGGAAGGACAAGCAGCCCCAGGGCCGCCCACCGGAAGATGCTCCCGAGGCGTCAACTCAGCGCGGCGCCAAGAAGAAGGGCAAGAAGAAGTCGCAAGCGAGACGCGACGCCGCCGACGCGGATCTTGTTGCCGCCGCCGAGTACAAGAACCCTCGGAAACCCCCCGGAGGTGCCAACCTCTTCGACAAGATGCTCAAGGAGCCGTGCCCCTATCATCAGGGGCCCGTCAAGCACACCCTTGAGGAGTGTGCCATGCTTCGACGACACTTCCACAAGGCTGGGTCACCCGCGGAGAGTGGCAAGGCCCCCGACGACGCGAAGGAGGAAGATCACAAGGCAGGAGGGTTCCCCGAGGTCCGCGACTGCTTCATGATCTACGGAGGGCAAGTGGCGAACGCCTCAGCTCGGCACCGCAAGCAAGAGCGTCGGGAAGTCTACTCGGTAAAGGTGGCGGCGCCAGTCTATCTAGACTGGTCCGACGAGCCCATCACCTTTGACCGGGCCGACCATCCAGACTACGTGCTGAGCCCGGGGAGATACCCACTCGTTGTCAACCCCATCATCGGCAACGTCGGGCTCACCAAGGTCCTCATGGACGGAGGCAGCAGCCTCAACATCATCTACGCCTAGACCCTCGGGCTCCTGCGGATCGATCTGTCCTCGGTCCGTGCAGGCGCTGCGCCTTTCCACGGGATCGTCCTCGGGAAGCGCGTTCATCCCCTCGGACAAATCGACCTACCTGTCTGCTTCGGGACGCCCTCCAACTTCCGAAGGGAGACCCTCACGTTCGAAGTGGTCGGGTTTCGAGGAACCTACCACGCAGTGCTGGGGAGGCCATGCTACGCCAAGTTCATGGTCGTCCCCAACTACACCTACCTCAAGCTCAAGATGTCGGGCCCCAACGGGGTCATCACCGTCGGGCCCACGTACCGACACGCATTCGAATGCGATGTGGAGTGCGTGGAGTACGCCGAGGCCCTCGCCGAGTCCGAGGCCCTCATCGCTGACCTAGAGAGCCTCTCTAGGGAGGCGCCCGACGTGAAGCGCCACGCCGGCAACTTCGAACCAGCAGAGACAGTCAAGTCCGTCCCTCTCGACCCCTGCAACGACGCCTCCAAGCAGATCCGCATCGGTTCCGAGCTCGACCCCAAATAGGAAGCAGTGCTCGTCGACTTTCTCCACGCGAACGCCGATGTTTTCTCGTGGAGTCCCTCGGACATGTCCGGCATACCGAGGGAAGTCGCCGAGCACTCTCTAGATATTCGAGCTGGGGCCCGACCCGTGAAGCAGCCTCTGCGCCGATTCGATGAAGAAAAGCGCAGAGCCATAGGCGAGGAGATCCACAAGCTACTGGCGGCAGGGTTCATCAAAGAGGTATTCCATCCCGAATGGCTTGCCAACCCTGTGCTAGTAAGAAAGAAAGGGGGGAAATGGCGGATGTGTGTAGACTACACTGGTCTAAACAAAGCATGCCCGAAGGTTCCCTACCCTCTGCCTCGCATCGATCAGATCATGGATTCCACTGCTGGGTGCGAAACCCTGTCTTTCCTCGATGCCTACTCAGGGTATCACTAGATCAAGATGAAGGAGTCCGACCAGCTCGCGACTTCATTCATCACACCCTTCGGCATGTACTGCTATGTTACAATGCCGTTTGGTTTGAGGAATGCGGGGCAACGTACCAGCGGTGCATGAACCATGTGTTTGGCGAACACATCGGCCGAACGGTCGAGGCCTACATCGATGACATCGTAGTCAAGACGAGGAAGGCCTCCGACCTCCTTTCCGACCTTGAAGCGACATTCCGATGTCTCAAGGCGAAAGGCGTGAAGCTTAATCCCGAAAAGTGTGTCTTCGGGGTCCCCCGAGGCATGCTCTTGGGGTTCATCGTCTCTGAGCGGTGCATCGAAGCCATCCCGGAGAAGATTGCAGCCATCACCAGCATGGGGCCGATCAAGGACTTGAAAGGCGTACAGAGTGTCATGGGATGTCTCGCGGCTCTGAGTCGCTTCATCTCCCGCCTCGGCGAAAGAGGTCTGCCTCTGTACTGCCTCTTAAGGAAAGCTGAGTGCTTCACTTGGACTCCCGAGGCCGAGGAAGCCCTCGGGAACCTGAAGGCGCTCCTCACGAACGCGCCCATCTTGGTGCCCCCCGCTGCCGGAGAAGCCCTCTTGATCTACGTCGCCACAACCACCCAGGTGGTTAGCGCCGCGAACGTGGTTGAGAGACGAGAAGAAGGGCATGCATTGCCCGTCCAGAGGCCAGTCTACTTTATCAGTGAGGTACTGTTCGAGACCAAGATCCGCTACCCACAGATCCAGAAGCTGCTGTACGTGGTGATCCTAACACGGCGAAAGTTGCGACACTACTTCGAGTCTCATCCGGTGACTGTGGTGTCATCCTTCCCCCTGGGAGAGATCATCCAGTCCCGAGAGGCCTCGGGTAGGATTGCGAAGTGGGCGGTGGAGATCATGGGCGAGACGATCTCGTTCGCCCCTCGAAAGGCCATCAAGTCCCAGGTCCTGGCGGACTTTGTGGCTGAATGGGCCGACACCCAGCTCCCGACGGCTCCGATCCAACCGGAGCTCTGGACCATGTTTTTCGATGGGTCGCTGATGAAGACGGGGGCCGGTGCGGGCCTCCTCTTCGTCTCGCCCCTCGGAAAGCACCTACGCTACGTGCTACGCCTCCACTTCCCGGCGTCCAACAACGTGGCAGAGTACGAGGCTCTGGTAAACGGGTTGCGAATCGCCATCGAGCTAGGGGTCCGACGCCTCGACGCTCGCGGTGACTCGCAGCTCGTCATCGACCAAGTCATGAAGAACTCCCACTGCCGCGGCCCGAAGATGGAAGCCTACTGCGATGAGGTTCGGTGCCTGGAAGACAAGTTCTACGGGCTCGAGCTCAACCACATCGCTCGACGCTACAACGAGACTGCGGACGAGCTGGCTAAAATAGCCTCGGGACGAACAACAGTTCCCCCGGACGTATTCTCCCGAGACCTGCATCAACCCTCCGTCAAGACCGAGGACACGCCCGAGCCCGAGGCACCTTCGGCTCCGCCCGAGGCACCTTCGGCTCAGTCCGAGGTACCCTCGGCCTAGTTCGAGGTACCCTCGGCACGATCCGAGGTACCCTCGGCACGATCCGAGGTACCCTCGGCTCAGCCCGAGGTACCCTCGGCCCCCGAGGGTGAGGCACTACGCGTCGAGGGGGAGCCGAATGAGGTCACACCTAATCAAAGCTGGCAGACCCCGTACCTGCAATATCTCCACCGAGGGGAGCTACCCCTCGACCAAGCCGAAGCTCAGCGGTTGGCGCGGTGCGCCAAGTCTTTCGTCTTGCTGGGAGATGGGAAGGAGCTCTACCACCGCAGCCCCTCAGGCATCCTCCAACGATGCATTTCTATCACCGAAGGCCAGCAGCTCTTGCAAGAGATACACTTGGGGGCTTGCGGCCATCACGCAGCACCTCGAACCCTCGTTGGAAACACCTTCCGACAAGGATTCTACTGGCTGACGGCGGTGGCCGACGCTACTAGAATTGTCCGCACCTGCGAAGGGTGTCAGTTCTACGCGAGGCAGACCCACCTGCCCGCTCAGGCTCTGCAGACCATACCCATCACCTGGCCGTTTGCTGTGTGGGGTCTGGACCTCGTTGGCCCTTTGCAGAAGGCACCCAGGGGTTACACGCACCTGTTGGTCGCCATCGACAAATTCTCCAAGTGGATCGAGATCCGACCCCTAAACAGCATCAGGTCCGAATAGGCGGTGGCGTTCTTCACCAACATCATCCATCGCTTTGGGGTCCCGAACTCCATCATCACCGACAACGGTACCCAGTTCACCGGTAGAAAGTTCCTGGACTTCTGCGAGGATCACCACATCCGAGTGGACTGGGCTGCCGTGGCACACCCCATGACGAATGGGCAAGTGGAGCGGGCCAACGGCATGATCCTGCAAGGACTCAAGCCTCGGATCTACAACGACCTCAACAAGTTCGGCAAGCGGTGGATGAAGGAACTCCCCTCGGTGGTCTGGAGTTTGAGGACAACGCCGAGCCGAGCCATGGGCTTCACACCATTTTTTCTAGTCTATGGGGCCGAAGCCATCTTGCCACAGACCTAGAATACGGTTCCCCGAGGGCGAGGGCCTACACCGACCAAAGCAACCAAGCCAACCGAGAAGACTCACTGGACCAGCTGGAGGAGGCTCAGGACATGGCCTTACTACACTCGGCGCGGTACCAACAGTCCCTGCGACGCTACCACGCCCGAGGGGTTAGGTCCCGAGACCTCCAGGTGGGCGACCTGGTGCTTCGGCTGCGACAAGACGCCCGAGGGCGGCACAAACTCACGCCTCCCTGGGAAGGGCCGTTCGTCATCGCCAAGGTCCTGAAGCCCGGAACATACGAGCTGGCCAACAGCCAAGGCGAGGTCTACGGCAACGCTTGGAACATCCAATAGCTACGTCGCTTCTACCCTTAAGATGCTTTCAAGTTGCTCGTATACTTCGTTCATACACCAAGTCTGGTCTTCAAGGAAGGGTCATCCTTGCCTCGGCAAAGCCCAACCCTCCCTCGGGGGCTAGAAGGGGGCAACCCCCTCTGCGTCAAAATTTTCCTCGAAAAAAGAAAAAAATCTTTTCTGCCAGAATGCCTTTCGTGCTCTTCGACTACTTCAAAAGTGGATCCTGAAAACGATGGAGTACACGTAAGCAACCAAGACTGACCGAGCCAAGGGACTCCTACGCCTCCGGGATACGGATACCTCACTCATCACCTTCTGCGATAAGTAACTCGCGCTCGGATAAGTGACTCCGCGGACCGAACAAGTCTTCATGCTCGAGAGCTTCTCTGCCGAAATGATTTTTTTTGGGCCTTCTCGACTGCGTCGGTAACAGAACCCTATG